>NC_133585.1:19783687-20103914 GCF_964106895.1 Numenius arquata | reverse complement strand
ATTCTTGAAAAATTAACTCCCCTTTTTTAGCAACATTTGAGGGAAAAATATTTTGCGAATTGATTAGTAAGGGTGCCACACATAATAGGTAAATTTATGGACATTAATTTGAATTTTTATTATATTGTGTACAAACCTAAATTCTCAGATTCTCCTCTGAGTTTGCTGGCTTTGTCTGTAGCCATAAACAAAACCAAAGCCATAGATCTGGAAGCTACCAAGGTCTGCACAAGCACAGCCCAAGTTTACCTCTGTGATATTGCTTACAGAATCATCTAGCTTGGAAGGGACCTTTGAGATCATCTAGTCTAATTTATTGACCTAACACTGCCAAAACCACCACTAAACCATGTTCCTAAGCCCCATGTCTATCCGTCTTTTAAATACCTCCAGGGATGGGGCCTCAACCACTTCCCTGGGCAGCCCATTCCAATGTTTCTTAACACTTTCAGTGAAGAACTTTTTCCTGGTACCTATCCTAAACCTCCCCTGGCGCAACTTGAGGCCATTTCCTCTTGTCCCATCGTCTGTGACTCGGGAGAAGAGACCGACCCCCCCTGGCTACAGCCTCCTTTCAGGGAGTTGTACAAAGGAATAAGGTCTCCCCTCAACCTCCTTTTCTCCAGGCTGAACACCCCCAGCTCCCTCAGCCTCTCCTCAGAAGACTTGTTCTCCAGACCCCTCACCAGCTCCGTTGCCCTTCTCTGGACCTGCTCCAGCCCCTCAATGTCTTTCTTGTAGTGAGGGGCCCAAAACTGGACACAGCCCTCGAGGTGGGGCCTCACCAGTGCCCAGTACAGGGGGACCATCACCTCCTGAGTCCTACTCACCACGCTCTTCCTGACACAGGCCAGGATGCTGGTGGCCTTCTTGGCCACCTGGGCACACTGCTGGCTCATGTTCAGCCCACAGTCCACCAACACCCCCAGGTCCTTTTCTGCCAGGCAGCTCCAGCCACTCTGCCCCAAACCTGGAGTGCCGCATCGGGTTGGTGTGACCCAAGGGCAGGACCCGGCACTTCGCCTTGTTGAACTTCATCCCATTGGCCTTGGCCCATCTATCCAGCCTGTCCAGATCCCTCTGCAAAGCCCTCCTACCTTCAGGCAGGTCGACACTCCTGCCAACTTGGTGTCGTCTCTGAACTGACTGAGGGTGCACTCGATCCCCTCATGCAGATCATTGATAAAGATGTTAGAGGACTGGCCCCAATACCAAGCCCTGGGGAACACCACTTGTGAGTGGCCACCAACTGCATTTAACTCCACTCACCACCACTTTTTGGGCCCAGCCATCCTGCTTATACTATCTTTCACTTGCATCTTTCTCAGTTTTCAGATCAGTAGAAATCACTTTTCATGAAGACTCTTGAGCAGTTCTTGAGTAAATCCCTACCTAGGAATCCAAAGATCGGGTACTCTTTGTGCTACATAAAATGCTTAAATGAAAGTAGGCATTCCTCACATGATCCACTCCACAATTATATCATTATAGATACACGGCTGAAGTTGAAAGCACAAGCCTTGTGCCACAAGCAAACTTTTGTTTAGACGATATAAAAATTGCCTTTGCTTTCAGGTAAATCACACACCTTTAGTCACCTTCCCGTAGACAGAGATCTCTCTGCAGTTGTAGTAAGTTTCCTCAACAAAACTGATGTATAAAACCGATCTCATGTAGGCAGAACACTAAGACTGAGGAATCTCCTCTACACTACTGCCCCAAGTAATGTAAACAAGATACTTTCCTCTCCTGATACAAAGGACAGAGTCCGTGCGCCACCATGCCAGCCCTCCACCGGCGCACACACACGGTATCACTCCAACTGGAAAACTTGCCCAAGAACTAGTCTAGGTATTACCCTCCCCCAGTTCTCCTCCAAATGTCTCTCAGACTCAAGTATTCTCCACACAGAACACTGTCATGGTGGGGAAACCTAGCCCTTCCCTGCAGAGAGCAACTCCACAGGCTCCACATCACCTCTTCAAAAACATGACTGCCTTCCAGCATCTGCACCTCCAAACAGCCTGTGATGCTTCTCCTCAGTGTTTAAAACCAAAAGAAAACCGAACAAGCTCTTTCATGTTATATCATGAAGACACTTGCTGCTTTGATTTTCAAAGGCTTCTCTTCTTTCACTTCATTTCTAATCTTGTAATGTGGAACTTTCATGTTTTGTGGTCACGAATTTCTTTTGAGGGTATTGGCTACAGTTGCCTTTCATCCCCATTGCAGAATAGTTGTTCACACACCCTGTAAAATTTATGCTACCTGCAATGTCTGTGAATCAGTTTTTAACATGAACACAGCCACAAAAGCAATCTTACCTGTATTTATTATACATTTTTAAGAAAATTCTCTATCTCTTCTGAGAAGTTTTTGGTGCATCAAAATGAAGAGGTTCTCTGGAGGAAACTGAAGTCAAAACGAAAAGCATTTTCTTGTTGCAGGAAAAATTACATGTACTTTCCCTATTTCAGCAAGTAATGGTGACGTGAGAGAATACAAATCTAGGAAATCTTATCCCTGAAAAGCACCATCATCTGTCTGAGCTCAGAAAAACATTCTCAGCCCTGTTCTAACTCCTTAAGACGAGCTGAGATGTAAAGGAGTGATAGAAGAAATGTGGGGAGACTACAGAGGTCCAGAACCCGGGGGATTACAGTAATAAGTTCAAGATTACAGACAGCTTTGCATCCAGGTCTCTCCAACCTGAACCTCCACCTGGAACATCCACCAGAGGAAGCTTTATGTTTCTTGAGAGATGCCAGTGAAGAGAAAGATAACTTCAGGGAATTATGTGCAAGAATTCAGACTGATTTCAGCTCACGTGCAATTTTGGCTGACTAACTCTGTGGTCTTTCTGAGCACCAAATAAGGGACTTTCCTATCCCAAGCAAACTAAGATGCCAAACAATTGCTCTTACTAGAGCAGAATGAAGTACAGGGCTTCAGGAATGATTCTTTGGGTGGGTTTTTTAAGAAAAGACAGACCTCTCACTCCCACGTATTTGTGTGTCTCTTAGCAGCCTGTGATAGCTATTGCACTATACGTTAAAAAAAAAATTAAAAAATATTCCAAATCAAGGACTTGAACATGGCTTTCCCTTTTTTCAAGACATGGCCCAGAGGCAGATCATACCCGTGTTCTCCACTCTGTCACTTCCAACAAAACTCCCAGCCCCAGTGAGGGGATCTGGAGGCTAGTGGTCCCATCAAGCTGGGATGACCTGAGGGAGTAGGTGTCTGCAGTGAGCTGATATTCCCCAGGAACCAGTTACTGCCACCTCACCTAGCCCCACTGTTTCTTGATAAATCACAAAAAATCCTAATGTGAAGCAAAAGCTGCCGAGTTTGCTTAGTTCCAATAGTCAACCAACATTTTTACTTTCTTATTTCAAAAGGATGAAAAGGTAACAAGGAAACAATACTGTGACACAAGCAGAGCCAAAACAGTAAAACATTTCGAGTCATAAGAGTAGATTGTCTCACGCTATTTAAAGAGCACTATGACCTGTGGTGATTGCTTTTGCACAGTACAGAAATGAGTTCTTCCCATTTCTAGGATTATCTGACAGACCAAGCTCAACTCATGTTAGTTCTCAAACAGGAAAAGGCACAAAGCAGAAATGTGTATATTTCATAGAATCATAGAATGGTTCTGGTTGGAAGGGACCTTAAAGGTCATCGCATTCCAACCCCCCTGCCCTGGGCAGGGACACCTCCCACCAGACCAGGTCACTCAAAGCCCCATCCAGCCTGGCCTTGAACCCCTCCAGGGATGGGGCAGCCACAGCTTCTCTGGGCAACCTGGGCCAGGCTCTCACCACCCTCACAGCAAAGAATTTCTTCCTGGTATCTAATCTAAATCTTCCCTCTTCCAGTTTAAAACCATTACCCCTCGTCCTATTGCTCCACTCCCTGATCAAGAGTTCCTCCACATCTCTCCTGGAGCCCTCTTTAGGTACTGGAAGGCCATTATAAGGTCTCCCCGGAGCCTTCTCTTCTCCAGGCTGAACCCCCCCAACTCTCTCAGCCTGTCCTCACAGCAGAGGTGCTCCAGCCCTCTGATCATCTTCATGGCCCTCCGCTGGACCCTCTCCAACAGGTCATTGTCCTTCTTATGTTGAGGACTCCAGAGCTGGACACAGTGCTCCAGGTGGGGTCTCATGAGAGCAGAGGGGCAGAATCACCTCCCTCAAACTGCTGGCCACGTTTCTTTTGATGCAGCCCAGGATGGGGTTGGCTTTCTGGGCTGCCAGCGCACATTGCCGGCTCATGTTGAGCTTCTCATCCACCAACACCCCCAAGTCCTTCTCAGGGCTGCTCTCCAGCCATTCTCTGCCCAACCTGTATTTGTGCCTGGGATTGCCCCAACTGAGGTGCAGGACTTTGCACTTGGCCTGGTTGAACTTCATGAGGTTTGCACGGACCCACCTCTCAAGCCTGTCTTAGGTACCTGTGGACCTGGTCATATTTTATGACTTTACAATCACTTCTACCAACGCCACCACATCCCAAAGACTCCTTTTTTTAAAAAAAAAATTTTGCAAGAAGCCAAATTCAACTTTAATTAAAGTCTTAAGTCTTTTAAAAAGACATTTAGAGTCTTAATTTAGGCGCTTCCAGTACTAGAATATCCATACCACCCCAATGTAACTCCTACACAAGTTAATGAGTTTCAATTTGCACCTTTTTTCTGTTTTCAATGAGGCTACTTCACTTTCAAGTTATCTTATTTTTTTACTTTTTTGTCTAGCTCAGTGAGAAGCCCTTAGGCTGTTGACTATCTTCTCCTTTTTTGTTATAATAATTTGAAAGAGGAGACTTAGAAAGTGAAAAAGCTGAAGGACAATTCCTACTTTAAGGCACATTTCTACAGGCTGTATTTCATAAGTGAAGCTGTTCTGGAGCCCTTTTGAATTTTTCTACACCTTTTTTTAAAATTTGACAACCAGAACAAGGCACAAAATAAGGCTTTTCTTCATAGAAAATTCAGCAGAGCAAAGATGAATTAAACAAAGATAAAAACATGAAGGATTCTGCATCTCATTGTAATCTCTTAAATGAAGAAGTAAAGGGGTTGTCCCTCACTCAAAGTTAATCATAGAGCATCTTTATACACACCTGAAGTCATATCAGCTTTGCTGACTGTTTCCCATGGAAACAAACCCCTTTACAAGTCAGGCAACACCACCAACGTTGACCATATCCACAACCAACACATTTATGCCTTAATAAAAAAAAAAAAAAGCAGCACATTTTTTTGCCTCATTTGGATGCAGCAGCATTATCACCACCATCATGGAAGTCTGTGGCAAAGAGGCACTGAGCTCGAGAGAGAGGAAGACAAGTCATATTTGCTAGGCAGTACGAAGGCTGAGCTTCATCAGTACCCCCAGCATCCAAGCATACTCAATCACCAAAGAACAGAGACAGGAAGAACAGCAGCAGCACTTCAGTCTGTTCCCTCTCAGTGCCGACGTGATAAATCAAGAATGTTATAAAAAGACGGGGAAATGTGGAAAAAGAGTGTAATATATGAGGAAAAGTTTCAAAACAAGTTTTAGATTACTGGATATAGTGGACACATAGCAATAAAGTAGGGGGGAAAAGGGTATCTCCTGATCCTCTATATTAACTTAAATTGCTTTGGTTTTGCCTTTTCTCTGTTGGTTTACCAGCAGAAATTTTAACTACAGGCACCACAACACAGTTAAAACTACTGTTTATTAACATACAATGTACATCACTTTGCCTTCACAGGCTGTTTGAGTTTTGGAATTGTTGAAGTTTCAGTTGGAGAGAAGAAGTCTTCCATTTTCAAAACAGAAGGTAAAAACAGCAAGGAAGGTAAGTAGGCATGAAGAAACCATTTAAGAAGCACTTGTAAATCCTCAATATAATCATATTCTCCTCTTGATCAAACTCATCTCTCCTATTTTCTTCCTTCCCTTCTCTGCAGTTTTTTGTGTAGCCACGGTACAGTTGTATAACAGGAGTTCTCACCTTTCCACGCTGCAAGAGAATTCCACACTTGCAGGGATTTGGTGGGGGTCTGAGGAGGAAAGAAGGGAAACTACTGGGAATGAAAGGCCATCTTTAGGAACCAGAAAGGCTGGAAATAACATAAAACCACTTTGAGAGAACAACAGGCTTGGGCTGCAATCTCTGCTGCTCCAAAGCATGAACTATAGAGAAGAGACGTTTCGAGAGCTACTTTCTGATGGGCTGGCCCTTGGTGGGCCACATAAAGCAACTGGCAGGTGCCCATCTCATTGGGCCGTGGCAAAGGGGACAAGGCTTCAGGAAACAACAGCTCTAGGTAAGCTGCGTTACCCAAAAAACATATTTAAAAGGAGTTATGACGAGTGCCCATTTTTTGCAATGTGACCAAAATACCCAGCAACCGAAAGAATAAACAGTGGAAAGAAGGATAGCGAGTTACAAAATTGTGAGTTGTCATTTTTTGTTAAAATTGACAAAAAGCTAGTTTTGCTGCATTAATGCATACATTTTCAGCACAACTGTATTGGATTTTCATATGCTGTAGACCACTTTTAAAACTCCCTGACCTTCTTTAAAAGCCTTAAGGCCTTCATTACATTCTCTTTGTGCTGCAATCAAATTTAGCAACTTATTTGTAACACTGAGTATCTAGCTTAGAAAATCCCAGTTCTTGGAGCAATGAACATAACGTGTCACCGAAGTAATGGAAGACTGAAGAAAACCCCATCCCTTTCTTAATACTATTTCACTTGGAAAACTCTTAAAGCTGAATGCCACTTCTGTCACTTTAATTTTCTTGTATTTAAAACAAACACACACACAGAACACCCTCCCCTCACACACACTGAAAGTAATTATGGCTTTTGTTCTTAGTGTTTTTTTCAGAATGGTGTGTTCTTAGTGTTTACACAAGAATTCACAAAGGGCAAATTTGCAGCTAAGGTAACAGGACAAAGTAAGATCTTTCATTGTATCCAACTGCACTAACAGACAGGTGGTATAAGGCAACTTTGATCTTGCTTTCTGCTCCATATATCTTGGGTAGTTTGTAATTCGTATCAGCTTCTGAAGCCTCTTTAATGAGAAAAGGAACTCAGTGCCCAACAAAGGAAACCCCGCACAACACAGCCAAGACTTGAGTGAAAAGAGGAAACCCTGCCACAGAACACCAGCTGCTTTTTCACTTCAAATAATTTCAGTTAAAAAGCTGAAGTTTTACGGTCAAGAATTTATACAGTTTCTTATCTCTGCGCTTTCCAAATAAAAACTTCTTGAGAGGTGTTTTGAGAATATGAGTGCGCACAACAAGGTGCTGTTGCAGTGGGTTGATTACCACGGAAGAACTGGGTTTATGCTGTGCCTGCACTCCAATGGAGCGCCAGTCCCCAAGCCACCAGGCTGCCTGACTCGCATCACGGCTAAGATGCAGGCACATTCTCTGCACCGTAGGTTTAGATTAGTAGAACACTGCAATGATTCAGTAACTAAGATTAAGCAAATTGAAAAATATACGTGAGAGCTTAGAGTCTTCAGAGAACAGATATCATCAATCACTCCACTGTATTAGTGTTTTACAGACAGGATAATTTTGCAGGATTCTTTTTTAAGACTAACACGCAACAGCCTCTTTGTTTTCCCAGATGAAAGGCTACACAGTCAAGTTAAGGAAACTTTGCTGACCAAATCACGAACAAAACATACAAACCCATGTTCATAAAACACTAACAATTACATGTTATTCCTGCTTCACCACGACTCTGGTCATTAAACCAGTAGGAGTTACAGTGTAGAACTTAAAAAAAACACATGCTTTGCACAGTTCCTGCACCTCTGCAGTATGAATCATATAAGCATGGATAAAGAAACTAAATTCAACAACCCTCCGTGAAGCCTATGGCAAATATCCTTTAGGTTCTGGGTGCCCATGGCAACGCCCTTACCATGTTTTTTTCAACGGGCTGGGGAACTCAGGGCTGGGAACTTCAGCTACAGCTCTGCTGCTCAAGAGTTGATCTCATTA
This sequence comes from Numenius arquata, assembly GCF_964106895.1. NCBI lineage: Eukaryota > Metazoa > Chordata > Aves > Charadriiformes > Scolopacidae > Numenius > Numenius arquata. Next base: position 20,095,888 of record NC_133585.1, on the reverse strand, counting down.
GACCTTCAGAAAGTTTAACGGGGGTCTGCAAAAAAATTTGCCTGCTTGGAGTTTTAAAGATGTCAGGAGTAATTGATTGAAGAGTTCCATTTTACTTAACACCACAGTTTTTAGATCTCAATTTCTTTTTTTTTTCCCCTCATGCACTCTACTTATTAATCATCTTCCCTTTGTGGGGGAGAAACAAACAAAGGAAAATCCAGTTTCATGCTTTGCAATTATGAAAAAATGCAAAAGTTTCATTAAAATTATGTATCTTTTGCCCATATCTTTTGGACAGACACTAGAGAAAACAAAGGTGGAGAAACAGTCTTAGTAATGTTAGCTTTCTGTCTGTATTTTAGTTCACCTAATGCTATAAACAGCCTGGTCAGATTTCTAAATGATGTGAATAAAAAGCTTAGGCAACACGTCAGTTGTGGTTATCACAACTCAAACGTGAACGATCCAGTCAGACCGAACTGGAAAGCTGGCTATCTGAAGCTTCTTTGCTTTATCAATTCTAACTTCTATTAAAGCTAAATCTCATTTACTGCTTTGCCTCTTAATTCTCTCTCCGCTTTTATCTATTATTTATCCCTGTAAATATATTATTTAGCTCTGTAGTTCTATTATTCATCCTGCAAGCACCTAGTTATATTTTTACACGAAAGATGCTATACAGAGTGTTATACCGTATTGCCTTCATCCTGCAGTGAATTTCTAAGACACACAGTTGACTGACAGTACTTGCACTGCCTATCTATATGGAAGGAATGGTTTGGGTGCTGGCTGTAGAACACAGGGCTACGAGGCTATTGAAATTATTTTGTTTGCTACTATGGCAAACACCAAAATATTAAAGATAGCTAGACAGAAAACAGCTAGGAAACAAAGAATGAGGGAAAGAACAGGAAACATTACAGAGGAGGTACAATATTTGATACAGCAGGAACACTCCCCTTTAGCAACAGAAAGCTAAGGAACAACAAAAATAAAAGCTCTGCTGAAGACTTAAGTAGTGGAGACGGAAATAGCAACTTGCTTGATCTTCAGTCCTTTCAAATAAAGGGGGAGACTGAAATTACATCCTGAGTAGTTACCTTTGATGCTTATTTGTTTCTTCTATGAACTCTTGGCCTCAGAAATTAATTACAATATAATGACATAATGCATAGCTGGACAGGAGTGTTTTCTCACTGGGATTCTATCAAAGAAGATAAATATGTGGACTGCTACAAAACAGATGATTGATGGATGTTCATAATATATCCCTTTTTCTCCTCTTATGTCAAGTTGTGTTAAACTGAAAGCCGACATTTATTTCACCACTAAACATCAGAAGCACTTGCTTCTCTATTTTATAGTTTTGCATGTTGTCAGCATTTTGACTGGCAGCCTCTTTGCATTTTAATGCTGTCATTGTATAAACAACACATATAGACTGACTTTATATACAGCATCCATCTTCGCTCATTAGAGGCTACAGCTGTTCGTGTATTATGGCATGATTCCCTAACTTGCAAAAATAAAATATTTAATACATTTATTCCTTTGTTTATATCATAACAATTACAGACAACATGCCTCAATAAACCCCATTTTTTTGCCAAAATGCAGTGAAAACAAGCAAATACTGGATTTGTATCCCGAAGTCCTTACTCACAAGACAGCAGCTGGCAAATGCAGAATTCCATAAAAATTTTGCTAAAGACTTAGTAGAAATAGAGGTGAGAACCATCCTCTCTCCTCCCCTCCACTTGGCAAGGACTGCTCCTAGAAAGCCTTTCACCTCAGCACCCGTGACACATCTTAGAAGGATGGGGTAGAGGAGACAGGTCCCCTACAGGAATACGTAAACACGGGACCTAGAGAACAGGACCCCATGGGCCTGCAGTGTCCTAGCACAGTGCTGGGTACACGTTACTTTCCAAGCCTGTGGTTGAAAAGGTTCTTACAGGAAAATTCCACATGTTAGGGTAAATCTGCGACAACTAAGTACCCTGCATTTTTTTTCAAAATCCTACAACAACATGTGTTATGGGGCTATCCTGGTCCAACACGCACATGTGGTCACTTCAGAGCTTCTGCCGATTCAAGGGTTTATCTGCAGGCCCCAGAAAGAAGCAGACAACCCAGACAAGAGGTTACAGTGTGCTTGTGGAATACGGTCATTTGAGCTGAAAATATTGCACTGTGCCCACAATTCCAAAGTACTTAACTTTTAAGTATGCTGTTCTCTTGTTGCTGCGATTACAATAAATAGAGATGCAATCCTAGAAATTAAACACAATATAACTGCCTGGTTTCAGCAATAGTATACTAACTTGCTTTCAGAAATGGAGGGGATACATAAATAAGTCTTACACAACAGCTCATTACATCAGGTTCACGGTATAAGCAACGTACTTTAAGTCAAGACATGCAATAACCTACTGTCAACTTTTGGAATTCGAAGCAAAAAAGGACAGGAAGAAATAGTGCTATGTTTAACTTGGAAAGACAAGATAATGGAACAATAAAAAAGAAATTATTGTGTCATAACTTTGACCTCGGAGTTGCCCAGCCACTTACAAGCATTAAAGAGAGACACAAAAGTAATGACAATGCGATAAGAAGGGAGCAATACTGCCCCAAGAAATTCACATTTTTATAAAATGCAGTGGATTCACAACTATAAGAAGCCATTATTACTATACAAAAGCAATGCATAACGTTACTCAGAAAGTCAGATTAGAAAATATATATACATTTGCTATTGGCTGCTGAGGAAAAACTCCTGAGCTGGCACAGCAGAGAAACACCATCTATTTTCTCCTCCCCACCTCTGGCTTAAGTGGGAACAAAAGAAACTATTTTAAAAGGTTCTTCTAGGGCTACAAACCAGACTACACAGCTTGTGGCAGTCACTTGATGTAAACTTGAGATGATCCCAACGAGGTCATGGCTGAAAGGCACCATGAAAGAACTGCAGTGACCAGGGGTCCAAAGGATGAGAGGAAAGCCACAGGCTACTTCATATGGTGAAGAGTGATGTTTCTTCAAATCCAAAGGAAGTTTTACAGCATTTTTATATCCTGCTATTTGCAAAACTCCAAAAGCTATAAAATTCAGCCTAAAGGCCTTTATGATGAGTCGGTTGACAGTCACAAATCACCTAAGTCCCCACCAAAGGCACAGCGGGACTGTGTGCCTGTAAGGGTACCTCTTTTCCTCTGGCTAGGGCAAGCATCTTCAACAAGCTGGCTCCTAATCTGGTTGCCTTAGGAAATATCTAAGTTTAGATGGCACAAACATTGTCTTAAAGGAATTTAGCTAAAACTCCAGCTCCAGAGAAAAAACGTGCTGGTTTACGTTTTAAAGGTCTGAACTTTACGCAAAAAGTAGGCACAGAAGATTTGGACACAGGTGGCTTAGTTGGAGAGAAGAGCACAGCGCACACACTGTTCTTCATGAATCAATAATTAAATACATATTGAATACAATCTTTCTAGTAGTTACTACAGGAAGCAGTCCAATTAAGAAAAACACAATAGAAATGTCTTGTATTACAAAGAATTCATACATGTAGGAAAAAAGAAAATCAAACACTTAATTTTTTTCTTTGAATTTTTTTTTTCCTATAAACTTTTGAGAAGAGTCATCCAAATTCAATTTATTAGCAAATTCTTTGATTCGTTCAACACCACAGGCAATCTTGCCTGATATATTCCATAATATTTATGCTAAAGGAAAGCTGTATAAATAATGTGACAGTTATGTTTTCTATGTTTACTTGTTAATTTTTATTCGTTTTGTAATAGAAGTACTGCTAATAGTCTGTTTTCCATTTTTGGCTTGTCCCTATTGCTTCATTATGTGATTTTATGGTTTCCATTAATGAATCAAAATAAAATTTAAGCAATATTATAAATATAGCAAGCAACCATCTGCTTTGCCTTAATTACCAGAAAACTTTAGTGCGTCTGTGTGTGCCTCCTTTGAATACCAATATTCTCATTTCTCTGTGAAAGCTAACTACTATGAAAAAATAGATCAGAAAAGGCAATTCTGTCCAACAATAAAAGGTATGGATGTGGTCCAGTTGTCCTTTTTTCATGCTAGAAGGTCCAATAAAACAAGAAACTGTACTATATACATGGATTAGGGCTTCAACGAAACCATGAAAGCAAGTTTTACATACTGTCACATTCAAATTAATTTCACTGCATCTCCTCAAATGACCAACTTTCAGATTTGCAACCCGGTCAAGCTAAGTACAAATCCTGCTCACTGAAGACATGTACATTCAGATATTTTGCAAACACTAAATTTTCTTTCTAAATGTCTATGATTATTGTGATTATTCGTCAGTATTTAGCTGCATTGCTATAAACTGATTTTCCCAACCAGTAACCAGGCCAACAAAAATGAGTAAGATAAAAGGGTATTTTAAATATTTAACTATTTATTAAGCCAACCAACCAAAGCAGAAATTGTCAGCATACTAATGTCAGATTTAAAAAAAGCAATTTTCACCAAGGAGAGATGTCTCTACAAGAGCATTCAAACTAAACAGGGAGAAAATCACAGCTACAACATTGTTTGTATTTCACACGTTCAGAAATTATTTTCAGATATTTCGGAACAGAGATCATACATATTCAGACATCACTGAACGCAGCAGACAAGCCTATTTAAACAACGCATTTTAGGTCAGCGTTCAGTCAATACCTTTAAGACACCACCACAATTTGCATTAACATTCCAAGCCAATGAATATGCTTTGAACAATGAAAGGCACAAAATAAAGTAACACACATGAGAAGACTGCACAACACAAAACGTTAGAGAAGAAGAAAAGATGGCAATGCAAGAAATATAAAGACCGTGTAAAATGACTGGATTATCTGTACTTCCTTGAGTATGGACATTAAAACCAGCACTACAACATCCTATCTAGGTACTAAAACAGGCATCAGAAGTCAACCGAAGCAAAATGTGTACTTTCATCATGCAAATATGCACAGTATTCATCATGCAAAATATCTAACATACAAAAATATATACCCATATGTCCACCATATCCTTTAAATATGCTTCTTCCCGTAATTATCAACTCATTAACACAAAGAATGACCAAAAAAAATTTAAAAAAGCCCTGAATTCGAAACATACTGGAAGGGCAACAGAGGGGAAAAAACTCCCCAGAGAAGTGTTGAAGGAAGGAAGGAACTAGTGGGCCGGCGGTACAGTAAAATGTTTATGCCATATTTATCTTAGCTAGTCTAGAATTAAATTATGAAAGACTGAAACAAACCAAGAAAGGTTAGATTGCAATTTGAAAGGAAGCCAACAACGTGACAGAATCTCGACTCACCTGTTCAAATAATATTTTGGCATCGTCTTTCCAGATGAACAGAAAAGAGCAAGTTTGGAATGGTCTACATTGGAAACAGTGACAGAGTCAAAACAGGACACATGGATGAGAGAGGAGTTTTTGTCTGAATGGATAAATGGACCTGTATTTCAGGGAAGTCAACAAGATTTAGAAATAGCTGGAACATGCTAAATCACAGAATGATATGGGGTCGCAAGGGACTTCTGGAGATCATCTGGTCCAACCCCCCTGCCAAAGCAGGTTGAGCAGGAACTTGTGCAGGAGGAGACTCCACCACCTCTCTGGGCAGCCTCTTCCAGGGCTCTGCCACCCTCAAAGGAAAGAAGTTCCTCCTCAAATAATTACCCAAAGTTATTCATGGAATAAAGAACAGGAAGAGGAGGAGGCTCAGCCTCAATTTTAACCATGTGAAATTCAGCGTAATAAGTGAACATCCATAATGAGATGTTAAGAGGAAGGTCCAAGGTACCTTCTCAAATACAAGACAGCTGATAATGTGAAGCAGTACTTTATGCAGATAAAACTACCTAGGAAGAGGATGCTAAGCAGCAGATGGGAACAGTACCAGCTCGAAAAAAACTGACAGAAAAGGAAAGAGTAGAATTGTATATTTTCACGAGATTAATTCTTTAAAACTATATGTAACGGGATCCTGCAGGTCATGTCCACCTTTCAATTAAACAGCAAAGGGTAATTCAAAAATCAACAGTAACTGCATAGCTTCCATAAAGAAAGAGCATCATGATCAAATTGTACACCTGCCTAAAATTATGGTGTGACAGACTCCAAAAATCTACAGCTTACTGAGACTCTACTTGACTGAACTGTTTAGCCAGTTAATAATTAAAGGTAGCAAAACATACCCGCTACTATGAGCTTTTTAGAATGCAAAAATTCTACCCATATTTTTCCATTCCACCTCCCTTTGGTACAGTCTTTTAACCTTTTTTTTAAATATTTATTTTATTAAAGTGGGTTCCCTCCCCCCCCTGCATAGCACCACTAATCTTGAAGGGCAAGAAAGCCTATTTAAATGCATTGAAGTGCATTACCATGAAAAAATAATGTGTCCTTACAGCATTCTAATTTAGGAAGGTGCACTTAAATTTGTTATAACATCTGCTGTCAAAAAATCTACCCAGACTCTCTTCAATAAAATCTGATTTTCACATTTCTGACAAAATTGCCCTGATGGGCTCTTCTGGCATCAATGTTACAGGACCTAAGAAGGAGTCAGGAGCCAAAAGCCTCAGTATTTTGTTCCTTTGCTTCACACTCCTTTTTCCTTTCTAACTAGCAAAGAATTACTCTGTTCTGTCAGGCCTTCACAGGGAAACTGGCTCACAGTGAGGTCAGAAAGCTGATGCAAAAGAACGTGTATCAAGAAGCAGATGTTACCAACACACAGGGAGAATTCTCAGTGAAGCATCTGCTGAACACCTCTCTAGCCAGATGAGTTTGCATTAGTCCATTATTTTGTATGAACCTTTGAAAGTAACCTGCCCTTTTTAAAGTCATCTGGAGTATCAACTCAAGTAATAGAATAAACTGAAGCCTTGTTTTCAGAAGGAAGGAGTGGAAGAAAAACCTACTATAACTAAAGCAGGACAGAATAAAGAAGGATCGAGTAGTCTGGACGCATTTTTTTCCCCAAACAGCCCCCCAGGATTCTCAGCAGTTACCCTGAAGGTTCAAAGCCATGCCAACGAAGCCAGCACACTGTTGGGGTTTTTTATTTTCCTGTGAAGGGTGTGAAACCCCTGCAGAGACCTACTCCACCAAGAGGTGGATCATATGAAAAACTTCTATCCTACTTTCGCGTGATTCGGCTGCCTTATGAGGGCCAGACATTTTCAGACTTTGCAGAGCCAAGCCTACTGACTACCACAAGGCTGATAATTAACATAAATTGAATGGGCTCTAAGGATTGTCACTCAGGCAGCCAGATGGTTTAGACTTGGACAGACTGAAAGCAGGTCATGAGAACACCAGTAGCGAATACGGAGGGAAGATAGGAGTTATTTTTGCAGGCATCTTCCAGCAGCAATTTCCTTCTGCAGATCACTACTGTGAGGTAAAACTAAGACCTGACAGTGGATGATGGCAACGCAGACCTGGATGACCAGGAGTAGTGGCAAATGACAAAGGCTGCTTTCTGCACGGGTGAGGGGGGAGGAAAAAAAAGAAAAAAAATTCTTTGCAGAAAGCAAGAAATGTGAAAATAGGAAAACAAACTAGCTTGGTCTGAGGTCTGTCACAGCACAGCAACAGGAGGAGCTTCCTTCAGGGTCCACAAGCGTAATTTCGCTAGTACAAAACTCACCAATCCAACGCAAACACCAACCTGTGTGTTCCTGCTCTGTGGCTAATGACTAGTGGCGTTGGCAGATGACCTGCCAACATTATACTGCTGGATTATATCCCACTGCTGAAAGTTCAATGATGCACAAAGGTTTCTGCTGGATTTGCAAGGTTAATTCTCTGAATTGTATTAGACCACTGATGGATCTCATTTCCTTACTAAAAAGGGAGAGATTTTTTCAATAATAGGGTGAGTCATAATTCAGGAAGTTGATCAATATTAATTGGGCATGGCCTGGCATTCTTATTGAAGTGGAAAAAGGGAGAACAAATAAATGAAAAGGAACAACTGCTCCCAGAACTATTAAAGCCTATTAAGAACAAAACCTGAAAGCATGAAAGGTAGATGTTGAGATGAGAGGGAGTTAATGAATTCTTATCTTCTGGCTGCAAGAAGGAAAAAAAAAAACCAAAGCCAGCTACAGAAATAGAACAAGCACATAGCACTCAGCTTCCAGAATTAATAGGCCAATAGCATGACCAGAGCTAGCCAGAGGGTAACATTAAAACTAGTAAGCTAACACTAAAAAGATTAGTTTTTAATTTACTCTCTAGTCTTTTTAATATCCTCCAGAAGTTTAAAAAAAAACCCCACACTTTTCTGAACCGTGTTTGCTTTACAGAATTCTGGTATCACAAGAAGCAATACAGCCATTCCCCACTCAGCCACAGTATACACTGGGATTTTGCTGTGTGCTAAACCCTCTCTGCCTAGTGTTTATCTTGGGAATCCTCATGTGTACAAGCAGCATCATGTCCTCTGAAGGAGCAAAGGTGGAAGCCCAGTAGTGACTATTTGTACAGAGTTATTGTTCCTACCTGGGTCACCAGAGAAGAGGAAAACCTGTCTAAAGAATACAAAGCTCCATGTTTTCCTGCAATAAATTCTCCCAAGAATTGCCTATAAAGTTATTGTGATACTTGACCTATGGTCTCCAACAATTTTATTTCAGTACTAGTGGAAACTCAACTATTAAGCTCTGGCTTCAAGTAGCAAAGGACCTTAAAACCATGTCCTACGTAAACAATATTTCTCTCTGGAAAAATATATATGCAACAGAATCATTAGTGTTGCCTTCAAACCTACAGGTGAAGGTCAACAGTTTTCATATGGTGAGCATTTACTCCGCTCACACCGAGACTGAGCATACTCATATTCTCATGAGATATAGAATGCTTATGATCTAAGTCATCTCTGCCCTTCCTGTAGAAGGGAAGTCACTCCCATCATGACCCACCTTGATTGCTTTTTCTGTACAAAGATCCAGTCCTTTCACCACTTTATATATATTTCTGTTTATTTGAATTCCGAATGTTTATTTGAATTCCGAGCAATCACAGAAATAAGATGGAAATTGCTTATTAAATCAAAAATTATTAAATCATTAATTGCTTATTAAATGACACAGTAACAGACTGGAACTGTATCCCCTGTTCACAAAAAGTCTAGTTTTGCTTGTGAAAAAGAATCTATCAAGGAATACATTTTAGTTTAGCTTTTTATCACTTGCTGCTTTGCCACTTGCCATTTGCCTCTCTTGTAGGCTTTCCCCATTTTTACCTCGCACTGAACGGATGCATAGCGCACACTCTTTTCTCGACATGGCCAGTGCCTGCTCGGAGATCACTACAGCAGCTTCAAGAACCACTCCGAACGCATTTTACTCCAGAAAGGTCACATCAGAGCATCTCTACTTAAAAGGCATACTTTGACTCACAAGGATCTTTTGAAAAAGTTACAGCAAATGAAATTTGGCGCCAAGAATTCTCGGATGCCTGCTGTAACTTTTTCAAAACACCTAAATTACAAATTCTCTGGGGAACACCGGGCATTTGCTCCCGGTTATCACAGCATCCAGAACAATGACACCTTCATCTCTGCCTGGAAGCCTCTGGTGCTGCTGCTATGTAAATAATATTCCTCACTTCCTAGTATTTTGGAGAGCTTTCCAGCAAGATTAAATGGCTGAGCAATGACCCTTCTGGAAGCCAGTACTGGCTTTGAACCAGCAGACAATCTAAAGGCAATTCAGTATTTCTTGTTACGACATCACAGGGCAAAGGCAGTTTTTCTGCATTAGATTTTGGTTTCAAAGAACACGGGAAGTTTTATCAGATACCTTTTTCTTCCCCCATCTTTAAAAAAAATATTTAGAATCTGTAGTTTTAGCATACAATAAAATATAAGTAAGGCTGTGTTTCTTTCTAAGCCTATAGCAGCAGCACCTTTAGATACAGCAGTGCCTGCTACCAGCCTCAGCACCTTACACAAGATGAGTTCCCCTCAGGCGGAGGCTGTTCCTGTAGGGACATAGCAAATGAGGCAGACTGGATAACCAAAATACACGAAAAGACAAACTGTCCTAGAAAGGATATAAACCAAGGAAACCTGGGGACACGCGCTGCTGAATCTCTCAGGAGCCTTTATACCAGATGGCCATTTACTCAGACTATTCTTTACAAACAAAGCCTTCTAAGACATTCAAAGCAGCTTCTACAAATTCTTCCAACAGCGACTGAGAGGTAACCTGTGCAGCGAACACAAAGTACCTTCCCCATGCAATGTTCCTTCCTAAATTAAACTTTGTTCTGTGCACTGTGCTTACTCCATATATCTGTTGTGCAGCAACCTACAGCACGACATAGGCAAGTACGCTAATTATCAAGTCAGGGAATAAGCTTGGCTGTATATTTTAAGTCCTGCATACAGTTTATACTCCATAACTAATTTCTCTATTTCTCCTTTGTGTTCTGGTATACAACTTCTAACTGTAGTCTCCTTAGACTCATTAATTAGGTACCTTAACCTTGCAAAAAGACTGATGGGAGCCCAATATAGTAAAATTAGTTGTTACAAGACCAGAAATATCATTCAGTTGGTCATAATAAACTATTGCTCTGCAACCCTGGAGGCATCGGCACGTGCAGCATAATGTCAGACAGTCTGCTCACAGAAAAGGTGATGGGGAAAAAAAGTGAAATCTAGACACAAATCACCTCCAGTTCCCAGAGATCTCACAGCTCTTTTCCACCGAGCCAAGATACCTGCTCCAATTCTCTGCATGCTTTCCATCCCAATAAATATCCCTAAAAAGCAAAGTTATGGCTGATGGAAATACAACAAATCTCTTCCTTGAAAGACGCTGACACACTGAAGCATTAAATCCGATCACCGCCTTTCAGAAACATACATGAAGGAAAAAAAGCACACGTATTCCAAACTAGCCATTACCCAGTACCAGACTCAAATTCAAGGGATTGCTCCAAATCACATGCATGAATTTCAGTCTCCCACATCTCAGACACACGTGATGATTACTTTTTTAACAGAAACTTTCCCAACCAGTTCTACCCAGCAGACTACTAAACACTGGATACAAATCTCCGTGCATGCAAACTTTCTGGCTTTCCATTTGGAAGACAATATTCCCAGGATACAGGTTGAGAAGGAATGACTGTTGCACAGACACATCTATAGAAAGGGAGAAAAAAATGAAGCAGAAGTAGAGCTTTTAGGTATCACTGGAGGGGATGGATTAGCAGGGCAAAGAATAAGGTTTCAAATATATAGTCTCCCTGGAGCTTTAACTTCAAATTGAAGCCAGACACAAACCAATCTTTCATCTTAAAAGCGGAGAAACTGCATCTCCTGCTGTTTGCCAATGTGGAATTTCCACCAAGACCATAAACAGTGAAGCCTGTTCCATTCCCTGTGGATATTAAAGGGCTTTAGTCTAGTTTCTATGAGATACACGTGCTCAGCTCATTTACTGCCTCCGTTGAAAAGTCTTACCAGCACAGAAAAGACAAGGGTTTTGTGCACAAGTGGTGTTTTCCCCATCCCATAAGATCACTGTGAGTCAGACTGTCAGGGCTCTGCAGGAAAGCCTGCCTTGTTACTATCCATGGAGCTCGACAACAAAGCCATTTGTCACTAGTAATACTCACCTGCTACCCTCCAGAACTACCATGGAATTCACTTAAAATTGAGCCAAGAACATTAAATTCTGCTGTGCTCCAGCTTCATTATTCAGTACGCTACTAAGCATTCTGCACCAGCCAAAGTTTCTAGATTGATTTAAGATATAGCCACAACTACTAATCAAGTTATGAGGTTGTAAAACATGGATGATGACAGCAATGCCTGCACTGAGAGGAAAAATATTTATAACCTCAAGGCCAAACTAAGGTGGAAAGTGCTGTTTTAAGTTCATCCACATGAACATCCAGCCAGCCTTGAAGCATAGAGTTGCTTAACTCTCAATACTTACCTCAAAAGCCTGTACTCCTCATCAAGGTAAAAGAATTCTTAATTTCCCATCAGTCGCCTTTTATTACATGCAAATATTATGTTAATCTTTTTAAAAATTATCTGGAACTCGCTTCTACCACTAAGTAGCCCTAAGAGCTCTTAAATCAAGGAGAAATAAGTACTGCTGTCAGAGAGCAACCAAACTCAAAATTCTACAATAGAGAAATACACTTTATTCATGTTTCTTCTAAACACTCTCCCAGCTCTTTTCTCAAGTGGTGCACATTTAAAAGGAAAAATACCCGTTCCCCCATACCCAAAAGTATAAAAGTCTATGATTAGCCTTTGCTAGTAATGATAAACAAGAGAAAGGGATTTTTATCTGATGAGCAGAAAATAAAAGCAACGTTTGATTTTCCCTAAAAGCAACTGGATGTTTTGGAATAATCCTAGAATGACAACGATTTCACTATACTACAGAGAAGTTGAATTTCAGACTTCGAGTGGTAAAATTAAGACATCAAGTCTGGATTATCAGATTTAAAAGCTTCATTTGAAACACTTGAAAACAAATGTTCATCTGCATTTTTTAATATCTTACCAAAGTATAAATACATTGTGAGAATAGTCATACATGCCAAATCTACGTATTTAGCTGCACGAAATGAATGCCAAAATTCAGACAGCAGATTTTCCTTACCCCCTGCCAATAAATCAACAGAACTGGCTGAGGTACAATTGAAAATTTATTATATACATTATAAACCTTATTATCTAGAAGGAAACCTAAATCCTAGTGTGTTGAAGAAAAAATTTCTCTCAGAATGAGAGAGATTTTTTCAGCTTATACTTTTCTAAGTATATACATTTCTGCTATACACATTTCCAAATCATACTCAATGGCAAAAGACAACTTAAGCTATACAAAAATCCTCAGTAAAGGTCAGGCTTATAACTGATAGCACATAAAGACTGTCATCATGTCTCCTGTGATACTTAATTCTCCTTAGTTCCAGTCACAGAGAACAAAGACAGAACGGAATTCCCTGCTATTTCCATTCACAAGACTCAAAGAGTCTGGAAGGTAAAAGAGAAGGAATAAGCATATTCAATCATTGCGAAAAAGCGAGATAAAGGAGGAAAGGGTGGACGGTAGCAGGAAGTTTCCATCTCCAATGTCAGCCTGTGGGGAAGAGAACAATGCTAGGGGCCCAACTTTTATCCTTCCTTCTACATTGGTAGGAAGCAGGAATGAATGAACTCACCATGCCAGCTTGAAGACGCAGTGTGTCATTCAGCGTACAGAGGAGGAATGCAGACTGGAGCTTCCTCAAAGTTTCATCAGCCCTCAAATCCTTGCAGAAAGGTCTGAATAGACTGGTATCTCAAAAAGAGCTGCTGCTTCTTGAGGGAATCTGTCAGAGAATCACAGGCAACTTAATTAAACACTAGTTTAAGAAGGTGGAGGGGAAAAGAAGTCCTAACTTGCAAGCAGTAGCATCAACCCAAGAACATCCCTTCTGGTGTCATGACATTGGTCTGTTAGGCATCCATGGGCAAATGAAAACAGTAGCACACTAAAAATATTCAAAAATAAAGTGCTATTCTCAGTCGGCCTGAAAACTGTACAAGTTGGCAGCATATACTAGTGGCAGCATGCCCAAACAGTGAGGGACAAGGTTATGGCCTCAGTCCCTGAGTGCTTGCCAACATCTGGCAGCAGATGCTAAGGGAACACATGCTTCCCATTACACCAGCAGTTCGAGGACACATTTGATAGCATCCTGCTCCCAGAACTATCAAGCATTAGCACAAAGCACTTATGATAAGAGTGTCAAGGCAGAGGGGGCAAAGCATCTTTTCCAAACACCTCTATCTGCTGCATTTAAAGGCATTCCAATTGACTACAGACTACAGTAGCACTTGGAACATCATTTCTTCTTTTTTCCTATACATCTTACTATGTCCATTTTTTTTTCCTATACATTTAAGAATCTGAATCAGATAACATGCAGAACATTAACTTCAGAATACCAAATACAGCACACAGCTGCTCCTCTGACATTCTTTTGTGACTGAATTTATAGAGAAATTGTGATGATTTGGCAGAATCAATTCTAGGACTTCAACATAAAGAAACAAGCTTGCCACAGCTGAGCAAAGGAGTCCTCTCCTTAGCTACTTCGCTAACTTCAGCAGCCAGCATTCCTGTGCATACTGATGGAAGGTGCGCTATTGTTTGGCACGCGTCACCATCCCCCTCTGCATCTGATGAAAATGAATAAAGACCATCAGATTTACCAAGGCACAAAGATGCAGATGCCTAAGCACCTAAACCCCCATGGATACACAGGCTACAAACAAATATCCAAGATGACAGGAAATATTACAGCTGCACACAGGAGACAAGCTGAAGTTAACAAGCACTTGAATTCTCCTGAGACATGCAGTGATCAAAGCCTTGACTCAGTTCTACACCCTACGGTTTAGATGAGTTGACTGAAAAGAATAACGTAACTGTAAAGATGCATTTTATATCATTTTAATTTAGAACACTCCATCCTTGAAAAGAGTACATTTCATTAACAGTTTTCAGGCATCTGACAAAAAGATACTAGTGTATTGAGCATTGATGTCCTTTTTCTTTTCATTTTCTTAGTCAAAGGAAAAAGAGGTAGAACAAGTACTATTATCGAACAATGTCTGTACACGGAAAGCGCATTAAAAGACAAATTAACAGTATGAGACTGGTACTGCACAAAAGAGTCTTTGCTAAAATTAAGAACTGCAGAGCAGCAACATAGAATTGTTGCTGACTGGTCAACAGAGGGAAGAGAAAATGACAGACAATCTACTCCAGCTCCTATTCCAGGATGTACCTGTACCAAGAAGAATTGGTTTGGCTAATATTTTAAAAACTGACTCAGGATAAAGGCCATATACTCTGCCTGGCAATCCCTGCTAGTATTTCACTATCAGTACCTTGCACAGTTGTTCTGAACATTTACCTGTATCTCCTGTGTTAAAATTGACACCTGCAACTTCACATCCAGTGAGTGAATATGAATAGTGGGGTACTTCTTTCCTATCCACAGCAGTACCACGTCTGAAGGCTGCTACAGCCCTTTAGTCAGCCATCACCACTGGTTCAAGAAAATGACGTGCTGTAACTCCAGACTCATTGCCAGCTTCCACAGCACTCTGAAAAAGCACCGAGTTACTGTTGCCCGGTTTCTCCACTAGGCTTCTGCCGTGGGCCACCATTAAAGAGAGTTCACTAGACCAAGCTGTGACCCATCACAGTTGTTCTTACACTCCATGTTCTCTGGATAACTCAGTTCCTTCTGTGAGGGAACGCTGCTCACGTTTCCTGCACTTTCGGCAGTTCTGTTGCACTAGATACAGTAGTTATCAGTCTTCCTAGTGCTAAGGAGACCAAAGGATCATTTCTGTACTTCTAATAGGAAATATTAATGTTACATTCTATCCTAGTACAATGGTTACCTCTTTTCTTAACAAAGTGACATTACTGACCCATGATTACCTTGCTGCTTTTCTGCAGAACTCTCTCCATGTTCCCCGTCTTGTTTTTCTGTGGGTTATTCTTCCTGCTTTAGCCTGGAACACTGCACATGTTCTTCCAGCTTCTCCTAAATGCCTTCTCAACTTTGGCAATAACGTTTTGGGTTCCTGTGAGGCAAGGGTGACAAAGCCTGTAACATTAAAAAAAAATCTGATGGTGTTCTTAGAAGTAGAGCACAGAGGCCGAACACCTCCATTCCCCCTGCATCGGCTACATCTTTCCTGAGACAAGAATAAGACAAATTCCCTATTTTACCATCACCTTCTTGGGACCACAGTGTGTTTCAGAAAATGTAATCCTTCCAGGATCTCAGCTCACAGGAAACAGAGTGAGAGGAAAGGTGCATTTCCTTGTGTGCTAAAGATTTACAGAACTACATTTGAATGTTTGAGGGTTCTTAAGCTAATTCATATACTTCAACACATCCAAACACTTCATGTCAATTCAATAAAGCAAAATATTCAACATCAGTTTTTCGGATTAGGCAAAAATATTTTCGGTCAAATGAAACGTGTGGCAACATTTTACCCTATAGCCTCCTATGGTGGCACGACTGGTTGGATAGATGAGGGGAGGGCGGTGGATGTTGTCTACCTTGACTTCAGCAAGGCTTCTGACACAGTCTCCCACAGCATCCTCATAGGTAAGCTTAGGAAGTGTGGATTAGAGAAATGGACAGTGAGGTGGATTGAAAACTGGATGAAAGACAGAGCTCAGAGGGTTGTCATTAGGGGCACAGAATCTAGTCAGATGTCTGTAACAAGTGGAGTCCCCCAGGGGTCAGTACTGGGTCCAGTCCTCTTCAATATATTCATCAGTGACCTGGCTGAGGGGATGGAGTGTACCCTCAGCAAGTTCGCTGATGATACAAAACTGGGAGGGGTGGTTGACACACCAGAGGGCTGTGCTGCCAGCCAGCCAGACCTGGACAGGCTGGAGAGCTGGGCAGAGAGGAACCTGATGAAATTCAACAAGGGCAAGTGTAGGGTGCTGCACCTGGGGAGGAATAACCCCCTGCACCAGGACAGGTTGGGGGCTGACCTGCTGGAGAGCAGCTCTGAGGAGAAAGACCTGGGAGTCCTGGTGGACAACAGGATGCCCATGAGCCAGCAATGTGCCCTTGTGGCCAAGAAGGCCAATGGCATCCTGGGGTGCATCAGGAAGAGTGTGACCAGCAGGTGGAGGGAGGTCATCCTGCCCCTCTGCTCTGCCCTGGGGAGGCCCCATCTGGAGCACTGGGACCAGTTCTGGGCTCCCCAGTTCCAGAAGGACAGGGAACTGCTGGAGAGGATACAGCAGAGGGCTACAAAGATGATGAGGGGCCTATAACATCTCTCTTAGGAGGAAAGGCTGAGGGACTTGGGTCTTTTGAGTCTGGAGAAGAGAAGACTGAGGGGGGATCTGATCAACGCCTCTAAATCCTTAAAGGGTGGGTGTCAGGAGGATGGGGCCAGTCTTTTTTCAGTGGTGCCCAGGGACAGGACAAGAGGAAATGGGCACAAACTTGAACATAAGAAGTTCCATCTAAACATGAGGAGGAACTTCTTTCCTGTGAGGGTGGCAGAGCCCTGGAAGGGGCTGCCCAGAGAGGTGGTGGAGACATTCCAAAGCCTCCTGGACACGTTCCTGTGCAACCTGCTCTGGGTGGACCTGCTTTGGCAGGGGGGTTGGACTAGATGATCTCCAGAGGTCCCTTCCAACCCCATGTGATTCTGTGATTTTCCCATGAGGAAGTTTCTGCTTTGTAACTACTTCATTTTCTGTCAAAAGTCATTCCTACCAGGCAATAAGCAGGACTCCATGCTAGGGAAACATGATGGGAGGAGAATGTAAACATGGGGGAGGTAGGAAAGCAGTGAAGAACAGAAGTGAAACTTGACCAGGTATTTGATATAAAGGAAGCCTGAATGTACAAACTCCCAGTGGATAATGCTTTTTACCCTTATAACTACTCTTTGGCAACTGTCAGTCACCGATGCACAGTCACTGGTTTAGCAGGTGCTATTTTGTTTTTCAATAGTGTTACTTTAAAAGCCAGAATATCATATAACAGGAAAACAATTGTTCCTTCAATATAGCTTATTTTCCTCAATACATCAGTTTTGCATTAGTTACACCAAATTTCTTTAATCCTTTACTGTAAGTACACTATAACTATCATTTTCAACATTTTACAGCTCTTGTCAGTTAATAGCCCATACTTTCCTTATATTAAATTACCTGGACAAGAAAGAGAATCGAGTGCTCTATGCAACAACAAAGTGGAAGACCAAGCCTTAGGAAACTACTGGAACAGCTTGCAACCCTCAGAGCTTGCTGAAGCTTGAGGCGCATCTGAAGATTCACACCAAAAGTAAAGCATATTTAAATCTCTTTAGCTGCCTCCCCGACTATTCACTGACTATGTGGCCTCAGATCTCACCTGTTTACCTAGCTTAAAAAAGCACACTGAAGTAAAGCTCCTCCAAGTACATATTGATCCCTTGCTTTCATGTGTCTGTTCTGAAAGCTGTACTTTCCTGGCTGTGATCTACCAGCTATTTTCAGAACTGTTACCAACTACATCACCAAGATAAGAAAATTATTGTGCTACTGAGCACAACAGTTAATAACTATTTGCTGTCAGGCTTTCTGAAGTCACTTATTTTACCAGAGCTGCTTTGCATTCCATACCTTCCTGCATGCTAATTTGGAACATAAATTATTTTCAGCTGCACCTCATTACTACACAAGACAAGCAGATCACTCCTCTATCACAATTACTCAAGTTCATCCTCCCCTTCTATTATCTTCAGTGACAAACTAACAAAAGAACTTAAATTTTGTTGGCTTTTATTGTGCCAACAGTATAATAAGTAAACCAAGAATGAGCTTCCAAAGGGTCCTGAAGGACTGCAAGAGCCACAATCCCCTCAAGTTTTTTTGTTTTTTGTTGGTTTTCTTTTGTTGGTTGGACTCGATGATCTCAAAGGTCCCATCCAACCAAAAATATTCTGTGATTCTGTGAAGTTTTATACAGCTGTTGCCTATTTCATTTCGACTCCTTAAAAACAAAGAGCTCATCGACACCCTCGTTTTAACAAACGCTCAATCACTTTACTTAGAGTAGTAATTCTCCAATAGATCTTGATTAACAACAGTCCGAATTATGCTTATGCCATATGTGCATACCAGGGAAGTTACCTAAAATTATAATGATACAATTTTGTGTGTATTATATATACAAAAAAAAAGCACAGTGATACCTGAAGACATATTTTTCCCTAATGTTGTAGTTCAGCAAATGGATGTTTTTACTTTTTCAGTTAAGGAATCATTTTAGAAAACTGCACGCTTGCTCCTCTAGATACTTGCAATAAACAGGTTACTGATGAAGGTATTTTTTCAGAGCAAATCAAGACAGACAAGATGACCACATCAGGATGGACACTCTCTCCCCACTGGACACAGATCTGGAGATGAAACCAGACTCAGATCCCAGATTGATGGGTAGAAGCAGTACTATACATCGTCACAACTATATAGCACAGCATAGCAGCTATAGGAGTGCACCACAGCTCCCTGATGTTCCAGCAGTTGGGCATTTGGATACGGCTGATGGCGTTCTCCTGGCAACGTGCTCCAGTTCTCTGAGGAAGGAGGCCAAGCCCCGACGCCATACAGATGCTAGAAGGGGAGCTGCCTCCTTCACCCACAGTGAGGTGGGGCTGCCGTGTGCCCCCAAACCGGGATGGCTGAGGCAAGGGGAAGGCTACAGCCACCACCTCTGTCCTGAGCCCAGGCAGTGAAGGTACAGGAAAAATACAGCATTACCTTCCCCAGTGCGGAAGAAAGCCAAATCCTAAATTCTTTGGGTGACATCACCTATTTTAATGGCCAAGCTCCCCCATCTCTGCTGGCTGGCCTTTGGCTGAGGAGGCTGGTCACCCTGTTTAGCTTATAGGAACATTAAAGTGCTGTGGTGATTGTATCTCCTGTCTGCACCTGGGGGGGGGGAAAGGGAACATAAATACACCAGTGCCAACCTGTCAGACGAAAAATGAAGCAGTGCATCAGGGTTACTCCCAGTGCTCTGAGATACCTTCCCCGAGGAAGCTGCCAGTGGTCGAGAGCCAGCGGCGCCGGGGCCTCCCCCTTCAGCCGCCGCCGTCTTTCCAAACGACGCCATCTTCCCGCCCTCTGCCTCCTGCGCATGAGCCGTGGCGCTGAGGAGGCCGCGCCGGCCTTGGGGCGGGGGGGGGCTGCAGCGGGCACTCCCTGCCGTGACAAGCCCCAGGCAGCGGCAGCGGCGCCCGCCCGTCTCCTCAGAGGAGCGGGCGGCGGGGCCTGGCCGGGCCGCCTGAGGCGGGCCGCCGGTTCAGCTGGGCCTCAGCCTCCCCACGTGAGGGGAAGGCGCTTTCCCGACGGTCCAGCCCGGGAGCTGCACCCTTCGCCGCAGGAAGGCGGCCCCGCGGGGCCACCTCTGCCCCGGGGCAAGGGAGCTGCTGCCTCTCGGGGACCAGCCATGCACCTTCCTCCTCCTCATCCTCATCCTCCTCCTCCTCTCCTGCCCCTCACCCTGCCTTCCGCGACGGTTCAGCAGGAGAAGGGGCATTTCCAGGCTTCCCATACAGCAAAGCATTCCAACCAGGCATTTAACAACATGAGGATTACTCGCCCCCAACAAGTTGAATAATTTGGAAGAGGGAAGATGATGAAAATTTGACGGCTCCTCTAAATGACAAGGTTTAGCATGCATCTCTGCGTGCAGCTAAAGTTGTCTCTTGAATGTCTATCTTTTATTAGAAATAATAGGATATTGAAATATTTATAAAAATATCAAAGGAAATCAGGCAAGTCAAATTGATTTCTTTAGCTTGCAAAACGCCTGATATGATGCCACTCCACATCTTCCAGACAAGGGAGTTTTTAGGATTTCAAGTAGTACCGTTCTGGTCTTGAATTATTTCTTGATGTAGTTCTGCTTTTGCATTTGTTAAGGTGGTGTGGCTATTTTTTTTAAGTCACTCCTCTTCCCAAGCCAAAGTGCCCCAGACTGAGGAGAGAACCTCATAATTCCAAAGGAGGAATATCATCTAAACCTACACCATCCACAAACAATTGCTAACAAGCTTTTTTTAGTGAAATTGCATAGTCTTCCATTACCATTTGACAGTCGGGTACAACCAGCAAGTGTATGACAAAGATACTTTCTAGAGGTGTACCCCATTCCCCCATAACACATCCGATGGGCAATTTTTATCCATATTCTCGAAAGGCCAGACCTTCTCTAACTCTGCTTCAGACTGGATTTGTTTTTCTTAGGAAATTTTAAGCATACCTTCATGATAATCCACCTAATCATCATTCTCTCATTTTTGGTCAAAACAGACACCCTTCCTCGCTTTTGATGCTAATACTTAGCAATTTTTTCTTGTTGCTACTCGCTTCCATCAAAGTAAGTCACGCTTAAACAGTGAGAAGAAATTGCAGCTTTGCTTGTTAGTTGGCAATAATCATTTTGAAGGATTTCTTACGCGCCAAAGGAACATAGCCTTACCATTTAATTGCACTTAATTACTATTGTATGCTCCCAAGCTGACACTAGCAGACAGTCGGATTTTTTCATTACACTAACGGTGTATTGGCTCCTCCCTCCTGCCAGTTGCCCAGGTCACCGAAACGCTCAACAACATCAATCTGGTGACCATAAATCCAGTCTCCTTATGGGTCCTCACCAGTAGGCTCAGCAGAAGAAAAACACTATGCTTTTTTCTTTCCCGTATTAGACACGACTAAACCTTGTTCTCAGTTGAAGACAGGAGACTTTCTGCTTTTACTCATTTAATTTTAAATCTGGAAACAGATGGGCTGATTTGCAATCTACCTCCTTCCAACTGGAAAAATTCCCATCAGCTTAAAGTTAAGGGGAACAAGGTCAAGTGCAAAGAAAACAATCCCCATATGATAATTTACAAGTATATATGGCACCATCATCGCATTAAAGGCACCCTTAATAGCACAACACCCACATCAGCGTCACCAAGACTATTCTTCACAATACATACCCTCATCTGGAGGATGAAGAGCCAAAGCTCCATGAAGTCAGCATGAGTCTTAAATTACAGCACATGTTAAAAAATCTACACATTGTATGCATGCAGCCTGTTAAAAAAAAAAAAAAAAACAACAAAAAACCAAAAAAAACCAAACCAAACCAAAACAAACAAAAGGACAGCTCTCTTATTCTAGGATTCAGTCACCTGAGTTTGCTTTCACATACGTGTTTGTACTCCCCAACTGGAAAAACCACTGCTCTGTAAATATTTGAGACAAAAAAAACCCCCACAGCTAGAGAAACAATTGCAAACCTTGGTGTTTCTGTTTCTCTGCGCTTACAAAATTTGTGAGCAGTTCTTCATAAAGAAACTTTCTGTATTCTTTTAAAGCTCTCATCTGCATACAGCGGTTTTCTTCCCAATTATCATCACTTACATATACAAGGTTTATAAACTGAAAGCAAGTCGTAAAGTAAAATTGTTCCCTTTACTCCTGCCTGACGAGGATCAGCAGGTTTATACGTTAAACAGCATCCTATAATTAGGGCTCACTTGTCTTTCTTTAAATACTTTTAGTGAGAACAAAATGCAGGCAGCCCTTGCGCCCCACAGAGCCTCAGCTTTTATGTGTCTTCACTGCCTTCTTCAGACACAAAAGAAAATAATTCTTTTCACTTAGTTTGCATTCCCTGCACTTTATCAGTATTTCACTTGTTCCGCATTAACAGTTTCAAGCATTCATTGGTGAGAAACCACATCATCCTCAGACTCAGATGAGAGAGCAGTTAGAGTCTCTGAACTCACGCTATCCAGTTTTTGAATCTGTAAAGTTTACATTTTCTTGGACTTTCTTTTCAGCACACATAAGGGCTTAAAACTAAAAAGCAAAACTTTCAAAATGACACATTATCAGCACAAAAATGTAGAGTTCTTTAGGTTATCAGAAGTTCCCAAGAACAGGTGCATACAATATTTTGGGAGCTGCCAACACTTCACTGCACAGCTGAACGCTTGCAAATAGGTGGGAAAAGGAAGAAAGTATTCCCAGATGAGAGGAGAGAAGATGATGAGAGGAGAGAACCAGCGCCTTCAGACAAGGTCAAAAAAAGAATACTTCTCACTGTCATCTAATTAGGTCTCAGGGGAAATCAGTAATAAATTTAACATAACAGTGCAAGATGGAGGCATGCAAAGAGGGATTCGGTAGGATGATGGCAAATCAGAGAATTTGTGCTTCCCAACTGGCAACATACTTGCTTACTAAAAAGAAAAGCCATGTCTTCAAGAAGAGCGCTTTTTTTTTTTTTAATATTGTGTGATTATTTCACACTGGGAAACAGCTGTGCATTTGCCTATTGATGGCCATAGAAACTCTCTGTATTCTGAGCAGCTAAGCCTATTCCATTTCAGTCAAACATCGCTAGATCCTGAATCTGCAGTGTACTTCTACTTTAAACATACAATATTCTCCTTGAAGTCTATTCAAAAATATTTTCATGGCTCTATTGAGTATGGCAACCCCTTAACTATTACTAAAGCCTATTCATCAATATTTTTGGCATGCCAGGACAACATCATGCTGTTTCTCTGGTCTATCCAGAGAGGTGTTTCTTTTTCTTCTTTGTACTTCTCAATTGCGTAATAGATAATCTCGAGTTGCGCCAGGTGAGGGTTTGATGTCTTTGGGACAATAGTTTAGATTGGATATTAGGAAAAAATTCTTCACTGAAAGGGTTGTCCAGCATTGGAATGGGCTGCCCAGGGAAGTGGTTAAGTCGCCATCCCTGGAGGTATTTAAAAGACATGTAGATGTGGTGCTGAGGGACATGGTTTAGTGGTGAACTTGGCAGCACTAGGTTAACATTTGGACTCAATGCTCTTGAAGGTCTTTTCCAACCAAAATGATTCTATGATTCTCTAATTACACCTTCACTATGACCACCCCAAGGGTCAGTACACTAAATCGATCCATTACAGGGGTAATGGGGATTTCAAGAGGTTATGATGACCTTGCTCCTCTTGTTTTGCTAGGGAAGGAACCAGGCGATCACAGGGAAGCCCTAGCATGCCAAGATCCTGACTTTTCTGTGCTACACTGCATTTTCTGAAAATAAAAGAAACGTTCCTCTACACCATTGTCCCCAAATGATTTGACATACAGTGCTTCAGTGCATTATATTACATATATGTAAATACAAGATAACATGCTGTGCAATCACACTCACCCAGGCTTTCCTTGAACATAAAAGAAACATTATAAATTTATTTATTTCCAGTGTAGACCGACTCGGGTGAAATGTTCACACTGGTGAAAAGGGCAAGATTCAAGAAGCCAGAAGCAGTCAAGAGGAAACAAGGATGGAAAAAGGCAAATTAGGGCACGAAAGTAACGGAGGCAAAAAAAAAAAAAAAAAAAAAAACCAACCAAAAAAAACCAGACCAGAATAGCCCAGGGTATATTTGGTAAGATCTCAAGCAGGCAGTGGTAGCAGGAGGTAAAATGCCAAGAGGGACATGCGGAAGGTTGAAAGTGAGGTGAGAAGCAGATGCGCTCTGACAGCGGAGACTGCATGTAAAGATCCAGGGAGGAAAGGAGCTCTAAGCTGTCTTCACTGTGTCTGTGGAAAAACTAACAGAGCTTAGGGAAAATGGAAAGATAGGGCCAGGAGACATCACTGCTGTCCAGGTTTATTCAGGTGCAAAAGATCAGGGTAGTTTTAAGGGATTTCATTGTTTGAACTTCCCAAAAAGGTCCTGCGGTGTCAACGTATTCACTTCTTGCCATGAATGTGACATGATCCCTTGCGATGTCTGTGAAGCCTTTGCTATCTAGACAGTGTTTTATAGTGAAATAAATGCTCATTTTTGCAGCTTTCCATGCCAAAAGGAAACTCCAGCCTCAATCCCCAGAAGGGCAGCGCTACTAGAAAAGGTCACCAACTTACGCTGTGTGATTTGAAGGAGAAGCACCCTCCAACAAACAGACTTAAGCAAAGGTTTGGCACCGAGTCTCACCTGACAGAAGTTCTACTTTGTAACGTGAAGATGTTGTGTGGTGCCGTGACTGCAGCCCAGGGTTTTTCATGGAGAAATTAAGTATCTGTAATAAAGTATTTCTGTAGGAAGCCTGCCCGGGAAATCGTGCGTACATTTACTTCGGTGGAGAAAGTGTTTAGAAGTACTTCAGCCTTGCAAAAAATATTGCCCCTCGGTGTAAGTAAGGTCAGCAAGAGCCTGAGTTATCCACCACATAACAACCCATCAGCCTTTATAATCCTGACAGCAGCTTGGTTTTGTTCTTCTCCTGAGAGCGCAGGAGAGGTGTTAGGATTTAACATGCAGCCTGTTTTATTAGTTCCTGGAAGGAAGGATGATAGCGCTGTAACTCCCTTTTGTAGAAATGTTTTAAATGCTCAGTGATTCTGAATGGCTTTGTTAGTCACGCTATCCCCGCAGGGTAAGAAAGGGCATATTCTTTCCATTTACTTAGAGACAGTAGAATAGCATTTGTTTTTGAGCTACTCAAGGTTACAACCTGTGTGTAACCCAATGAAGAACATTTTTGTCAATCGACTTTTTAATGTGTATCTTGCACACTTTTAACCTTTAACTATTAAATATTCATATGATAAAAGGTTCTGCATGTCAGTCCTTTAGCAATTTTTCTCCAAGAAGAATGAGCTTGTAAGATGTAAAATCCCAAAGCGGAAAAGAAAAAGGTTATCATTTCAGCTTCCCACTACCATTTGTAGAAGAAAAATGCTACACATAACGCAACATGTGCAAGCGCACATTATGAGGAATTCTGGTTATCATATTAGCTATGTGTGCACATATGCATGCATATTTTATGCAGATATTTGTCCTTCTTCCTCTCAGTGGGATTATTCAATATTTAAAAATGCACAGAAAATACATTAGCAAATGGACTCCCATTTCTGATGTAAATAAAAAATTGCAAAGCGCAACATTTTATCTACACTCAAAGTGCCCTCTTTTCCTTTTTTTTTTTTCTTGTGTGGGGGTTAGAAATTATTGAGATTCTCCCATAATTTTTATTTATGGTACGTTTTCAGATTTTTTTTACATGGAAGATGTAAAAAAAGCAGCAGCCCCACATTCCCTGCTGGTTATTTCACAGCAAATCCACTGCCACCAGCTTCAGTATTTCCTCCCAACTACAGAACAGTGAGAACAGTAGGAGGCATAAAAAACTTTGTAATTTCCTTCAGGTGAGCAAAATTGTATTATCCTGAAACAAATAAACAACTTAATGGTAAATATATATATTCGCTGACAATACTGCAAATGTCTTTAAGATTCTGTACTTGTCCAACAGCCTTTCTCCCAACACTTTATCAACATGACTCCTTCAACATGCTAAGTGGCAAGCAGCCTTGTCCCCTTGACCTTCTATTTGCATTCACGGTGGCGTGTCCTTAGCCGTGCTAGAACAATGCTTGCAAATTCATTTTAGTGCATATAGAAACGTGAAACACTTCATGCAGGATAACATATTTTAGCAATCTTGTGGCGCTCAGCGCTGAACAAGCCAACCATGCTAAACAGCTTTGGCTTCCTTAAAGTCACTTAGGAGCCACCGTAAGGTTGCCAGGCATAGAGGTAAATGGGTAACAGAAATGCATTCTGGAACGGGATCAAATAAACTGCCAGCCAACAGACCCTTCTAGGATTAAGAAATTTGGTTATTGCAAGGCCAGCAGATAGTTTGGGGCTGAAAATAAATGCTAAATATCAAATCCTGTCTTGGCAGCAGGCACACGTGGCCAAGATAAGCAGCACTGCTGCCACAGTGCCACAGGAGGAGTCGGTACTCGGCAGCAGGACATCGGGATGGCTGCAAGGGCACATCTTCCTTCCTCTTTCTCTGCGCAGGAGCAAAGCCTGTGCAACACGCAGCTGCTGGTGGCACTGGCCAGCCAGCTCACGGAGGGTGAGGACACTTCTTCCCGGGGAGAGCCTAAACACCCTTGCTTTTTGCTCTGTAAATTACTCCTAGGGACTCCTCTCCATTCACTAGCGTGCACAGTCAAGTGTTTAACTGCCTGTTAAGTCCGAATTCACCATTTCCTTACTCCCCATATTCCGATGTTTCATAATGACACCTGCCAGAGCTGGATTTGGCCCTGGTCCTCAAGCTGGAAACCTCTCTCTATTCAGCAAGGCTTGTGTGCAGGCTGCCTCGTGGTGGGAGGGCAGGAGGAGAAGCAGTAGCTGGGCATTTCTTCTCAGGCTTGCCTCTTGTCAGGAGTCTGGGCCAGCGCATCTCCCAACCTGTTTCACCACCGCACGCTACACCAGCGTCTGCCCCTTCTCTCAGTCACCTCTCACCTTTCCCAGCCGTGATCTCATTATAAGGGTTCTAAACTGCAGTGTTAGGGAACGGGTGGGGAAGATCATTCGTTGCAGGGGGGCCAACAGCGAGAGCTGAAAATGTTGCTTCTCTCCGGCACCTCCAAGCAGCCCTGCAGCTTTGCATTTCCTTTTCTTACCCAGATGATCTCCAACGTGAAGGCTTTAAAACGTAATGAACTAATCCAGCAGAGCTGGGTTCTGTGATGCAAACGCTGGGGACTAGCTTCAGCAGAAGTATTATTTCTTCTCTTACATTTACCAGAATCCAAGGCAAGCGTTTTTTCCCATCCAGGCATTTAAAATTCAAGAGTGATCCTAGAGTAGTGTATTAGGGAGTAGCAAGCAAGAGGAATTATCCATTATTGAATAGTTTTCAGCACAGCAGAAGGTGATGTGAGCTTCCCTGCGGCACCCGTGTCCCCAGTAGGAGGGATACAGGGTAAGAATACACAAATAACTAACTTTGAGTATAAAGAAGCAGGTAATATATAGCCACTTTTTAGCCATTTGGGTGCATATTTTTATCACAGAGCTACAAAGAGTAATTCTGTCTTAATTTCAGCCCTTCAATGGAAGCGGGGTAAGCTATCTCCGATTTGTCTTGGGACGGGAGCATTTCTACCTGTCAGTTGCCACGAAGCAGCTGTCAGGTGGGAACCCGTCTCTTGCTTTTGGCAGCAGCATCCCTGGGTCAGTGCAGTTCCCCCCCCTGGCCCCGCTACAACGTGCTGTAAGGCATGCACCACAACTGCTGCTGGTACAGGGAAGTCCTCTTAGCCCTCCTCCTCATCCCCACGGTAGTAAATCTGCAGCTGTCCAATATACAATTCAGGGTTTTAATCCGCTGTAGCCGACACAGGCGCAGAGACCTCTGCAAGGGCTCTTGTGAGCTTTTGTTGCTCCAGTGCTGCCTTTTCGGCTGTTTCCTCTGCGCTGCACAGTTCTGCCACACACGTGCAGCACTAACGTCTCGTGCAAGCACAGCCAGAACAGCTAAACTGCTAGAGTGAATGGCACAGAGGACACACTAAGTAGGTGTGGAGAGGACAGGGGACACACCATACTGAGGTCTGCACGGGCGACGGGCACACGACTAATAAAAAACTCAAAATGGCAGTTCTGTGCATTGAGCGAAAAACTCTCTGATGGAGTCAAGCAGCATATAATATCAGTTGTTCAACCAAAAAAAACAAGATAACAATCATTACATGTGAGCTCCTAAGGATGCCACCACTGTAAATTTCTCCAGAATCATAGAATCGTCTAGGTTGGAAGGGACCTTTAAGAACATCAAGTCCAATCATTAACCTAACACTGCCAAGTTCACCACTAAACTATGTCCCTCAGCACAACATCTACACATCTTTTAAATAGCTCCAGGGATGGTGACTCAGTCGCCTCCCTGGGCAGCCTGTTCCAGTGCTTGACAACCCTTTCAGTGAAGAAATTTTTCCTAATATCCAGTCTGAACCTCCCCTGGCACATCGTGACTGAGATCAGCACTCTCTGGAGCCGTGCTAGAGCAAACACCGCTATCCATCTATGCCAAAAAATTAGCTACCTATCACCAGGATTTTATTGGTCTACCAAAACTCATGCATATTTATCAAGGCAAATAAGGAGTCCTTTTTGACGTAGTACCCAATGCCACTGCGCATAGTAAAAGCCCCCACTCAGTCCACATCAAAAATACTACTCAAAAAAATTAACAAAATCACTGTTATGCTGAGGGGGGTCTTAGCAAATGGAAAAAAATGACCCCCATATGTCACACGTAAAGGAAAGATACCTTTGGCAGATGTCAAGAAAAAGGAAACGTGGCACAAAGTAATGCAGGATCAGGGACGTACATCTAGAAGAAGCGAGCAGGTGAGTTACTGAAACAGATGGCTGTACTTTGCTCAGTGCATTTTGAGGGCACGAACCAGAATGACTCAAGGAGAACCGGAGAAAGGGAACACTGGTCTCCTGACTGCTTCTGGAGCATGAGAGCTACTGGGTCTTCAAGTAGCTGCAAACACAATTCAACAACCACTGAAAGGAGCGGCAAAGACTCATCTGCCAAATCCAGGTGACCTCCAGACAGCTGAGTGGAACGGGACAGAGGAGGAGAAATGCACCCACCAGTCCCACATCAAGAAATGCTGCATTTCAAATGCCGGACAAGAGACTGAAAAGAACTTCTGGTCAGAAGGAGAGGCTGAGGAGCAACGCCATGCCACAAGCAGGGAGGAAATGTTGAAAATGGTGACCATCAGTGGCTCAAGCAGAGGTAGAAGGACCGCTGGCCATGAATTTCCTCTGATTTGCAGAATCTGACTCCCACACGCTTTACTATTAGTTTACTTCTACTTTGCTTTAAGGGTTTGGTATTTCTGAAGAGCACAATGACAGGTTGTGAAGTTGGGATTATGTGCCTTCTCAGGATTCTCTCCAGTGCATTTCCATCTTAAAACATGCATCCATATTAGAGGACACTCTTTTAAAGGGCAAGACCCTGTCAGACCATCTTACAGTTCTTTAATATTTTTTGCCAGCGTGCCTTTGTACTTCAGCAGCAATGCAGTTTAGCCCCATTTTTCTTCTTACTGTGACTTCCATTTAATATTTTCTCCTGTTGGTGAAAACAATTAAGACAGCAGAATGCTCCATCCTATTTTAAGTTGTCTTTTTACCTTGATTGTTGCTCCCATTCCACTATTTCTTGTCAACCAGAGGACCAGTAGCTTTTGTACCTCAGTGTCCCCATTAGGCACATATTACAGTATTACAGCAGAATCTACATACCCAGCACATTCACTGTGCTCATTCTGCCGGAGTATGGGAACTATCTCATCGCCAGGGGAGGTTCGGAGGGAAAAAAGAAGGTGGGAGCAAAATGCCCACACGCAGGTACAATATCCATGAGCAAGAAAGTCATACTGAGAAGTGCCTCATACTTGTCACTTTGGGATTGCACCCTCCTGAATTCGACATCCCTAATTTCATATCTATCTGTGTCACTCATTTTACCCTTTGTTCCTACAGATTAATTTTTAGTCTCCATGTTAACTGTCTCTTCCTGTCGTGGCATCCTTTTTCACAGCTGATACACATTCATAAATTAATAGCAAGCTGTTACAAAACTTTTCCTCCCCCTCCTCTAAATAAAAGACAAGAGAATGCACCTGAAATAATAAATGCAAGTAATTGCTCCCAGCCCTCTGCCTTATCTTGAAACACTTATTTTCCCAGATTTTGATGCTTTGTGCCTGAAGTCTAACCCCCTATTAGCTTTTCAGATTCAGAAAACTGTTGTAATTCACATAAACTTTCCACATATAATACAATCAAGAACTGTATCCCTCTCCACTCCAACAGTCAGGATGGTAGAAATTCCAAAGAGACTGTAAAAACTACACCTCGGATTTACTAAACGATTTCTAAATCATTACTTCTGCCCTTAACGCCTGATTCAAGTCAATGAGACCTGAGAACACAGCAGTCGGCAGAAATAGCTTTTGTAAGGTGCAGAATACATCTGTTCACGCTGTAAAACGTCAGCACGGATTTATTGTAGATTCAGTGACTTTGCAGGCTTAAAAGCAGAGTGGATCAATGAGAAAACCTTGTGCCCAGCTGGGCCGCGTTGCTTGCTGGAGGTCTGGATCAGAGGGAAAGTCCTGCTGCTCTGCTCTGCCAACTACCCAGGGCCGGCCAGGTAAGCAGAGTAGAAATTTGGCAGAAGAAAGATATAGAGCCTTCATTCCCCATCCCACACAAACAGAGATTGCAGGCGACTCCTGGCCGCCGTCTAAAGCCACAGGGACAAAAAAGATCCGGGTCTTTTCCCCTTCCTAAGCCCAGCAATGTAAGCTGTTTTATCCCAGCCTCTTGCTAAAAACCCGTAACGACTTTCCTGACAATTTAACTCATATGTGTTCATGTGTTAATCGCAACAACTACAGGAAGTATAAGTAGAGATGGAGAGGACCAGGCAGTCAGCTGCAAAATCGTATGGAAAATCAGAGGAAGTGAGGCGTAAAGTGATTCTACAAATCCCTGGCAATAGGTGACCTCCAAGTTAGGTTATTGAAACTATCTTTCTAGAAAAGTTGATTTGTGGTAATAAACATACATAAAGAATTGATCTTAAAGGTATATAAAAAATATATAAATATATTAAAAAAAAATATAAAATGCCATCATTGCTCTAAAATCAGGGAATTGCTCTTACTGTATTTGCGGAGCAAATTGGTTATTGAAACTATCTTTCTAGAAAAGTTGTTTTGTGGTAATAAACATATGTAAAGAAATTATCTTAAAAGGTATATAGAAATATATTTAAATATATTTTTTAAAAAGTATATAAAAAATGCTATCGTCACCCTAAAATCAGTGAACTGCTCCTGCTGTATTCGCGGAGCTTCCCGGACATCTGCAGGAGATGGACAAGCTGTCTTCAATATCAGGGAGAACGCAGACCTGACGTCCATTTGCTGCTCGTTGCATATGTATAACCTCCACTCTGGGTTTTACATTCCCAGTGGTACATGTGCCACTCGCTACCAGCCCAGCCAGAAGCGCTGAGTGTTTTACTGGCCCTTCTCAACAACCTGAAGCAACCGTTCCGCTACCGCTGGATCTCTGTGTGGGTTCACAGCTCCCACGCTACTTCAAGCTGAAAAATTTCACTGCAGACCACAAGGATAACTGCGGTTCGGGAATTTGCTACCATGAGAAGGCTTTTGATAGATGTAAGTTAAGGTGACTGAACAGCAGTCCTTACACAATTTTCAGAGACTGCCAGCTGGCTCCAAAATTTCACTTGCATCAATATGTAAAACTCAACATTTTTACTGTTTTTATTTAAATATACATAAGCCAAGTGCAACAGCGAATGGCCCAAAACGAATTGGGACAAATACTGCAACACTGAAGACAGAGAGTGGTTTGTGAAATAAATCTCCTGAATCATTAGAAGTTCACAGCAGCCCCATGGTGGGGCACGTAGTAACTAACAGGACTCCAAATAAAACAATTTTCTATTTAACCCCAAAAAAAAGAGTTTCAGTAAAACCATTCCACATTGCAGAGTAGAGAAGTGGGTGAACTGCCAAACTTTTTAGCTTCTTGAGAACCCTGAGCACTGAGAAGTTTAAGGATAATCCATGTCAAATACATAACAAGCTCTGAAAACATTTAACATATTCCACCAACATAATATGATTTTAATAGCCCTTTGAAGTTTCATTAAAATGCTGTACTGGCCTTCTGTGGATTATTAAAGTATTTTTTCAGGGATAATAAATGACAGAGAAGAAGCAGGTAAGAAATAGAAATACCTAGGCATCTCCACAATTAAATTTTGGGAAGAAAAAGTAACCATCTCAGCCAGTAAAAAGTAAAAATAAAAGAGCAATTACACTTAACATTAATGCAACCTTTACTGCCGAAGGTAACAGCTGAAATGGCCATGCAAATAAGAAATCAAACATTTCTCTATTAATATACTTGTATCCACATGCTTTCAGGCAGTATGATGAGAGCCATTAGCATACAATTTTCTGTAATAATGTTTTTTAAGCAAACTTTCTTACAAGGTAAGATCATGGAAAATTGAGCCGGAACTTTATCTGCAAAGGACTTGTTCCAATTAAAGGTAGATTAAAATCCCATGTGTATTATTTAAATATGTCTCCATATTTAAATTTATTGTCTCATAAAGGGCGTCACTTTGTTCCAGGACTGTGGACATTGCAAGAAATATTAATCAACAACAACTGGGTTTTTGTATTAAAAAACGGTGAGAGAAAAAAAACAGAAGAATGGAAACCCTTCACATCTACTGAATTTTAGAAAATGTTTAGTAAAAAAGAACATGAAAAAAGTTATCCTTTCATTTCCTTTAAAAATACCTTGCAAGAGATTTCAGTTTTTATCGGGAATTTGCACAGTCGGGAAGCAAACGGGGGGGGAATATTTTTCAGCTACTCATATTATAAAACGAGCCTTTTTCCTGCCTTACTGTCGACATCACCGGCGCTGCAGTTTTAAGTCGCAGCGTTCAAGTAACATCCCTGCAAAGTTAACATTCGTAGAATAGAAATATCTTAGCAATATAATTTCACGTTATGACAAAGCCTGACATCGACAAAAAGTAAAACAGTTCTTCTCAACGATGTTATCTGCCATATTAAAAAAACCAGATGCTCATAAGACGCAACGGAAAGCTATTTAAATCCATCCAAATATATAGCACTTCAGCTAGATAAAGTGAGACCAGAGTACGTTTCTTATTATCAAAACGACGGTGACAATTGCAGCCGGACGGATATAAATGCATTACTATTTATCTAGCAAATGTTTGGGATGCTCTTTATATACTTCCGAGCATCTGTGAGAGTTCTTGTTTTATTCTCCTTAGTGAGGAGAGGTTCCAGCAACAGGGAACACGTTTTTGTGTTTCGCCGAACAGCAGGTGAAAGGAAGATCTCTCTTTGTAGAGACTGGCGTTACTTCAAGATAATGAAGTATTTATTTGGACAAATAAAGAAGTGACATGAAGTGACAATCAAAGAAAACAAAAAAAAGGCAGCATTTACAGGATAGTCACCCTGGCAGAAATAAAAGGGGAGGGAACGATTTTAGCAGTAAAGTGGTTTTAAAGTTTTAGTTACTACAAATAGTGAATGCAATTCCCCATCATCTCTCAAACTCTGGAGACCTCCACACCTGGGAAAATAAGAGTACCAAAGGTGAATTGCCTCCACTTTGCAAAGATGCAATCACATATTACACAGTCAATCAGGTCAGTTCAACGTCTCCTTCGTTCCCTTGTTATAGCTGGTGGGGGGTAGGTCTGATGCTTCATTGCTGATGCGATCCTCACCAAAACACTGTGTCCTTGTTTGAAGTAAAACTGAACCAATTTTCTGTTCTGTAGCTTTCCATCCTAGCTCGGCCTCCTCTAACTCTCTGAAACTAACGGCACCTTATGGAGAAAACTGCTCGTTCTCAGAGTGATCAGCCCAATGTTTGTGCTCCATGCCAAGGAACGGTGTGCAGGGAGGCCCTTGCTTAGACTTACTGCCATAACAACCAAGGGCAGCCCATTTCGTTATTTGCCCCCTTAGAGGGTCGGAAACGGAAAAAACGTAGAGGGGTCACATCGGTGGGGAGGAGGGGACAGGAGAGGTGACCCAAACCTGACCAACTGGGGTATTCCATCCCATCTGCCCCATGCTCAGTATAAAGCTGAGGGATCAAAGGGTCAGCCCCCTTCCTGCGATGGCCGACATCCAGAGAGGACTCTGTCTGTTCATCTGCCTTTGATCCCGATCCGTGTGTTCCTGACTCCAGAGCTGGAACCCAGTTCCCATCCGTCGCTGAGTCCAGTCTGGGACTTCCCCAGTGCCTGCCGGTGACGTGACTGTCATCCTGGGAGCTTGATAGGGTTTTGTGTATATTGTATCTATTTCATTATTTTCTTCTTTATTTTTATTTTAATATTAATTCTTCATTAAAGTAGTTTAGTTCATTCTAAACTTCTGAATCTCCTTATCTCTTTCTCCTCCTCTCTCCTCTTTTGAGGGGGGGGGGAGAAGGGGAGGGAGGGCCATCTGTCGGTCTGGTTTTGGTAAATTAGGCCAAAACCACGACACCCTGCCAAAACCACATTGCTGCTATCCCTTCCTTTTATATTTTCTGCTAAGGAAAACCGCTTCTTCTCAGTTTATAGCAAATAGGTCTTCCGTAATTAAAAAAAAAACAAAAACAAAAGCAAAACAAGTCAAACAGGAGCACTAATGATGTAGACTGAGCTGAGATTAAAGATAATCTAAGCCTGGCTCAAATGCCGCACAGATCCCTTGTCTCAAGTACCAGTAACAGTCAGAAGGTATAAATTATGGGTCAAAAGAGGAATAATGAATTGTAACGAAGCATGGAAAATAAAATCACCAAATGGGAGAGAAGGAAAAGGCAAAGGATCTCACAGTGATTGAAACCTTCTGTGAAGATGTATTCAGAGCTCCTGAGCTCAGTTCTGGTCAGCCTTCTCCAAGACAGAGGAACCAACGTGGAAGAGACCCAGAGGAGGCTATGGGGGGTGATCAGGGAAAGGAAAGCTAATGCTTGAGAGAAGATGACATTGCTCCCCACAAACACATCACGGGGTGAAAAATCTCACCGGGAGAAAAAACGTGTGAGCGTGATATAAACTCTAATTCAGTGTTAGCACCACCACATTCAGGAATACAAAGAGGTGAAGGATACATAACAACCTCTAAGGCAGCGGCATTCTCCTGTGCATTAAATACTTGCTGATAAAACTTAGATATTACCTATACAGAAAAGTAGGGAAACAAGAGAGGTACAGCAGTCTAGATTGAATCTGTATAGAGGAACCGAGAAGATCTGCAGAGCTACACAACAGTCTGGCTCTTCTGTGAGCCTGAATGCTGCTTGGGTCTCCTGGTATCGCAGTGGTAAATGATTTTGGGGGCTTTGAGTGGGGCTTTGACTACCAGAGGGTATATGTAATCTTGTCAATTATTGAAGTATTACCACTCCTGAAACGGCTAATCCGTGCAGTGCCAGGCTTGTGAGAATCTAAAATTTAAAGCCGTAAGACTGAGGAATTTACTTTCTTTTGTTTAAGGAGAGAGCTGGGGTTGTTCAGCCTGGAGAAGGCTCCGGGGAGACCTCATAGCAGCCTTCCAATATCTGAAGGGAGCCTACAGGAGAGCCGGAGAGGGACTCTTTGTCGGGAAATGTAGTGACAGGACAAGGGGTAATGGTTTTAAATTGGAAGAGGGGAGATTTAGGTTAGATATTAGGAAGAAATTCTTTCCTGTGAGGGTGGTGAGGCACTGGAACAGGTTGCCCAGGGAAGTTGTGGCTGCCCCATCCCTGGAAGTGTCCAAGGCCAGGCTGGATGGGGCTTTGAGCAACCTGGTCTGGTGGGAGGTGTCCCTGCCCAGGGCAGGGGGTTGGAACTCCGTGATCTTGAAGGTCCCTTCCAACTCTAACCATTCTATGATTCTATGATTAACTAATGCAGGTTTTCCTCTTAACACAAATAACTGCTCTGCAGGTGCTTCGTGGAGGTCAGAAGTGCAGGGATGCTGCAGGATTGCAAGTTCATTGGTACATTCAGATGCACGTTCAAATAAGTAGACTGCATTTTCCTAATGGAACTGTTTAAATTTTGCTGCTAAAATGACAGGAAAAACTAACTTGAAGTTCTGGATGTGTATTCAGTTGTAAAGTATCTAATGAGATAAAAATGTTTTCATAATGAGATATTATATGCCTTCTCTACTGATAAGTTGGGGGTTTTTTTGCACATACATACAGGCATATATAATACATCACTGGAGTTAATAGAGTCACCTACAGAATATTCTCCTTAGTTTTCATTTTTGACTAATCAACACCAGGCTTTTAAAGCCTTAAATGGTTACAGGAACCCAGTTTCCCTTGTGTGTCAGGAAGACTAAACCTCACCATCATCTGTTGCGGCCCATTTCATTCCTCACGCTTGGAAACCTGGCCTCACTTGCAGAGCTCACCATATGAATGCCCTTTCACTCTGCATTTAGAGGTAGAATGCTTAGCTTTGCTTATGAAACCGTGGTTACGAATCACACTGACCAAATAATTTATCATACATTCATCTAACTCTACAATTTAATATTTTTCTCTATTTTCTACATTTGACGTTCTTTTGTGAACTGGGCATTTACCCCTCCAAAAATTCTCAAGTCTGCCACTTGAAGTAAGATGCCGGCATCGCGTTCCTGGTCGTCGGCAGATAATTCCCTGCAAAACCTTGAACCCTGCACTCTGATCACGGGGTGCACAAGACAGAGTACAACCCATTCACTGCTTTAGGTGCTCCTGGCACCACCGTGTAGTGAAACCTACTCGGAAGCTGTCTGTGGCCTGATCAGAGCGGCCTGATCTTTAAGGATGCGGATGACAACAGCCAGGTAACATTTTTCCCATTTATAGCTTCCCTTTTCCTTGTTCGGTATTATAAAGATGGAGTTAGGCAAAAAGGTTTCCAAACGATACCTAGCATATTTGAAAAGCAGCAAAACAGCAGAAAGGTTTAAATTACCATCTTTGCTGATGAATCCAGACAACAAAGTACACGGCAGGGGTGTTTCATGATAAGATTATACTCATCATCTCTATTTTAAAAGGGACCTGTTAATGGGTTTACATCTACTTTTGCTTCTGTAGGATCAAGTAATGCCTTCCCCTCTGACCAGGCACTTTCTTCTCTCCTTAGAAATACCAGAAAATTCAAAGGAAAAAAAATTCATTGTCCCTGGTTGAGGATCCACAGGGAAAAGGGGATATTTCTTTGTACATTTTTAACCAATCCAGAACAACAACAAAACCATTTTAAAATAACCTACCGTCTCTTGCATTTAAACCTCATAAATCTCCATTTGTTTATGGAGTTGTAAGCAGGGGAGGTACCAAAACCAATTCTCCAGAAGGCTTCGGCAGCCGCTGTATTTGGCGAAAGGCGCGGGCAGATTTTGAAGAGTTATTGGTGAAGATACAGAGGGGGATTTTGCAATAGGAATGTGATACACAAAGTTGCCCTTTTGCCTCAATTTGACAAGTTCATTTCAGGGAAGTTTCTAATTCAAGAGGAAAATACTGAAATGTGGATAAACCAAATCCAACGTGTTTCATAGACCAAGCAGCGACTGCTACTCAAGCGCACCTTCAGGGGTAGTCTCCGATGGCAGGACAGCGAGTGAATGTGCTTTCCACTCAAAAATCATCTTTTTTTTAAAAAAGTTTCAGCTAGACCTGAAAAGACGTTTGAATGATACGAGGATGCTCCTGAAAATCTTATTGTACTGTGTGTCAGATTGTGACAGGGTGCCAAAAATTTCACTGACTAGAAAAATAATGGTCTTCATTTCCCTGCTACTTCCACCCCACATTTCAGCCGAGGAACAGCTGGAAAGGCTCCTGGGTTGCCTGACAGCTAATTAGAGGATGAAGTGCCTGAAACCCAGTTTTAGTGAACGTTCACCCACCTGGACAGAAGGTTGCTTTAAAATGAGATTTTCCCTTAGATCAGAGAGAGGGAGGCACTGAAGAGGGAAAAAAATGTGTTCAGAAGTACTCTGAGGGAGACTTTACAACCAAGAACCACAGGACTCTTGTAGAGTCTGACAGTCTCTCTATTATTTATGTAAACCCTTTGTACTTTTTACACCGCAAAGGCACTACAATTGTCTTAACCATACCCAAGAGGAAAATGTTAATGTTTTATCTAGTTGGCAGAGTACTTAGGACACATTCCTAATGTGGGATCTGGAATTCAGGTGTACGCTAACTAAATAAAATCCGTGGCAGTCCCATCTGGATTGGAGATAAGGTTGTTATCATACTGTATGCAGATGATTTTGTTTAGCAAAAATGGTGACACGAACAACTCTTTTTTTTCGTTTTTTTTTAAAGGGACCAATCATCACAAAATCAGGAACCCAGTTCGGAGAAGATAGCTGTCCACTCCTGCAACCCCATGAGACACACACCAAGCTCAAAGCACAGATA
Source organism: Numenius arquata (assembly GCF_964106895.1). Taxonomy (NCBI): domain Eukaryota; kingdom Metazoa; phylum Chordata; class Aves; order Charadriiformes; family Scolopacidae; genus Numenius; species Numenius arquata. The sequence continues at coordinate 20,057,348 of NC_133585.1, read as the reverse complement.
TTTTGATTTAGTCCCCCGACTGAGAATTGCTATGCCCAGAGCCAAGATCCAGGCTTTCTGGTCTAAGAGGTGAAATTTTAAATGAGCTCACAGATACTGATCAAGAGTGAAATTTCAAAAGTAAATTCTCAGCCAAAAAGCAGGCAAGGAGATACAAAGGCCTTCTCTATTCCTGTCCTGCCTTCTTATACCATTCTTCCACTGGTGTATTTCCTGGTCCTTAACTCACACAGCATTTCCAATACTTAAGAAACCCCTTATTGCTGACACCTGTCTGCGTGTTCAAGCTGAGAAAGGTCGCTCAGCTCTCACAGGCTACTGGGAGAGGAAATCGAAGAGAGGTGCCTGGCCTCCAGAGGGCTGATGTGAAAGAAATAAAGGGCTATTCCTCACCTGCAGTCCTTAGCACCCAACAGGAACATTTGCAAGTTGTGAGGATTTCAGTTTATCTAAAAAGGAATGGGAATTTGAGCCTGCAGCTCTAAAGGAGACTTCTCGGATGGATGGATGGATGGATGGATGGATGGATAAGCCAGTCTTGTGTTTAAAAACCACAGCTCAATAGTACCTTTAAATAGTTCTTCATATCGTGAAGTTCCAGGAACCTATTAAAAGGCTGAAACTCTGAGTAATCCAGACAAATGACCCAGAACCTTCACGTATTTCCCCAGGCATTCGAGGTTCACCCGGATCATTGCAAGCTAAATACCGATGCTGTGTTTTTAATGCAAAAGGGATTATAGAGAGATTCTCTCTATAATCTCTTTTATAAAGAGATTACCTCTATAGAGAGGGTTATTATTATTTATTTTATAGAGTCTAAGACAATCATGAGACCATCTATTTATTAACATTCACTGCTACGTGGGCATCTCATTCTTTCAAGTTTCTTCAAGAACTCCTACCAAAACTGGTATTTCTGAATGCAAGTTTCTAGTTCCTCATGCCATGTGTTCAAAGGTGGTCCATGGAAAGGAAATCCCCATTCAGAGAAAAAAACAGATACGTCTCTTGTCAGTACTGCCCGGAATCCAACCTATAAACTCCTCAGTGTTACCTGAAGCCTGTGGAATCCAACCTACAAACTCCTCAGTGTTACCTGAAGGCTCTACCACACAGCATAACAGGCCATGGGGATTCTGCTCCCAGCCAGAACAGGAAACAAAGAAGTTATTTTCCAATTATACCGTGCCTGAAGTGTTCAGCTTTCTATAGAAAGTCCACAGTCAGCAGCTCTCAGTCAAGATTAGCTTACTATAATGGCATTTAATTTTTCCCATGAGACATTAGGTAGCCCAAATGTGCACTATATTAATTACCTTTAATTGAAATGTTTTATTTTTTACCTCTTATAGTCTAAGTTATTAATTTTCCATCAATGTGGAAAATTAGTTCTGTATGAAGTGTATTCCAGTTACCTTCCACTTGGTGTTGCATTGGTAACCACAGCTCTGAATGAGTCTGTGCTGCCAGGTGAGAGTTGTTCATCAGGAACGTTAATGACGGTCTAATGAATAAGGGTTAGATTTTTAAAATGGGAGAAGAATGAACATTTAGTGAAATAAATGAGAAGCAACAAAAGGCAAGGCACATGACTGAAAGAAAGTGTTGACAAGGTTCAGGAAAATTAAAGGTAACGTGGTCATCACCTTGGTGAACCAGTAACACCAATAAAGGTCAAACATCTTCCATCACAAATTTGTTAAGAGTTTCCGATTATGCCAAATTTTAGATCCTCTCTGTAGATCAGCTGGAGAAATAGAGAAGTTCCAGAGTCTTATTGTATCTCAATGCCTAGACCATACTTTCAGATCACAGGAGATTTGATTTTATTGATTTATAAGCTAGAGTTTCTTACAGTAGTTCCTCCCTGGAGAGAAAAGTTCTTCCAATTTTAATGGGCACCTCTCGATGCAAAAAAAGTTCAATGCTAACAAGTGGTGTTTTACTGGGAGATTATCTCATCTTCTCCAGAAACCATTTTTCAGTTTTCTAATATGTTATCATATTGATTTATTTTCAGCTTCCTCATATTTATATGTTTACTTTTCACACTGCAATAATGCGAGGATTAAAGAGCGTGAACGAGTTTTCCCTTGTTCAGACTATTTAACTTCAACAAAATGAGAACTGGAAGTGATTATTTTTGACAAGTCTTCACGCTGCAGGCTACCAATAGCTAGATAACTACCCTTGTGAAATAAATGCCAACATACAATTTATATGCATGGCATTTTTTCTGTCCAAATGAAGATGTCAGCAAGATCTAAACACTTCAAGTTAGTATATAACAATTCATCTTGGAGTTAGTAAATTTAGAAGCCTAAAAGATGCATGACATCCAGTGTAGACCATCCTTATTTATAATAGAAAAAATTAATCATGTGCCTATAAAAAACAAAAGACACCAGCACTGTAGACCAAAAGTCCCACTCGAAGTTTAGAGGACTGTGCACTGTAAGACACTAAAAAGTTGTAGGGAGGTAAAGATTTTGTTTTTACAAAATCATCTCAGGCAGGCACATTTCTGCTGTGCCTGCGGCTCTGCGTGGCTGCCACTCGCTTTTTTTCATGGCAGCAACGCACACGCAAAGGGCAACAAAGCAGTCTGGTAGCAAACCCACACCACCCTCCCCAGTGTCAGTGCACAGGGACTTGTCCCCGAAGCATCAGCAGCAGGCATATGATTGACGGTGAGTTTTGTGCCAGAATCCAGCCTGTCCTTACCCAGTCTGTCACCTCTTTGGTTTGCATGATTTTCCACAAAGTTTGCTATCCTTACAGGTAGGTTTTCTCTCGCGCGCTTTTCTAGACACACTACTTCTCTCAAATTTGCCTTTTTTCTTGGTACTATTCTGTATATTGTGCTTTCTAACAGCAGGGTTTAGGCAGCCTCGTACTATTACTTGCTTCCATAAACATCCACGGCTTTCATTTTAATTAAAAGCAACACCACTATGTACCGGCCCCTTGGCATTTTTGGAGAATTAGTCTGCTTTTTCCCAAATCATTTCTTCCTAGTCTGTGCATGCACATGTGTGTGTACGTATGTCTATGCACATACAAAATGAAGTCCAGAGTCAGCATCTTTAAGGGTTTGCTTGGACCTCTGTTAAACAAATGCCCAAACTCTTTAACCCTCTCTGCACCTATTACTCTTACCGTTTCCATGACCAATGTCAGGTGAAAGCTTTTTCTTCACCTAGAAGCTCAGCCTCAGACACTAGAGTGAGTTGCTGCACATCTACAGGCCAATAGTATTTCCTGTGCAAGATCTCAGTCCACGTCATGTCTCGGGGGGAGAAGACGTGTTTCAGACATGTCAGGGAGGAAGAGTTCACACAGGGGCTGCCAGTGCACAGCAGCTGACCTTGGGTGTCTTCTTCCCCATAGAGGCAGCGGCTTTAGGCTCGGGTGGGCTCTCCAATTTCTGTTTATATTGCTCACCGGCACGAGGCTTGTCTTGTCCCAGTGAATACCATAAAAAAATCCAGGGAGTCCGGGGGAAATGTGGACAGTGGATAACTGACTGATTTTAACTGCTCACAAACTAAGTGTGAGTAATGAGCTACGGGTCATCTATCTCTACGTTCAGGTCTGGATTGAAGACATTTGGGTACCTTAAGTAAATTCTGAAGTTTGTGGCCACTGAATTTATCCCATGGTATACCACCTTCATTCATGTGATGTATTTGCCCATGAATAAAAAAGGAAAAAACAATGATTATGTGTATGCTTTTGCGTGGGGGTGCGTGTGTGGGCACGGGTGCAGACACACGGGCTCGCTGACTAACTACGTACGTCCAGGCTTGGGAGAAATTACCTTGGAAAGGGCAGCATCTCCAGGCTAATTCTCCAAAAGACCACAAAGCTGAGAGGCCACAGAGCAGTTTAATTTATATAGAGCTGCAGGCGTTTCCAGGGTGCAGTAAGTGACACAAGAATATCTCAACGTGCTGCTAACCACCAACTCATTTACAGAGTTTCTTGGCTATGCTGGGTTTTCTGGCAAAACACAAAGCACGGTGCGTCTCCTCCAAAATTCTGGTTGGATTTTTTTTTTCCCCCCCCTTCAATCCATGCTATTCAAGTTTTTTCAGCGTTAAGCCAACTTCTTGGAGAGTGCCCCAGAGGCCAACAAGCTGGAACACCACCAGATCTATTCGCAAAACCTTCAGCCCTTTGCCAAATCATCCTGGAACGGCCAGAGCTCAGCCAAAAGTCGGCAGCGGAACAGCCCTCTGTGATCCCAGCCAATAAATCACGGCAGGTACCATAGCGGGAGGCTGGAGGAAAAGTGCTTAAACCAAATCTCTGGGCACATAAAGAACTCTAACTCAAAATTACTACATAGTCTCAGACACAGAAATAAACCAGAGGCCAACACAGACCTCAGGAAAACATAAAAAATTCCTGTGGCTGAGGCTTGTGTGCAGAAGTGGAGTACATCCAGCCTTGTTACTGCTCGTCCTTCCTCTTACCCCACTTCATCTGAGAAATGAGAGTTGGATATTGGTCTAACTCACAAACTCTGTGCATCCTTCATGAGACGTAACTTCAAGAAAGGCATATATTCTCCATAATCAAAGTATAGGACTGTTGATCATTTTCTAGGGAAAATTGAGGTGCTTTCTATCCAGGATGTTTTCAAGTGGAAACTGTTCTCTCCTTTGTCCTGCCACCATACTTTTTATATTTACGTACAACGTATTGAATTTACTTATATACTTTGGACATCTGGTACGTTTGGTACAATCTGGACATTTTTGGCTATGGCCAAAAATAATTGGATTTTTTTCTAGAAGCACAGCAAGCGTGGCCACCTACTTTTTTTTTGTCCAGGACTTGCTCCTCATTTTTTGTGATCTGGTTATTCAGGAGGATTTGTTTTGCGGGTAGGGTAGGCAAACGGTCCAAGTGATACTGAGTTTGCGAGCTATTTCCCACCACCTCAGCGTCGCCTCACAAATTGCCAAGGGCTGTCGAGGAGAAACAGCTGCATTAACAGAAGTACTTTGAATGGAAAAGAAATGCCAAAGTGTAGGAAGAAAATACAAGTCACTACTATGAAAATAAAACGCTCAAGTGGAGCCAAACTTTGCAAGAGCAAATTTCCCCACCAAAAGCCATAGCAATAAATTACTTCAGTGCCAGAACCTGAATCCATGGGAAGTTAATCCTTGTACAAATACTATGGCTTCTGTAGGGCAATTTCTCAGTGATAGTCATTGCTTTTCTATTACAGCGAAGAAACTTTTTGGTGACTTGTCAAGCCTCTTGTTGGAGAAGTTGATACGTTTACCCCTGAAAAGCCCTGGGGCTGAAAACCCATCAAAATGAGAAGCGGTAAATCATGGGTTTATTTGCCACTTTTCTAACCACTCCCTGCTTTTATTTTTCTGAAAGTCCTATATCTATATATTCTTTTTGTGCCCATCCTAGCTCCCAAGTACATGGATGAACACATTTAACGCTGCTGACGGTCAGAGAAAACAACCTGAGAAAAATCCTAGGTGAAATTTTTAGACCAGAATCCTTGGAAGATTTATAGGCTGTTTTTATGCAATCTTTCCTATCCCGATAAATCTCAATTAGAGGCCAGTCTCCAGAGGGAAACCATAGTGAATTGTCCATGCCCGTTCATCTCCATACCACAACTGCCTGGTCAGCACCAGCGTCGCTCTGTCCTCAGCCCGAGAGCAGATCTCAAGCAGCGATTTCATCTCCCAAGTATCCCAACTGCTCTCCTACCCTGTTCAACCGCTTGGGTCCCATCTTTTTCTGCTCTCTCAGTAGATACAAAGCTATCACCATGAAAAACGCCGCTGCTGCCAGTGCTATGGATGTCCAGATCTCTGGAGAGCTCTGCAAAACAGCTATTGCTGTTAGTAAACATCCTACAAAATATACACTTCAGGTAAAAAATGCCTTTGCTATTCCAATCTATCTCAAAAAGAAAGTGATTTCTCTTTCTTGCTCATTCACTGTTGTTCTCTCTGCCACGTAAACAAGTGCTACAGGGGAAAAAACACAATAAAGATCTCTCTTTAGAGAAGCAGAACAAATTCCTTCCTTACTGCAAAGATTTAAAAAAGACAAAAAACCTGCACATGGAACAACAAACAAATTAAAATGGTAAACAAAACATGCTAATGTGTTTTCTAAGTTTTCTATTTAACCTCAACAATGTTTCAGTTGTGCATGGAATTTTAAGTATTGTATTGTCTTTAAAACATAAGGATCATCATAATTTAAAGATAAATTTGATTTTCTGGGTAAGGAAGCAGCATTCAACATTTGAATGTGAGCGATTTTCAATTAACAGATAATCGAGTTTGTAAGTCAAATTTTAAAGTAGCTGGGTCTTCAGGGCTGAGGATCTGAATTTAGGAATTAGAATGACTTTTTTGTGTGTAAGCACCATTCTCTCTCTAACAGCATGCTCGAGGCAGCTCCATAGCCTCCATAGCAACTCTCAACTCAACACTTTTAGAGCTTAGGTCTCTTTCCCAAATTATCTGGTGCGACTCTTAATTCGGGGCCAAAGAACAAAGACAGGAATAAAATACCAAATCAAGAATTTGAGGTCTATTCTTGGCTTTAGCATTTTGTCATTGCAGCAGCTTTAGTTTCTCACACTCCAGGGCACTGGTTTTTTGCATGGGTGCCCATCCTTCACGAGTCTTGGGGGCACCATGTGACAAGTAGGCATTCACCCGCAGCCTCCATTTGCTCATCTCAGGGGGAGAAATCCGACAGCAGCCTGGGGCCGGGCACAAGATCCGGCAGGACTCAGCTAATGCTACCGTGACCTGGGGGAGTCCTCAGCAGCAGCCTGTGGCACTTCTGTGGCTGTTCCTGAGAAACTACCAGAACACCAAAGCAAGAACTGAATTCCTCCCACCGTAACATAAAGTCAAACCTTACCAAAAGTTTACAGATTCTGCAGCCATATTACACAAAATTATTTATAGTCTTGAAGTCGTAGGTGTTCCACCATAAAATGAGATACCTTATCTTGTAGTTAAATATAAGCTACTGTCTCAGGAAGTCTACTACGGAGTATTGTGTTCCAGGAAGAATTCTCCCCAAAGCGTAAAAAAAACATATGAATTAAACTGCACGTTTTTGTGTAGGAAGAGAAGAAAGGTGTTATAGCACTTTCAAATTCATCTAATTTGATACAGTTTATTATAAGAGACAAAAAAACTCAGCTATTTTGGTAGACTAACTGCTGTCTGATTTGAAGGGATGATCATATATCACAAAATGTAAATCAGGTTCGTATACTCAAATGAATCAATAGCATTCAGAAAACCTACTGATGGAATCATACGAGCTGAATATGAGAACATTTGTTTCCAGTACAGACATTTATCACCAAGTTAGTTGCTTTTCTTTTTTAGTAGCTAGAGAATAGCTACTATCCCATACATCCATATAAAGTCCATTCTTCTGAAGTTTCTAAGGCCTTGCTGCTGTAATATCTGAGCATTTCAAAGCCTTCAGTGCCTCTGTCTTCCCAGCAAACCTAAAAGCTTTGGAAAATCTCATTGCCTAGGACAGACAAGAAGATGGAACTCCCTATCCCTGGGAAAGTAACAAAGAGATTTTGAAGCACATCCAACTCCAAATCAATACCAAGACAAAAGATTTTTTTTTTTTTCCTATTTCATGTTTTTGGAAGTAAAGGTTCCCAAAAATACCAATTTCATGAGAATCAATACAGACTTTCTAGCTCACTAGGCTTCTGAGAGCATCCCCAGAAGATTTTCTGGGAGGGGAGTAAGAGAGATACATACTCAGTTGAAAAGATTCTGGATTCACTGCATATTTTAAGTTTTCTGCAAAGAAAAACAGAAGCATCCTCTGTCCACAAGGAAAAACAAAACTTTTTTTCTTTCAAAAAGTCATTGCCACTCCAAACTAACAACCCCCCTGCTGTGGTTTTGGGGCAGAAAGAGGAAGCCCAGATTTACAGAGGGACTCCTCAGGTTTGGATCACTTGATGTTGAGCCTCCAGGAGTAAACCTTGCAATTCAAATGTTGACTTTAACACTTGCATTTCTTATAATCAAATTATTAGAGTCGGCATGCCAGACATGATTCAGAACTACACCAAGCAATAGAAAACGGGGAGGAAAGACGTGTCTGAAGTCCCAGCCCTTTCTTCTTGGGTTTGGTCCCGAACTCCAGCCCTGATGCAGATGCTATTCAACACCTGAAAGTCACTCCCGGGCTTCTGCACTGCAGTCATATTTGACAACCAGTAAGTAAATCACAGCTTTTCTCTGACAAGGATGGGAGCAAAGGGTGGACTTCCAAATGCACTTTACACGGCGATTTTCATACAAAACACAGAACTGTTCCCCAGGAATTAGGACTTCTTTGATTTTCACTGGAGCATCCATGGGAGCATCCGGCAGCGAGCCATGAAGCAGACTTATTCACGTTCACCCTTTTTCTGGCCCTGGAGCTCTCCCACTGCAGTTGCCTTACACACAGAGCGGGACAGCACGCTTTCCTCCAATGGCCACAGGAACAGCAAAACCAACAGAGAACTGGTGCAGAAACTCACAGCCATACAACTCACAGCACTAAATCCGGTCTGACGTAAAATACTGTTGGCCAGTCCCTCCTGCTATACATTGCAGCCAGAGACTCCCCAAGATCTCGCTTTCTTTTTTCACTGTCATGTTGGTTTCCCTCAGGACAGCCTGAGATCTCTTGGATTTTATTCCCAGACTTACAGGGGTTTTTTGTTAATTCACTTTCCAACGCTGCACTGAATTTACATCAGAACATATTACAGCTTCGCTTAATGTGTTTTTCTGCTTCATAGCTGCATGTTTTCAACATGTTTTTTTCCTCCAAAAGGACCCCACGGTGGCAAATCCAATCAAGTTTCAGTAGTACAATCAAGCTTTATTGCCGTTGTGATTCCAGTTTGTTCCCAGATGCAAAGCCATTACTGCATCCTCTTTCTCACACTGCATTGCAAGATTTTCTTTTTAATCATTAAGAGCAGAGTGATTTGGTTTGTTCCTTTGATAATACCATATGAATGGGAGAACACTGGGAGCTCCTGGTACTCCATTAAACTTCTTAAACATCACAGGAATCTGGGTAATTCGCTTCCTCGTTGTTCGGAAAAGCACAAGGTTTCACCTTCATTTTAACATGGAGCCTTGTGACTTATTAAAACTGCTGGTAGTGGGCGGACAGCTATGAATGTCAAACCAGCTTCCCCTCTGCGTATTTGCTGCCCGCTAAGCAACCTGTAAGCTAATTTGATACATATATTCCTGGTTTTAGATTAGTTCTTAATGCAAGGCTATCACTTTACACTCTCAGCTGCAAAGGCAGGAGGGTGCGAGAGTTCACGGCTTTTCCGTCTGTCGTTTTTTTTTTCCCCTTTTGTCAGACTTAGACATAATTAAATCCCCTTGATTTTAAGAGAGGGCTCAGATCCAGCACAGACCTAGGAGTCTGCCCACACCCACCCCTTCTGCCAGACGAAGGCTGCAGGAAAATCCATAATCTTGAGGACTGAATTTTGTGCAACTAAAGCGAAAAGGTCCAGTAACAACCTTGGCTCCTCGCGCTCGTCCTGTAAACAGGCGGGTGGGTGAGAATGACAAGCGCTAGCTCTCGGCACCCTTCCACACTTGTCCATGATGATAAAAGACTCATGTCTTTCTCACGAGTCCAACAGCCACCTCCAGGTCGGAGCTATCAATCATCGCCAGCAAAAGCTCCACGCAGTGTTTTCAGAGAGAAATGAAGAGACCTAAACCACGAGGGATGGCTTTACTAATCATTTTCTCTTTTAAAATCCATGAAAAAATGAGCTTGTGTGAAGCTACTGAAGCCATGGGTCAGGCTTGGGCATTTTCAATACGTGCTCTCCAATTGGTTTGGCTCAAAATAAGCACCCAAAAGACCAGAAAGGATCTTAATTATTCTGCAAAGTAAGGATATTCAGATTTTACAAGTGGCTATTTGCTATTTTCTCTGTTAACTCATCCATATATATTATTTCCTTGCTTCAAATTAACAGTTGTGTATAAATGGAAGGAAGAGTTCTGAGATTTCAATCCTGCTGTTAGAGAGTGAGAAGACTATAGTAATAGTAATTTTTTACATATGTCTGTGGAGTGCCTAAGACCACAGTGAAGAATAAGCCCTTACCAAATTTTTTAGAAACACCAGATTGGGGGCTGACCTGCTGGAGAGCAGCTCTGAGGAGAAAGACCTGGGAGTCCTGGTGGACAACAGGATGCCCATGAGCCAGCAATGTGCCCTTGTGGCCAAGAAGACCAATGGCATCCTGGGGTGCATCAGGAAGAGTGTGACCAGCAGGTGGAGGGAGGTCATCCTCCCCCTCTGCTCTGCCCTGGGGAGGCCCCATCTGGAGCACTGGGTCCAGTTCTGGGCTCCCCAGTTCCAGAAGGACAGGGAACTGCTGGAGAGGGGACAGCAGAGGGCTACAAAGATGATGAGGGGCCTGGAGCATCTCTCTTAGGAGGAAAGGCTGAGGGACTTGGGTCTGTTTAGTCTGGAGAAGAGAAGACTGAGGGGGGATCTGATCAACACCTAGAAATACTTAAAGGGTGGGTGTCAGGAGGATGGGGCCAGTCTTTTTTCAGTGGTGCCCAGGGACAGGACAAGAGGGAACGGGCACAAACTGGAACATAAGAAGTTCCATCTAAAGAACGAGGAGGAACTTCTTTCCTGGGAGGGTGTCAGAGCCCTGGAAGAGGCTGCCCAGAGAGGTGGTGGAGTCTCCTTCTCTGGAGACATTCCAAACCCACCTGGACACGTTCCTGTGGAACCTGCTCTGGGTGGACCTGCTTTGGCAGGAGGGTTGGACTAGATGATCTCTAGAGGTCCCTTCCAATCCCATAGCATTCTGTGATTCTGTTCTTTTTATTCCCACATTTATACTTAATTCCCATAATGCTGCTGTCTATGATGACAAAAGTCTTAGCCTCTCCTATGGTAGAGAGAAGTTAGTAGGAAAAAAAAAAATATCCTGTTAAAGTTACTAGCAACTGCCAGTAACAACTAGTTACTAGTAAAAACCATAGACCTTCTGTGTTTTTTGAAGCTAAAAGTAGTTACAGAAATGCCTACTAACGGTATAAGAACAGAAAGATCAAACAGAGCTACTCTCATTTCTAGACAAAAGTTATTTGAAGCTATTGCATCAAAAGTTGTTTATAACCAAGGTATCAACTGCTCACGGTCCCATTTCCCAAAGGTTTGTAAAATGACTAAGAATGTACTTCATCGTTAAACTTACAGCATAAAGCCGTATCCTGCAGCAAAATTAAATCTGGCTTACATCAGTTTATCTCTCCATATCTTACATTTTTGCAGTCTGAAATGCTCATTTTGTGCCTCACTTTCTAATCAGTGCCGTCAGCTGAAGCTTTCATATGTCACACAGTATTTAGTCTAAAGTGGGGATTATTTCTTTCAAGTATTTTAAGCAGATATAAAACCAGCCGTGATTCAAACTGCATGAAAGAAGAGTACAGAGTTCAATATGCACAGCCTTGAACAGGCCGAGGTAATCGGGAGGAGGTCGGATATGTTGGATAAGCTCTGGGTGCTGTCAGGAAGTAAGTCTCAGACCATTAGACCAAGATCCACTCATCGTCTGCGGGGCTGCCCGGGTTGATCAGCCCTGCTGGGTGCTCACTTCAGTTTCTCAGGGCAAAAGAAGCAGGCACAAAGAGATGAAGCATGGATATTTTCGGTAGCAACCATGAAAGACGGTATGACTAATATACGGCTGTTACATAAATGCTTTTATCCTGTTTTAAGAAGCGCATTCTCCTACTAGCCCACCCATACCAACAGTTTGTGTTGCATTTCAACCAGGCGCTCAGTGGCAGCATTTAGGCTTAGAGCCTGAATGTGCTTTGCATCCATCTCATGTGGAATCATAGAATCATAGAATGGTTAGAGCTGGAAGGACCTTAAAGATCATTGAGTTCCATCCCTCCTGCCCTGGGCAGGGACACCTCCCACCAGACCAGGTTGCTCAAGCAAGAGACCTCCTCCCTGGCACAAATGTGAGCCAGTCCCCTGGATACAGCACACCTATTTGCAGTAGGGAACAGCTGGACGGGCCCACGGGGACAGCATGAGAAGGTGACATCCTCCCTAGAAAGGCACTGACTCCAATGGCTGCAGAAGCTCAGAAAAAAGTCTTTCATTTCTCTGAAATGCCTTCTTCCTCCCTTTAAATGGTTTGCAAAGATCGCATGCCATGGAGTCGCCATTTTTATCTGTCTCTTTAAAAATCGTATTAAAAATTATGGCTGCCCACCCAAACTATTTTGTGGGACGCTTGGTAAACGCTTGCATGACCTTAACCTACTGGCTCAGGTTTTGGCACCAAACATGAGTATCAGCAACGCTGTTCCAGGCAAACACTGCATGGACACTGCTGCTCTCTGGGAAATTCAAGAATGCAGATGTGATTTCACTGCCGAGCTTGCTTCTACTTGCAAAACGTCTTTTTCACTTAAACTCCTTTGGATTTATTTTGGTGTGTGGCTAATGGAGGTGAGGAAAATTTAATCTTAATACGACAAAAACAAACACCCAAGAAGTAACAATTCTAGCCCTGTCAGAGGCAGGGCTAGATTTTTCCTTTAAAAAATATTTTTCCTTTTAAAAAAAAGTGCATTCGGCTTACGCAGCATTGCAAAGACAGGATGGCACTAAGAACAAATGCCTGCTCCCATTTCTGTTTTGGATCAGGATCCTGTCTGTAGGAGTTCAAAACAGCCACCTGGAGTTGATCCAAAGTCTGCTTGAAAATCAATGGGAGCTTTTACACCAGTTCTGGTCCACGTTTGGATCAGCTCATTGGCTCCCAAAGTACAATTGTAAAGATGAAGAACAACCAAACACTAACTCATAGTTTTATTGATTCATAAACAGATTTTACCGTGCTCCAAAAATGTTTATAGCGCCTTTTACTTCTTTATCTGGATTTCCCTGGATCTTAACGTACTTAATTTTCTGCCTTGAAAAGTAGAGCAGCAATGAGTGAACCAACAGCTGCACTTCCCTGATAAGGGATCAATTAACAAATTGTGAGGCCTGTTGCTGTTTAGTTTTTGCTAACTAAACTTCTGTGGCCAGGAAGGAGTTCTGGCCCTGTTAACTCCAACTAGCCACGGTAATACTTTATACCATACATTTCTGGAGTTTATTATTACCTCTTTAATTCTGATGCAGCATTTGCAAAAGAGAGAAAGCTGTGTTTGCTGACGTCTTTGCTCTTCATTTTTTCAGTAGAGCCCGATAAACATCAACTGTTCCAACTTAAATTCAATCAGTAAGCGATCACCGAAAAACATCATAAAACTTATTTGCAACATGTGCAACTGCAGGCTGAGGAGTTGTCTTTTCCTGCCACGGTGATACAAGTGCTAAGAGTATATAGCAGAGGCTAATCTATACTCTTAGCTATTGAGATACTAAGAGCAGAAGAACACAAACCCTGATGCTGCTGCACGTTGGAAGAACGATACAAAGCCAGTAGTCTCAACTCACGACTAATCTTAGCGCTATCATATATCACCAAAAAAAATGGAAGTCATGGAGAAACACTATTTTCTGAGCTAACTTGCAGATCCTCTCCCTGAAGCTTACTGAAGCCTGTTCAATGTCCTGGTAAAGGCTGAAACAGCCTCAGGATCTTTTTTCTTGTGGCATCTGCCGGAGGCCCTCGGGGAGCTGTTACACACCTGAAGACAGTGAGAACAGCCCAGATCCACACGGCAGAAAAAGGGACAAAGCCACAAACCCAAGACATGGCTGAACAATTTTGCCAGCCTGCTGCCCAGGGGAAGGAGCAACATGGTGCCATACTTTTGAAACCATGGAGACTATTCTCCGTATACACAGCTCTATACATTTCTCTTTCATCTTGCTCTGCCCTCAGGAGGAAAAGCAATAAAGATGGAGTGTGTCCTGCAGGGGAAGAACTTACACATATTGGACTATGAATTGAGACCTACGGAGCCCTCACACTGAGCCACAACCAGAGCAACGCTGAACCTTCCTCATCTCCAGGACTGTTATGTTAGACACTCATCATTTACTTGTACACCCGATACACAGAGACTGCTCATCATCTTCCCAGTACAGCCAGAGAGAAAAACCACATTTTCTCCTTTTTTTTTCTAATTGCTTTGCTAAAGTCTTGTAGCTAGAGAAGTCCCAGCACTTGCTTCAAGGTGAATTCACTGACCTGGTTAATCACACTGGAGGCAGAGGTGTTTTGATGCAGCAGGTCAGTAAAATGCTGCGTGCCTGAGCATCTATTTGCACATAATTTCCCAGGTTAGATTATGGATATTTATTTAGAGGTTTCATTATTAAGGCCTTTTAGGGATGCTTTTAATTCTGATCCACCACCAGCAGAGAATCTTAACATCTTTATTCATACCAGCTAGACACATTAAGGGCATTGCTTCCCGGGACACACGCAGAGTTTTGACTTTGCTTTGTATTGCTGACAACCCAGCTACAGCTACTGCTCCTCACTCTTTCATCTCCATACAAAGCTGGGGTCTACAGAAGCTGCAGAACAGCCTCACTGGATATGTACCTCTCTTCATAATGAAGGGAAGCCATGCAAATAGGTAACAACACGTTACCACCAAAAGTCATTTACCACTTCAAAGACTTTTACAAGCACGATAAAATTAAAATAAGAATGAATGGACAAACTTGATAAATTGGATTCCACTAAGACCATAACCAGTGCCACTAATTTCTATGTCTCTCAAGAAAGGACGCTTATTACAGCAGTGATTATGGCCAGGCCAGATGATGCTTAGCCAGAATATATCCCACTGCTCCTTCCTCAAACAGATATTGCTGTGCTTTAGTGGTAGAGATTAATATATAGAGAAGAATAAAACCAGCTTGAATGTAAATACACCAGATTTATTTCCAGACCCCCCACATTTTCAAACAGAAATCTATACAGGCAAAACACAGTAATTCCTTTTCACAGCTTCCCTGGCACAGCTGAAGACTGGAAAAGCAGAGGAAAAGTAGCCAAGGATTTCATGATTTTTTTTGTTTGAAAATGTCCATTCCTCAAAATGAACTTGCCAGTTTTGACAACGATAGGGTTTATCTTGCCTACGTGACAGCTGCCAGTAAGAGGGGTGCTGTAACTGGCCGCCGTGAGGCTATTGCATTCTCTTGGCCTCTCAGTTTCTTCTCTTTAGAGATATTCTAAAGAGTAATATTCTTCAATTTTTAGGAGGCAAAGCATTCAGTGGGCCAGAGGCAGAGGGACTCTCCCTCATGCTTGAGCTCGAGTCAGAGCCTCTGTTCCTGCGCCAGTGAATGCTTTAAGTGACTCTTACCAACAAAAAAAACAACAACAACAAAAAAAAGGTGGGGTACCGCAGAAGAGGCAGAACTCTCTTTTGTTGAAATACAGAAAGTCTCCAGCATGGAGAGATGGCTAAGACAATCTGTGCAGCCTTCAAGAAAGACATCACTAGAAATACAACTAACTGGCTATCTCAGCAAATGGCCAAGGGTTGCAAAAGCAAAGGCTATCTCAAGAGCATCCTTTCTGCAACTGGTCAGAAACAGGAATTGGGGCAGCTGTGGCAGCTCCTCGTTGTGCACATGGATATGGGAGAGGGCAAGGGAACTGCAGCAAACCCATCAGCACACTGCCCAGTGACATGTGCCTCCATACACCGCAGACGTGTCCAAATCAGGCCAGCACAGAAGAGAAGCAAATGCGATGTTGACCAGCTAAAGCCTGACAGCACCATTTCTGTCAGGGGCCCAGAGCAAAGGTGCAAGTTGAGTCCAGTAACTTCATGCTCAGAAAAGTTTATCTGATTTTTCAACCCATTCTCAAGACCTAAATCTGTCTTCAGCACAGCCCCTGGCACGAAGCTCCCTTTTCTCAAGCAGTTATGTTGTTTCAACTAGTAAAAATGCTCTCTCTAATGTTTGACAAATTACTTCTGGCACATGTGTCAGCAAACTCGAGGCCAGGAACTAATTGGATGGGGAAGTCAAAAGCATACTTCACAAAAACTTCTGCTATTGGTGCATTATAGTCATTTCGAATCACAGTTGCTTATACTGTCTCACAAAGGACAGCAAAAAGCTTTTAGAAGTGAAAAATTCCTGACATATCTAACAGATACGAAGAGAAGTGATAAAAACTAATGGCAATCCAGGAGAAAATTCTAACAGTGTAATGTTGAATAAGATATTTACTTTTTAAAAAAAGAGCAGCCCTGCACAACACTTTTTCACTCTCATCTGCCTTAAGATCTAGAAATACAGAGCCTAATTAAAGGTGTCACCAAGGCATCCAGGCCATGAAGTTCTCTTGTATGCTTCTTCCAAGTACTCAGGGAAGATGCTAAGTTGGAAAATGCCTTTATCGGTGCTGCTTTAAATTTTATATTTCTGCACAGACTTCCTGTGCTTCGCACAAGTGCAGAGTCCTCCTGGCTGTACGGTCAAGTGCAAACTAGTGAATGTCTCCTAGCAACATTAGCCCCAATTTATACTTCCCAGGGAAAGGAATGTTGATCATTCTTTTTTCTCCTTATGATCATTTGCGTTACCGTGATGAAGAGAAGGAACAGAGCAGCAGTGCACCCTAGAATTAAAAACAGTACGAAAGGTAAGCAATCCATACAGTCAGTTTAAAAGATGATTTCTACCGAAATCTTCCCTTTTTGTGCTGACACTTCAGTTCTTTCCTGCAGTAACATCCCTCCCTTACAGGAATGCAACAGGTTTATAAAGGGACACTGACACCCTTGACTGCTGGCGTTGAGCTCCAGACTAAAACTGGCTCCGTGCTGGTACAGACACACACACACCCCCCCAGCAGAAGCACAGCAAATGTTTCTGGGCTGGCTGGAAGCAAGGGCAGGAGATAGACCTGGGGGTCAGGGACAAGAGAAAAGCTTCTGGCTTTTAGGTTGGTTCTATGCACCCTCCTTCAGAGTGATCCCCTCCAGGGAGGGACCAAGGGTAGCGTAAAGCCCTTTAAGCTGGTGATAGACCCTGGCATCACAATTCGTAATGTAAGAACTGAAATGCCTTGAATTAAGGGACAATGCCAGCAGCAACAAAAATCATATCTCTGAAAGACAGACACTGTTACATGGCACCTGCCACCCAGAAACTGAAAGGTGACTGAGGAGGAGGGGATGGATGAGGGACATCACGCTTCTCCTTGAGTGTTTGTCAGGGCTTTCTGTCGGAGCCGTTTCCCTCATTTCCTGACTTTCTGCATCCTTTCCCCCGCAATGAGAGAATCACCAATAACCCAGAAGCAGGGCTGAAACTAATGCCAAGTCAGTCACACACTGGCTTCAAGTGTGCGCAAAGAAGGAAAGTAGGTCTAGAGAAAAAGAAAACATAATTACACCCACACTGTACAGCTGGAGGCTTCTGGGGACAGGTGCTGCCTACCCATTCCTAACCCCAGGAGTTATTCAACAGTGCTATGAGAAGTCAACAGTCCCTTCTGTGTTGCAAAATGAGGAAACACCACTTACTGCAGACAGGTTGAATGCTTAATTATCTGAATTCTGGAAATATGAAAATCACGTGCATAAAGATATTGTTGCCCTTCTGTCGAGCAACAGCAGAACACAAGACCTTTACAGTTCCACTTTGAAGGAGAGGAGAAATCATTTTTTAAAAGAAAAAGTCCTCCCTATGAACGTAGTTTCTTTCAAAGTCTTTTATACCAAAAATCTTATCACACACAGGCACCAGGGTAAGGAGCTGTCAACATCAGGTAAGATACCCTCTGGCTCATATCTCCTCTTTTAAGACAAAAGGGAGCCTCCTTGGCTCCAAGAAACAACACTGGTGAGAGACGCTGCTGTGATCCCTACTGATTTAAGCTACA
This sequence comes from Numenius arquata, assembly GCF_964106895.1. Taxonomy (NCBI): domain Eukaryota; kingdom Metazoa; phylum Chordata; class Aves; order Charadriiformes; family Scolopacidae; genus Numenius; species Numenius arquata. The sequence continues at coordinate 20,039,398 of NC_133585.1, read as the reverse complement.
GTGTGTGATGGGGCTCTATTTATGTGGATTTCATACAAATAACAAGCGTCTGCTTTTTCTAGACAGATTTCTCACCTTTGTGCCTTCAGAGAAAAAGTGCAAACAGGGGAACACTGGAGTAGTCAGACCAGTTCACACCAAAACTCAACCTGGAACAAGGCTTGTGCCTCACAGCAGACAAAAATACACGTCTACAAGAGAGCTTAAAAAGGCAGTGAGCGTTCAGTGATAATTCCTTCTTACGCCCTCTCTGCCTCCAGTTCTTTGTGGCTCAAAAATTTCCTAAGGGAGAATAAGCATCTTTAGGTTTAATAAGAAATGACCTATAGACGGGGAGAAACCAGAAGGCACAAATAGCTTCTTCTTTTAAATAAATACAAGCAGAACCTGCCCACGCTGGGTGTGGGTTCTGGACCGCTATGAAACCCGGCGCGGTGATCCCTCAGCATGACAGCCAGGTGGGGAAAGAAAAAAACCACAGCCACAGTGCAGTAAATGAGGACCCTGCTAACACGAGAAACAGTGTGCATGGAGCACAGCACGGAGCAAATGTGATATAAATATAAGCAGAAAGCTCTGGTAATGATCTCTGCCACAACTTTTTATTCCTTGTAACATGGACAAACACTCTTTACCTGTGACTATCTTGGCCTGGGTTGCTGGAAAGGGTAATGTTGTTCTTTTAATGACAGCTCTTCCACAGACTTAAAAATGTCTCAAATTAAAACTCTGTATTTTGCATTATACAAACAGATACTGATATCAAAAGGGAGAGGAATATTACAACTTTCTAGTGAGATCTACTACTCATTTCTAGCAGACAAAGCTATGAAGAGGTAAAAAAAAACCTACTTCAAAACTGTTAAGAGCAGTGAACACTTCTTTAATGGTTGCATTAAATGCCAATCCTTATATAAGATGAAATTTAGTGGCCAGGATCCAATAGCTTTTAGGTACCTAATTTTTCAACTCCATGCACTGCAAGACAACTGTGAATTATTATTAGGAACCTGACAGAAGGCCCTCAGGGCCCAGCAGATCTCTCCTGGTAAAGCTCCAACTAAAGCCATCAGCAAAGGACGTTCTTTCCTCAATTCGTCTGTGTGTCAGGCCAGCACCTGGGTGCTTTTGGGTGATCCTTACATTGGGGTGCTGGCAATCAGACAGCACCTAGTACAGAGAGCTGCTGCTGCTTTAGGTGTGTGATGCCTCAGTGCCTCACAGCGACCCCAAACCATCTTGACACTGGAAAAAAGGCTACCCAAAAATAAAACTTCTTTGTAGCATCCAAATAAAGGCAAGGTAATTACATTGGTTTAAAGACAAACAAAATTAAATTAAGTCCAGGTTTGAATCTCTCTGGACTCCAGCAGGCTTTTCCTCTGTGAGTGATTTGGCTGCAGCAACCACACAGCTACCCCTGTCCCGTGGCCAGCAATCCTCATTTTACATAACCTTGTCCAGAGCTTTGAAGTTAACACCAGAAACACCCATGAGACCTTCTTGTAATCACATCTTTTCACTCCTTTCTCTCCTCCCTGCATTACTTCATCCATAAGTTAATTACATTCATTTTAATACTTTCCCACTCCTCATTCTGGATGCAGCAACGTCTTGTAGACATGGTGGGGCAATACCATCTACTGACTGATGGTTAAAGAGAAAGGGTTCAGAAAGGTGTAACTCAAACAAACCACCAACTCGTGGTGCTCGACTGGGCAACGGGCAAGTCTCAGAATAGCAGAGATTTTTTTTCCATGAACTGAAAAAATATTTGATACCAATACACGGACTGCAAAAGGAGGACTCAATATTCCAGTCCGTCACTGACCAGTTGTAGGTCTCAACTGAAATGATATTTGACAGCAAATAGTCATTTTCACAAGATAAACTCTGCAGGAGGGAGGGGCATGAACGGAAGACTAGGAATTGGGTAGGGGTGTGTGTGAGCAGTACCACAGAGACCGTGTTCATCAATACACACTTCAATACACACAAAAAAATATAAGGACAATAGCTGCTGGCTTGCTTTTGTGGCCGAACTGAGAGATGATATTACCACCCAAACCTCAAGACTCAAGAGTGCCGCAAGATACTGATTGAAATCCCCAGCATTACAGGAAAACGTGGTTGTTTCTGCCAAGTTCAGCCACGGTGCTCCCGTTCCAACTTGAAAATTTGTTTTGATGTCGGCAATGGAGCTATTTCAGCATCAACAGCGGAATAAAGATGGCAAAATGAAAAATCCCAATGGCAGGGTGGTTTTCAGCTTCTCTGCTGGGCTTCAAACCACCTCTGTGGCATCCTTTACCAGCCCTTGGTAGACCCAGGCACAGTTGAATCAAAGACAGGCAAAGGAACTCTGATATATCCTTTCAGTGGGGAAAGTAATAATAACATTGTTATATTTATTTCATCCTATTAATCTTCAACACACACAAAAAAAACCCCATCTGCATAGAAGAATGATCTCTGCCACTCAAAGGCCTTTTTGGATGAAATGCAGCTACGTTTTCATATACAAATAGATAACTAAGAACAAGAAATGAAGAATGCTGTAGCCCCAAGTAGAATATTTTGCTCTAAATAGGAGCTTTGACAATGTAGGAAGGGCTACTCCAGTGAGATTTCCTATCACAGGATCTCCACTGCTGTCATCATCTGTCCAAGCTACTGCCGAACTCCTCTTCAAATTGAGTAGCTCATAAATGTTTGCCAGTATTCAACAGAAAAAGATGAATTCAGCAGTTTTATTTGCACATTTGTCGCACTATTAATCTGAAAACAATCTCTTCTGAAGCCAGAGAGAGGTTTATGGAGTCTGCTCATCACCAGGGCTGAGACAACCCAGAATGCCCCATAATTCAGTTTATCATCTTTGAAAGTGCAAATAACTAGGTATTTTGCTGGCAAACTCTTCTGGGCACAAGTGGTTTATTCACATTTTTCTAACAAAAGGGAGGGGTTGGGTTGGTCTTTTTTTCCCCAATACGATTTGCTTTTAGTGGCCTCTCTCACAGGGAATGTATCTGGCAGGAATTCTTCTTTTAAAAAAAAAAAAAAAAAAAAAAAAAAACAGGCAGGGGAAAAATTCTGGCAATTTTCATAAAAACCCCACTGATTTAATTAGGGTTTTGATGATGCCCCAGTGACTTGTGCCTGAAAATAATTGTTGAGTTTGGTAGCCACCTTCCCCCCCCTCCTGCATTCGTTCACTTCCCCATCTGACCTTTACTCTGATGGACAATTTCTCCTCTTCCTTTCTCAACAGCCAATTCTATCCCCTTCAAGCCTCTCAGTACATCATTACCTCCGCCGCGATGCTGTCAGTCAAGTCTAGGTCATTTTATGACATTATTCTATGTGTGAGCAGGAAATTGGAAGCAACTCCTCATGCCTCCCTCACCACCGTGTTTCTTCTCAGGCAGCACCATTGATGAGCGCAGCAGAAAGTCCTGCACCTCCCAGGTACTGCCAGAATGGGCTACATTTTCTTTTGGAAATTCCACGTGCCTCCCGTCCCTTTTACTAGGTCTACCGATGGCACATTTACATTTAGAATGCAATCCAAATCTGTGTGTAAAAAAATATAATAAAGTGTGCTACTTCACACTCACTGTGAATTTAAAGCGGTTGCTTGTGTCAACCACGAACTGAAGTATTTAAATTAAATGCAGTATTTCTCTGCATAATGCTATCCATATGCTAATGGGAAGAGATTGTGTCTTGTATAATATTTATTAAAGTAAACTCAATTCATTTCAGGAAGCATCTCAGTGCTGCCTATCCAAAGTGATACAATCTGCCAAATATGCAGTGTATCAAATAAAAGCTCCTGGATACGAAACATACTTGCAGCATTTACCAAAAATAATATATCTTTTGAATCTTACTGATTCAAACCGACTTATCATTCCAGCTTGGTGTTCAAATAAAACATTTGGAAACAATAAAGTTCCCTGATGCCATTTTAATTATCCCATTTCTAATTCTGTGCTCAAATAAGACACTCTGTAACAATAAAACGTCTTCAAAATTGATATGAAACATAGCTATGGTCAATCTACAAGGGCAATAAAAGTAGATAAAAACCAAATTTGTATTTTAAATCTTGTACTGATAGCAAAATAGTCTGAGTACACTGACATATATGTTGACGCTGATCAAAAATATAGTAAAAAGCATACTGAGTTGGGTTGTTCTATGGCTACTTCGGATAAGTATATGCCACATCACATATGCATTCAGGGGCTAAAATATATTCCGAGTATCATAAATATGCATATTTTTTGTCTGGTGCAGATTTACTGAGGAAGATTATAGGTGAGCAAGTGAACTGCAGCCCCTCTCTAAAGCAGCCCTCTGGTGACACTACATTGTTCCCCTCCCTCCTCTTTGCCACGACACAGCTGAACTCTGCAAGGTGACTGAAAGCAAGGCAGAACACTACCCTTACAATTCCATATCAAAATGTTATGCTCAACGTTTAGATGCATGTATGGAGCTCTGAAGAGTTAAAGGAGAGCACAAGACAACACTTATCGTCATTAACATTAACCAGACAAGGGTATAATTCCCTATAACACCACCACTGGATTTTTGGTGGCATTTCCTCCACCAGGCAGGAAAATAAGTAACAGTCTTACTTTTAAGAAGAAATTCACCTTAACCTATTAATTAAAGAATATGAATGTCAATAAAATCCATTGATATTTGTATCTCAGGCTTTTTCTAAAGAATTTTTTTTTTTTTTCAGCTGGGATCACACAAAGGAGTTAGAACAAGAAGACTCCATTTCGGAGAGTCAGAGCAACGCAATGCCAGGCTCATACCACGTGTGTGACTGTACAGTTCTGAAGGCCATTCCCACCCCAACGTCTACATCGCTGTAGTTACAATTTCTATAACGCTCATCCAGTGAATGCACTCAGTATCACCCCTCTCTGTTCCTACACAGAAAAAGGATTTAATTATAACAAGTACAGAGCCTTATGAAGCCAGACTGAGCACAAGGCTTAGTTTCAGGTAAAGGCAGTTGAGCTTAGGTGTCCACGTGCACGCTGTGTCTTTATGGTCCCACTGTAATCCCCCAGTCAACGCAGTCACTGGTGCCCAGAGACCAGTTCAGATGACAAACCAGTTGGGGTGGCACCCAGCAGCCCCTATGTGGGTACCCAGCACCATTTGAGATGCCTGAGGGCTCTGATGCCTGATGCCCCTGGGCCTCCAGCTGGAGGTCCAAAAAGACACAGGCATTCCCCGAATCCCCTCATAACTGCCAGCTGCATGCAGATACCGCAGATTCCGGCGGGCATCCCAAAGAGCACCAGCCAGCTGCGCTTATGCAAGCAAATCCTCCACTTCAGTGCCTATTTTAGGATGAGCCCATCTGCTCTAGAGGTCTGTTCTCTCTAACGGGAGCTGGGACACCTGACTCTCCAGGAGATACTTACTGTGGTATCTGCGTGCTCCCTGGGGTGAGTCCCTTGGGGTCATCGTGGAGAGAGGTCCTGACGCATCCCTGAGAAGCGGAGCAGCGTGAACGAAACCCAGCATTTTTCTGTGCAGACAGACTCCCAGATGAACCGCCTAAAAACCAGAATAATGTTTTTTCTTGAAGTTCAAAATGTGTTTTTCTCAGTCTCATTCTCTGAACAGGTTGAAACAGATGACAATATCCCCCTTGGCTACTGCCCTCAAAAATGAGATCACCCTTTGAGACATGGCACTGCCATTTTCAGAACAAGTTCTGATTAAAGGGTGAGAGTGTGATCCACAGAAGGAAACAGGTTTTCTAGCACACAGCCGTAGGCAACTACAACTATTTGAGGCTCCATTTACAGCAGAATGGAGAGTGCAATTTTTGTAAGCTGTTAGTATATCCACTAGTGATCATTAAAGCTGATTAATGCTCACCATTCAACGGCAAAAGAAAAGGCAGTTTTGCAAGGCTGTCACATCCAAGAGGCATATACATTTCACAAAACATCTGGTGCCCAGCACTGCAAAACTATCTGCAACACCTCATGCAAAGGGCAGAGCATCTCCTACAAAAGTGTTTTGTCTACTGCAAGCTGGATAATGAGAAAACTACATACTTGTAAATTAATTTTTTAATAGGTAGCTCCTAGCACCAAAATGCTGCACGGCTACATTCTGCTTTCCAGAGACAGACTGGCCCCTGCAGTTCCCTTTAGCTGCAATTTCTCCCTCCACCTTACATAGAAGATAAAGCAAGCGGGTCCCTTTTTTTTTGCATTAACTCATCCTACAGTGCAGTGCAGTACACCTATTTCCACTCTTTCGTTTTATTTTGGGGTGTTAGAAAATTCAGTATTTCATATCTATTATTGATAGAATTATTCTTGAGCATGTTGAAAAAATGTTATTTCCTTTCCCACATTAGCCCATCTAGGAAGGAAATCCTGCACCTGAGCACATGCGTGTGTGAACCCCAGGTCTTCTGCTGCCTTGGAAATCCAAATGATGGTCACAAGTGCTGGCTTTTGCACTTGCATTTCTGATGTAGTTAAAGAGGCAGAACTCACTGAGTCCCATTGCGTACATGCCTTGAGAAAACCAGGCGAACTGTTTCTGCCTGAAATTCTTCCCAATAGCATAGCAGGTTAGAAAATCATAGCTAGACACTTCTTTCCGCACCTGAACAAACCCTTTACTGAAGTACAGCTTAGAGTCTTCTTCTCAAGAGACTCAGAGAACTATTCTACAGAATTAAAGCTCAATTTCTTATGCAACATGCTATATAACAACAGTTCCCAGTCAGTTTTCCAAAGAGAAAAGAGGTCATACCATTTCTTCCTTGGATTTGCAGCACTTACAGTATTTTCTCTGTGGAGGAACACAGCACACATAGCATTTATTTTACCATTGAACAAAATTTACCAGAGTGCACGTGCCCTGGAGTTTTGCCCATAGACTTCCCGTCTTTCCCAGCTCTGATGCAGTTTATACGTAGCATTGAGATATCTACATAGAGATGCAGCAGATATGTGTGTGTGTAAATCTTACACATTCCCCTGCAGCCTCTACAGGGAACAGTTTCTGCCTTTCTAGGTGCAGTGGTAGGTCCATAAAACTAGTGCAGATGACCAGCCATTATCATAGAACCATAGAATGGTTTGGGTTGGAAGGGACCTTAAAGATCATCGAGTTCCAACCCCCCTGCCATGGGCAGGGACACCTCCCACCAGACCAGGTTGCTCAAAGCCCCATCCAGCCTGGCCTTGAACCCCTCCAGGGATGGGGCATCCACAACAGAGGACTTCTCTGTGAAGCAAAGTTTTGCGTCTAACCTCTGGCAGAGGAGACACAAGAGATTCAACTCTTACAATCAGCACAGCCTTTAGACTGCTGTTGACCACTCCATAAGACTATTTCAAAGGGGCATTTTTATACCCTTACGATGGGGTTTCCTTAGTTCTTAGAGGCTGTGTACCCACAACAAAAATGCTCCCTGTAGGTTGATGGGAAACAAAGGTTTGAGTATGTCTAGTTATTGCGATATCATGTTTGTTTCTTCATGTCCAGAGGCTCTTCTGGGTAAGTATGTTTGAATGTGCCAAAAGGAAGCTACCCATATGCTTAAATTCATGGCCATGCAGTAAGGCTTTGCTGTGTTAGCTACAGGAAGAACGCAATTAAAAAGAGGAAGAAAAAAAAAAAAAAAGCTTAAGAAAAAACAAGTAACAAACTACTGTAATTAGAGTCACCAAATCCTTTGCTGAGATGCACAAATGGTATATAGTCATGTGTGTTCCCCGCTCAGTACCCGTTCATGCTGTGCCCAGGGCAGCCACGGTTGCAGTGTGCCGTTTTGTGTCCTTCACGGAAGCATTTCTGCTGTGTTTCCCTCTCAGTCCTGAGCAGAGAGGCATTTTCTGTTCCCACTCCTTCCTCGCTACACCATGTGTTTTAGTCAATTACAGGTCTGCCTAGGTAATAAACCTGCTGCACTTTATGCACTCTCTCTGCTGCACTTTGCCACTGAAATCCCAATATTTGTATATTGCTAAATTGAAGGGAATACATCTTGGCTGCTTTAATAGAAACTATCAAGCATCACAGCTCAAGCATGGAAACTCAGGAATGCTTAATTTGAAGTCAGAGATTCCCAAGCCTTCTATCTCAGCAGCTATTTGGGGGCCTCATTATTATTTTTTTTTTAAATGTGTGTTTTGGCAAAACCTGTCAAAGCACAGTGCACAAGCAAGAGCTTTATGGGTAATCTGTCGTGGTTTCGGCCGAATTTACCAAAACCAGACCGACAGATGGCCCTCCCTCCCCTTCTCCCCCCCCCTCAAAAGAGGAGAGAGGAGAGAAAGAGATAAGGAGATTCAGAAGTTTAGAATGAACTAAACTACTTTAATGAAGAATTAATATTAAAATAAAAATAAAGAAGAAAATAATGAAATAGATACAATATACACAAAACCCTATCAAGCTCCCAGGATGACAGTCACAGCACCGGCAGGCACTGGGGAAGTCCCAGACTGGACTCAGCGATGGATGGGAACTGGATTCCAGCTCTGGAGTCAGGAACACACGGATCGGGATCAAAGGCAGATGAACAGACAGAGTCCTCTCTGGATGTCGGCCATCGCAGGAAGGGGGCTGACCCTTTGATCCCTCAGCTTTTACACTGAGCATGGGGCAGATGGGATGGAATACCCCAGTTGGTCAGGTTTGGGTCACCTCTCCTGTCCCCTCCTCCCCACCGATGTGACCCCTCTACGTTTTTTCCGTTTCCGACCCTCTAAGGAGGCAAATAACGAAATGGGCTGCCCTTGGTTGTTATGGCAGTAAGTCTAAGCAAGGGCCTCCCTGCACACCGTTCCTTGGCACGGAGCACAAACATTGGGCTGATCACTCTGAGAACGAGCAGTTTTCTCCACAAGGTGCCGTTAGTTTCAGAGAGTTAGAGGAGGCCGAGCTAGGATGGAAAGTTACAGAACAGAAAATTGGTTCGGTTTTACTTCAAACCGGGACAGTAATCTTATTCAGCCAACAGTACATATAGGTTACAACCATGTATCTGCTACCATCCTACTGAGCCTCCACAGCCGTAAGTTGCTGCTGGAGAAGAGAGCGCATGCAGATTCCCAACTGCTTCAGCGAGCAGGATCAACGTTTAAATAAACGGGTGGAACAGCCATGTATTCATCCTTCTGAATGATTTTTTTCATCCCTCCGAATAAACCTCAAGCTTTATTCTACATAAATAGACGCATGATGTCTAGATGCTGAAGAGCTGGCAGCCAGAGAACATAAGCAATCTCTTGGAAGGGCACAATGCGTATTTGACAGCTTCACTAATTTTAAATGTATTTAAGGAATTAGCAGTTACTCCCACATGGCCTTGAGTCAGGCAGAAACACTGCAGTGCTGAACACTGTATTTGGGGCAGTTTGGTCAAAATTATTCTTTCAAACAACAACTAAAGAAAATGGCAGGCCGTGGAGTGCTCCAAGAACCAAGAAAGGTTGTCAAACTCCCTATTAATAACAATCAGACCACGCAGCCCTTCGCTGGGAACAGCAGTCAAATTGCCGGCTTGAATACATCCACAGGCTGCAAATAAAACCACCATCCACAAGCTCCTTTCCGAGCAAGTAGCGCTTGGTTATGACTATTTTTGTGTCAGTCTACTCACTTTTGTGCGCCTGACTTTGGTGCCGTTTTTCTTTGGATGGCCACATGCTGCAAGATAAAAGCTCTATTCTCACCTTCTGCCGAGACCACACTCCTGTGCTTTGACAGGAGAGAGCTTAAATTTATTTTTTTGTTGTTGTTGTTGTCTTCTCCTTAATAAGAAAATTGAAAGTTGGCACTTGAGGCTTATAAAGCAGCAGAGAACTGCTGAGCAATGTTGAGAGGGCTTTCAGGGCTTGAGGGGTAAAGGCAAGACGTGTTTGCTGGAGGTAGCGGAGCAGGCCAGAGCTGTCTAGTGACATAGACAGGATAATTAGTCTTCCAGAGGCCTCCTTGCCTCCGTTCTCGTTCAAACATTGAAGGATTAGCTCTCCTCTGCTGACTGCGCGTAACAAGCCATCAAGCCACAAACAGCAGTTTACTTTTTGTGGCTGAATGCAGCTCTCCGACCTAACCAGAGGTAAAACAAAAGCGCGTGAGCAACCAAAAAGGTGGTCTATGCAGTCTGAACTGCAGTCTCTAGGATGCGGGCTAGATCTGTCCCATTTTCCAGTTGGTGCCAGACCAACACGTCCTCACGCAGAAGCACTGTGACTTCATAAACTAATTCCTTTGTTTGAATTGCTCCAGAGAAAAACACTTAAGGAGAAAATAAAAATGCAGAAACATTTAATTTAGCAGATTTTACACACATCTGAAAAATAAAAAATACCAATGTGCAGATTTTTTTTTTTTTTTTTTTTTTTGGTAAAGTTAACAGGAACACAACCCCCAAAGTAATATTTCTGCCTCTACTGGTTTTCAAAGGATGAAGCAAAGAGAGCAATATTGCAGCACTTCTTTGTAGTTTTGGCATCCAGAGACACTACCCAATGAGAGTTGCTAAAAGGAACAATGACTACAGTCCCTGCTGCTGGCAACGTAAACACACCCTGACTTCAATTTGAGTGGAGGTAGAAAGCTATTGGGTTCAGTGAAAATACAGGAATTGCACATCTGGGGAGACAGATGTCATGCTCTGATTCCCGAGTGTTTCTTCTCTTTAATATTGCTATGTTAAGGGCTTTTGTGTGGGTCACTCTAAGCCCGTTAAGAGTCAGTTTAGGGTCTGATCCCCACCAAATTCAGTCTTTCAGTCCCCAAAGTGCCCTCAGAGGCAGAAGCTATTGCCTTAGTGCGCTGCACCCCTCCATCTCCTCTGCCCCTAGCAAGTACTTACAGGTCTGTACTGTTAGTCTGAGGGATTAGGTCAAGTAATCAGACAATCTGAGGGGAAAAAAAAAAAGGGAATATATAGCTCTCTTTATCCTAGTCAGGCTCTCTAGGTAGTAATTTCCCCCAAGATGGTTTAACATACCAGCAGACGTAAAGAGCTCTTGGTATTTAGTTCTGAAGAGTATTGCTTTTATTTCTGAATTAAAAACTGTCCGTCCACCCTAGGATGTCTTTTCCTTGAAGTGCATACCAGTTTGCTGGATACACTGCATGAACTCTTCTCACAATTCTTGTCTCACTCAACAACTCCTCATCACTTTAGGACATCACGGTTACCACTCTCATACATCTTTGACTAGGTCTCCTACAGAGAGGTCTACAACTCAAGATAAAGTTTTGATCCAGTTCAGGTACAAAAAGTTTCTAGAGAGCTAAACTTTCCATACTTCACCACTTAAAAGTAACCACTGACTCCTAGTGAGCTTTGTAGTTTTAAGATGCTTATATTGGCATGTCACTAGAGCAAAGCTATTCAAATGGCAAGAAGGCAGCTTTTCAATTCATTTACTACTGATAAAATATATATTCTACCACAACTGATCTGGTTAAGCTAAGCGAACTTACTCTACTGAACAGCAGTGTGTTATTTAATTCACATTCCAGCGAGGAAGGCAACTGGCATCCAAGGTGCTTAATGACAGTCTCAATCTGCCATCTTGCCCTCTCCACATTATAAACACCCAAACTGGAGACTGCAAGTCACAGAATCACAGAATGCTATGGGGTTGGAAGGAACCTCTGGAGATCATCCAGTCCAACCCCCTGCCAAAGCAGGTCCACCCACAGCAGGTAGAACAGGAACGTGTCCAGGCGGGTTTGGAATGTCTCCAGAGAAAGAGACTCCACCACCTCCCTGGGCAGCCTCTTCCAGGGTTCTGCCACCCTCCCAGGAAAGAAGTTCCTCCTCATGTTTAGATGGAACTTCTTACATTCAAGTTTGTGCCGATTTCCTCTTGTCCTGTCACTGGGCACCACTCAAAAAAGACTGGCCCCATCCTCCTGACACCCACCCTGCAAGTATTTATAGGCCTTGATCAGATCCCCCCTCAGTCTTCTCTTCTCCAGACTAAACAGACCCAAATCCCTCAGCCTTTCCTCATCAGAGAGATGCTCCAGGCCCCTCATCATCTTTGTAGCCCTCTGCTGTCCCCTCTCCAGCAGTTCCCTGTCCTTCTGGAACTGGGGAGCCCAGAACTGGACCCAGTGCTCCAGATGGGGCCTCCCCAGGGCAGAGCAGAGGGGCAGGATGACCTCCCTCCACCTGCTGGTCACACTCTTCCTGATGCACCCCAGGATGCCATTGGCCGCCTTGGCCACAAAGTCACATTGCTGGCTCATGGGCATCCTGTTGTCCACAAGTCTCCCAACTGGGAGCAACCCCAAAGAGATATGAGAATCCAGAAAGCTCCACAGCTCTGCTTCAGTCTTATTATTTCAGACCTGAATTAATCTGATCCTCTGGACTGAATGTCCCCTCCTCACATCCGTTCAGGCCACCTCCCAGGTTCAAACCCCCATGTCCACCCAGAGGTGCAGCATACTGTGATTTGTTTTCACCAAAAGCAATTCAGCCCATGCCCAACAAAACCCCTCCCTAAACCAAGCCAGCACTTAGCACATGGGGATGAATAAGGCCTTTTTCCAGAACAGCACCACCACCCTGAACCAAATCATTTGTTTAGACACAGCCATGGACAACCAGCTTTAGACAATATTCGAATTAAGCATTTTGGCAAGTTTCCTTTGTGCACGACCTTGGTTCCTGAAACAATGCGTAAGGGGATGCTATTCATTTGCTGTTTAATAAAGTATAATGCACAGAATTGAGAAGGATATTTCCTTTACATACAGATTCCAAGCATTTAGTACTTCAATCACGACATACTGTGTTTTCCTCCTATGGATTATGCATGCGTGTAACATGCTACTGCTGGAAAGCTACTGTATCTGGGCTTTTGTTTGTCAGCATCTGCCCAGAAAAGCAAAAATTCCTGTTCTGCAGAGTTCCAAACGTAATTGTGATTTCTTCCAACATCTTTTAAATAGAATAGATTAAAATAGATTAAATAGATCTTCCAACCTCATTTAAAAAGAAAGATTAAAAATATCATTTAATATAGGACTCTCAACATAAACTTTCAAAGTTGCAAAATCAAAGCTGAAAAACGAGTTGGGACAGAACAACTTTCTAACCATGTCAGAAAAAAAAAAAAAAACAAACCACAAAGAAATCTCTTGTCACACGAAAGTCACGTTTGCTTCCCAGCCTGTGACCGTAACAGCTCGCCTTAGTCATGCCACACATCACAGGTTTGCTAGTAGCTGTGTAATGAAAAAATCCAAACTACCTTGGGAAAGGGGCACTGATAATTTTTTCTTACCTGTATCTTTTCAGTCACCTTCAGTTCCTCACATCAGAGCACCATAGCGACAAAAACTTTTTTATATTTCTATTTTTTATATTTCTATTATATTTCATTTTCTATTCCCCTCCGACTAATCAACTACCTACTTCAATCAATAAGAAATATCCCGTCTGTGGGAGTTTTGCTCGACTCCTCCACACACCTCTCCTTATTGTCTCTAAAGGTAACTTAATAGCTTGCCCTGAAATTGGGTTGGGTGTCCTGTGCGTGGCCAGCTGTTCCTCTGTGGGTGCAGATAGGTGCATTAATTACCCATCAGGTGTAAGTTTATGTACATAAATTCCTGCTGTAAAAAGGACATGCCACTTCAGTAATTAATTAATACTCCTTTACTTAAGGCTAAGTGGGAACCAGCATATAGGTATCCAGGTGAGTGCAGTTCCCCCGGCACTTGGAAGGCTCTGTGCATGGGGACTGGGGTCTACTTCAGCATCTTCATCCCCTTTGAGGGGTTAATTGAAGGGGGCAATTAGGAGCAAAAATCTGTGTCATGGTATTCAGGCTTTTCTTCTGTTCGGGGTTCTGGCACACCTGTATTTGACAGGAGCAGGGCAATCCTTGCCATTTGAGTGTCTGACAAGCTCTTGTTCCTGGTGTCAGGGGTCTCCTGAGATGTCCAAGCTCAGTCATTAAGAGGCTCTTGAAAGAGTGCTCGGTCCTGTGCTGGCAGGTGGACAAGATCAAATTTAAATGACAGTAATTCCCATTTCACAGGAAATTCACAGGAATTTCAAACTCATCCTTCTGATTAGCTACAGCAGAAGCTGCATTTAAGAATAGCACACGGCACCCATTTAAGACTTGCTCTGTTTGATTTTAGCTATTTAGATGTTAGCAATTTTAATTTTAGATGTAAACGAACAAGTTTAGAGTTCTGTTTTCTAACATCTTCCCAAAAACAGACTAAAGCCACCTATATCTCTGTGTCTGTGTTTATATGCACACACAGTATAACTATAATCAGAATAGATTGAGATGTCTCCAGTTAAAGAGAAAAGATGCTATAATATAATACAGTAAATTAAATAAAGTCTCCTCAGAGAGACAAAAGGCACTGATCAGCTCTGAAGATTGCATTTAGTCCCTGTCAAAAATAATGAGAGAGCAGACACACACAAAGGTCATCAGATGTCTGAAACACTGGCTCTGCTCTCCCGCCTCCTAATAAAAGATGCATGTTCACTTGATTTTTCTGGGGAAGATATGCTTGCTGGTGAAGTTAATTGGTAGCGGTTCGAGGTTTTTTTCTCTGTTGACACAGTAACAGATACTAATGGAGTCAATGCTCAGGCATGCTGAGGATTAAAATCAGCCCTTGGTAGCTTTCATCTGCAGTGGCTTTCAAATTTTGCTGGACACTATGCCATGCAATTTTCTAAGAATTTAAGCAAATGTCAAAAATGAAATACGTCCTTCCTTGCAATTCTTCACCTTTATATACAATTGGTATGATTAAGTGTGATTGCTTTTACAACATATAGACAGGCAACAGAGTTAGATTTACAGAAATTACAGTCAGCGCTGACAAATCAGAAATGAAAATTATCCTCCTGCCTCTCCCCCAGATTCAGCTGGGCTCCAACAGCTTCAGCTCTGCTTGGTGCAGGCACCAAATTTATAGCTTTGTGCTCCTCAGGGAACCTCCCATGTCCTAAGGACTTCCCAACAATATATGTTAGACCAACTTTGAGGCTATGTTATTTACATGCTCCAATGGACAAAAATTATTTCAGATAAGGAGTATCCTAGAATCATCTTTTGCAGCTCAGCCCTATGAAAAAAACTTCGTATCTCAGGAAATTTCACTGAATTTCACTGAATTTTTTTTAGAGTCGGAAGGGACCATATAGATCATCTAGTCCATCTCCCCTGCTGAAGCAGGATTGCTTAGAGAATGCTACTCAGGACTGCATCCAGGCGGGTCTTGAAAATCTCCAAAGAAGGGGACTCCACACCCTCCCTGGGCAGCCTGTTCCAGGGCTCTGCCACCCTCACCGTGAAGAAATTTTCTCATATTTGAGTGGAATCTCCCATGTTCCAACTTGTGCCCGTTGCCCCTCGTCCTGTCACTGGGAACCACTGAAAAGAGCCTGGCTCCCTCCTCCTTCAACCCACCCTTGAGATACTTATAGGCATTAATAAGGTCTCCCCTCAGCCTTCTCTTCTCCAGACTAAAGAGTCCCAGCTCTCTCAGCCTTTCTTCATCAGGGAGATGCTCCAATCCCTTAATCATCTTTGTTGCCCTTCGCTGGACTCTTTCCAGTAGTTCCCTATCCCTCTTGAATTGGGGAGCCCGGAACTGGATGCAATACTCCAGTTGTGGCCTCACCAGTGCAGAGTAGAGGGGGAGAATGACTTCCCTCGACCTACTAGCCACACTCTTCCCTATGCAGCCCAGGATTCCGTTGGCCTTCCTGGCCACAAGAGCACATTGCTTGCTCATTGTCATTTTGCTGTCTACCAGGACTCCCAGATCTTTCACTTCGGAGCTTGGCTCATGACAGCAACCAAGAACATTGGTCTCACCTGTCCAAGGCTGAGGGGGGGACATATGGACACTGCCCTCCAGCAGGAACATGCTCAGCTCTCCCCTTACATGCAAGACAGTAGCTGTTCTTTTATTTGGCTTGCTAAGAGCCATGCATGCTTCAACCACTTCCTTGGCAGTAACACTGATTTCGGCACCTCTCCTCAACTGGCCGAATGCTTCAAGGATTATCGGGAAACGGAGTGATGGGAAGAGGGCCTAGCTCACATTTTGACCTTTTTCCTGCATGAAAAATTTATTAGGGGAAGAAACTTAACTATTTCCTTCAAGAAAGGAAGAAAACGAGAGTGCAAGAGGTAAAAAACTTGTCAAAAAGTGACAGTGATGGACTTGTCTCCCTTCTTCATGATGCTAGGCAGCACAACAGGATGAGTTTGGGCAGTTTAGCTTTCTTATTTGCAGTGTTAAACCTATGCATTTTTCTCAATGTTAAGTTAAAAATTAAAATGGCTTTTTGCCTGAAAATTGCTCCTGCAAAGCAGACAGAAGGGAAGAGTTTGTGTTGCATTTACACATGTGCATAGTGAGAGAGGAGATGAAAACAGTCCATTTTGATAAACTACCTAAATGCTCTGCATAGCTCTCCTAACAACAAACTCCCTGACGTGGCTGAGTCACTCACCTGAACCGTCAGTCCCGTGGTCTTCCCTTCCTCTCCAGCCCTAAAATGAGTCCCCAGCCCTTGCCACAAAGGAGTCCCAACCCCCAACCTAATCCAGGAGCAAAGGGTGCTCAAGCAGAGGTGAGAATGAGGAGATTACTCCTACGTTTGTAATTTTCCTCTAGGAATTGTCACCTGAGATTAGTTCATTATTCCAGAGTAAGGAGGTTTTGTTTTGGATTTCCCAGAATACTTTAACATTGGCTATGCAATCCAACTACCCAGACAGAACATGTTAGTTTGTTTCCTGATTACAATTATCTCATTCTTCCAGTGCAAGCAATACCACTTAAGAGTGTCCCAAAAAATGTTCTCCGCTTGAACGGCAAACCACAGATAATCCTGGCTAACTGGAATCCGTGCAATGGAACAGATTGATTTTTATTTTCTTTTACATTCATGGAACTTCACAGTATGAGGAAGCACAGTTTTGGGGAATAGTCGCATATCTTCTTAGAATTAGCAGAAGGACGGCCAACAAGGACCAAATCAGTGCTGTGGGAAGCTGGGCTTTGGCACACCTCCCCTCTCTCATCTACCCACCGTGAGAATCAGGCAAGTGAGCAGCACCAGCACCAACCATGGTTTTGGTTACAGCTGGTAACTGGCTTTCAAACAGAGAAGATGCATCCAAACACCGTCCTAGCATAGAACTCCAGATGCCATGTGACTGCTTTTCATGCTGGAAGGAAGCAAGGGTCAGATATTAGAGCAAGGTTAAGCAGCAGAAAATGAAAAAAAAAGGAAATAAAATATGGTTTAAGGAGTGCTTACCTGACATAATGGCTTAAGGAAGAGCAGTGTCCAGGTGTCTGTCTCTATTTCTGAAGTCCTGTGCGCACTGACCTCACTGTGAATGTAGGCAGTCATGTAGAAGCCAATGCTTCACAAGTTATCCATAGTAATGCCGTCTTTCAGGTAATACAGAAAGGGGAGGGGGGGAAATCCAATTTTTGCAGATGGTAAATCCACAGCTTAAATTAAAAGATGGTCCTTTATTATCCAAGGTTTAAATTGAGGTATTAAATGTGCAGATTTAATAAGCTCCCCCACAATTTTACTGCCACACCACTTCACTGGGGAAGAGCTGGATTGACAAGGGGGGAAGGAGGATGGAGTCTGAAAGCTAATAGAAAACATATTATTCTTTTTTTTTTCTGAGTGCAGAAGATAAAATTCCCACTGTAGGCCATTTAGCAGCCAAACCACTCACCGTG
Source organism: Numenius arquata (assembly GCF_964106895.1). Taxonomy (NCBI): domain Eukaryota; kingdom Metazoa; phylum Chordata; class Aves; order Charadriiformes; family Scolopacidae; genus Numenius; species Numenius arquata. Next base: position 20,021,602 of record NC_133585.1, on the reverse strand, counting down.
TCATTCCTATCTGAAAGGACACAATTCCTACAAATGCAAATGACTCTATAGACTGACTAGACAACATGAAGCTACACAACCTCAGGATATCACAGATATATACAGCATTTAAAATGCTTTTCTTTTATTTCTTTTTTTTTTTTTTTTTTATGGTGAAATGTTGTTTCCTAGCTACTCCTATGAGAAGATTGCCATAAAACACATATATACACAATGCAGCTCCCATACAGCAAAGATCTTTTATGCTTGAAAAGAAGAAGGGTGTTTCTGTTGCATCTTGTGGCCTTTTGAGGGATATCTCATTTGGCCCATTTATCTAGTAATATTTTTCCAACACTGTATTTAGGGAGTCAGTTGCTTCTATTTTCTTGATTACAGATGATTGGTAGTCTAAAACACATCATCACATTTATAGGCTGGGAGGGAGGGGGAAAGCATGACATTTTGGCCGTACTGGCATTTATTGACGGTTGGCCTGTAATTTTGCATCACCGGCATTTACTAGGAACGGTGCCACTCAGCGCAGAGACTTTGAATCAGGACCTTACCCGGGTCTGAATAATCAAAGGCAGAGCGAGAGGCTGGATAACACATCTGGACACGAGAAAAGACACTGTAGGTCAGAATATTTCAGTGGGTGACGAAATACAGGGGAGCAGGAGCTTTGCAGAATCACCACACAGGAGTGAAGCAGCAATCAAGAAAATGAGAACGAAGAAGCTGGGTGAATGAACATGGGGAGCCCATAGGAGATGGATAGGATGAGATAAGGTAGACTCAGCAGAGACTTAGTAGCAGAGGTAAAACACTGGCACTAAGATATCTTGATATCTTGCTTGCTAGGGTGTGCGTTTGTCTGCTACAAAACAAAAACTGATGCTACGAGAGGTTTGTGAAGCAGATAAAATTGATATCTTTAACATCAAACAATCCAAATAAAATCCATGATTAACCATATGAATAAGATTAAGGGTGGGCACATTTTCTGTTAAAATAAAAGAAATGCAGTCAGTCACAAGGATATTGGCAAGTTAGATGGATCATGCCTGACTCCTGCCTTTAGAGTCTTACCTGAAAAGCTGGAATTGTTACAGTCTTAGGGTGACTCCGACATTTTATAGAGAAAGAACAATTTCAGATCTGAACTGGCTGAATTGCTCCTAGAAATGTGCATGCACACCTCTTCCTAGACCTACTGTGGTGATTAGATGTTTCAATTAAATGCATGAAATTAGTTGGGATAAATATGACTCCAAGTTTCAGAGACATCACCTAAGCCATCAGACATTAAACCAAGTCATAAGAGGCTGAACTCGGGTGAGGAGGCGGAGCTGCTCCCCACCCTGGCAGACTTCCTCATCTCCTTCAGCTCTAATATTTCCTCTGTGGTTTAAGTGATTCAACTGGTTTACACAGACCGAAAATAGACCACAGTCCTTCTTCTGAGCCTTGATAACCTGCTGCAACAGAGGAGAGTTTGCTCATACTGAAGCTTTGGAAGAGATTCAGCCATCACAAACAATAACGGCAGGAAAGCAGTCACTCAAACAGCAAAGAGAAATGCCAAATTTTTCATGCTACCACCAGGTGATCCAATTAAGACAGCTGTCTACAATGATAGATGAAGACTTAAATGTCTCTGTGGTCCCATATTCAAGCTAATGATATGCCAGAGATATCTGAAGGAGGCTTATGAAATGGATTAAAAGCAGCAAAGTGAATTGCAATGTTACTTCTTACAAGCTGATTAATTCATTCTGGGGGTGTCAGACTACTTCTGCAGCAGAAGACAGGAAAGCGAGAAACCTTACGGACCTTACACAAGTTAATCTAGTGGGTAGCAGTTCATTATAACCAAAGCCCTTTGCTTTTTTTCAAGATTTTATAGTAAATGTGAGGCTTTGAAATGAAAATTCACTGGGAATGATAACCATGTGGAATGCGCTAGCATATAGCCTATGATTCAATAAAGGCTCGCCTCAATAAAAATTTGTTCCAAAGTTTTCTTAAGAAATTCATAATGACACCTTTAAAAAAAGCTCTTCACACAGAAATATCTTGTTCAGGAAGCCTGATACGCATAATGAAATGAGAAGCACACAATAGCTGTCTGTAAAGAGGACAAAAAATGATCTCTTATTGTTTAAAATATAGGTGCTTAATGCTCTCTCTTCAGCCACCACATTATCCATCTGCTTTCTGTTTGAGACCATGCAGGAGAACACCCAAAGCAGAAATCCGTTTAGCTCTTTTCTAGGGACTACTGGCATGAGATTTCTTTTACCATTTCAGTTGAGATATTCAAGTCTGCATATATATGTTACTCAGCAGCAAAATGCTTCTTTATTCCCAAAGCTTCAGAAGTAGCACGACTGATTGGGACACCACTGCATATTTATGTATAGAAGAATAATTGCGTTGGCTCTAAAGTCATCAAGGCTGTAACTCACATGAGGGTTTCTGGCTTATTCCATAAATCGCAATAATATTGGTTGCTTTGTTTATTATTGCGAGGAAAGCTTCAGGAATGCATGTAGCTTAGCACGGCAAGCGCTGCACACTCACCCCTCCCAGAACCTGCTCCCACAGCCCCAAAGCCCCAGCCATCGCTCGCAGTACACGCTCCACCTGCCAGGCACTCGGACGTGGCCAAAAATGGCTTAACAAGGCACTTTGAGGCTTAAATGAGCATACAAGCCATTATTCTGTGTCTAGTCGCTGCCTGCTGCTTCAAAAAAAAGCTATGATTACACCTGTAAAAACATTTAAGTTGGTAAATATTAGTAAAGTCACAGGTTGCAAATGGAGATGGTGGCTACCTGTAACAAAGGTGCTGAAAGAGCCCAAACTGGCTCTAACAGCCCAGAACAAGCCCTGGATTCCCCTTTATTGACATTTAATCACTTCTTTGTATGCCATAACTAATAGAAAAATGAAGGGTGTTTCCATCAAAAACCTCCCATCTACATTTTTTAACTGGTTAATCTCTTTTTCAACATCCTAGGTATATACTGGTGATCCTTAGTTGTACAATGTGAGCAGCTCTTCCCACTATTTCTTCGGGAGATTTCCCTGTCTGCACCTCCTTCTTGTAGAATACCGTGGGCATCCTGTGTAGACCTTTGTTTGATGGACTGCAAGCATTCTGTACTCGAGTTCATCAGAAATGCTCTCGAACTCACCAGTATTTCACATAAAGAGCTATCTGATGAGATTTTGTAGGTTTGGGGCCTGCGTAGTCTTGCTTTAGTGCATACATGGTGCTACATTTGGTGGCGCTTTAGATATCTGCACGACAAGCTGGTCCCGTCCTTCCCCTCCGTTTGCACACCTCCTGGTGAGCAGTGCACCACGTGCCCAGTCACACAGCCCCGCGTTCCACATTTGTCTTCACTTGGCCTTTTAGCTTGCTGCCTTTTTCTCCTTAGTGAGATAAATTGTACCAGTTAAAGGACACCGAGAGACAAGCCTTTTATCAAAAGGGAGAAGAGGCAAGGAGAAGGCGGCAAGGAAAGCGTTTGTCTGTACATCCAGACAGAGAAAGCTCAGGCTTTTAGCGTGGGAGTCTTTACAAACATCTTTTCTTAAGGGTAAGTAAACGCACAAGCTTGTCTCTCCCCATAGTACAACATAACAATACAAAACCATCCTGACCAAGGGAAGATAGAGTTGAAAAGAGGTTTTTCCTCAAGTCACTTCAGATGCAACGTGACTGAACCATGGGAGTCTCCTAGAGGCTAAGCATGCAGGCACGGCTTTCCCAGTTCCCCCAGTGCCTCCTAAATTTTGAGACTGGAAATGTTTGCAAGGGAATATAATGTATTTTGCAGCAGAGGGCTGTGTATTCAGCTGTTGAGCACGACTTCTCTGCTGCTATCAATCATCAGCCTATACTGAGCCAGGCTACCACCAGTGGCAAGAGTCAGCGAGAAAATGAAGAGCAGAGACTGATCTCACACTCCGCCAAAATGAAGGAATTTCAGCCAGGCCACGAAGCTAATGATCGCTGATGAAGCCTGGCAAAAAGTGAGTGACTTGATAACTTGACAGTTTGGCAGAATCCCCGAGTGTTTTCTGAAGCCTGAGCCGTGTTCATGTGGCGTACATCATTCCTGCCCGAGTTGTCTCTCACTTAATTAGCCATTTTGCAGGAACAAGGAGTCACTGCAGAATGTGTGCCGCAGACAGAATGTGCAAATCCATCTCTCTAAAAATAGATACAGACGAGAAGAGAGAGGCAGAAAGAGCAAAACAAACTCTTCTCCTTCCCACAGATAGACTCATCTGGGCGGACAGACCGACATCCTCCCAAAGAGAAGCCTACGATCTAAAACGTCCACTTAAATCAACACGCTGTCTTCTGTAGCATATAGGTAATAGCGTTCGCCCCTTTAAGCAGTAAAAAAAGGATATAACATGACACTCAATGTCTAAATATGTGCTTATCCATGAATACTAAATCAGTAGTTACAGGCAGGAAGGAGATGGGCTTTTACAGGCAGATCTCTGCGGTTGCAGTTGTATGCAGGCCGGTCGGGAAAACATAAAACTAAACTGTTTGCCCAGCCTCAGCTATTCAGTGAAGACAGGCTGAACGGGGAGGGGGAACAGCACCAAATTACATCAACATAGTACGACGACTCTGCATGAATTTAAGTCCTTCTCCGTCCCATCTCATTTGAATCAGTACGACACACTCTGTACAACAAATTCTTTAAGAGTAGCTAGATGAAGCATACTGAAGGGTTTGGCATACGTAGCAGAGAGAGGGAAGTTATTAGTAGTACGATCCAATGTAACTAAAAAGCAAATTGAAAAGAGACAGCCGCACACAAGAAAGTTAACGTAAAAAATGTCAGGTTACAAATAAGAAATAGCACTGGTATTAAACGTAAAATAGTAGTAGAGATGCTTGAGCTTGAGCAAGGGAAAGTTTTAGCACTCTGACTTTTTAGCCAAACCAGATGCGAGGAGAGAGGACACAACATTTATTTTAGGCATAACTAGTCAAGAAGCCTTTATCTTGCTTTCTTTGAAGCAAATCCTCCCAATAAAAACAGCAGACATGATGTTTTCACAGAGACTAGGCTCATTTAACCTTCCTTGAAATGCAAGCATCAAAAAAAATCACCATTAATACCTTGATTAGAATCCATGGCAACAGGCTGAGCCCTGAAGAGCACAATGCCACTCTGCTCGAAGCTGGAAAATTGAGAGCAGCACATACACACAGCCTCTTAGCAAATACTAGGAAAGTGAGGAATAATATTGCCCAAAACTAAGCCTATTTTTTCTCTACAAACCTTCGGGAAACTGAATTCTCTTCAAGTCATTTCTTCATCCAAGAAAGAGGCTGCATCCAAAGCTCCTTCCTGTGCCCCCATCATTTCATTTTGTTTTTTTACTACCTGCTTTTCTCCCCAGTTTGGTGCTCTGACAGCATGAGCCACACAGGCAATACTTGCAGTGAATTCCCATTTAGTAAAGTTTTAATGAAGACAAACATCACAAAGGCATAAATTTCACACTGAACACTCAAAATCAATGTGACTTATTTAGGAAAAGTAAATATAAAGAAGAATAAGCTTTTCAGTCTCCAAGTTGTTAGTCTAACTTCCAAATTCTAAGATTCCAAGTCTTGACTGAGATCATAGAATCATAGAATGGTTAAAGTTGAAAGGGACGTTAAAGATCGTTGAGTTCCAACCCCTCCTGCCATGGGCAGGGACATCTCCCACTGGGGCCCCATCCAGCCTGGCTTTGAACACCAATACAGAAAACTTAAATATTATGTCTTTGGGAGTGTCACAAGTCCAAGAAGAACACAAAAACCAGCATTCTACACCATTACTTTAGAAACCTAAAGTGCTCTTATTCTTATTTCCAGATCCTTAGCTCCTGCAGAGAGGTCAGGCAGTATTGTATCAGAGCCTGTGGCTACATTAAAATAGATAGTAAAAATTACTGTGTTATGAGGTCATATGCAAAAACAATCTCCAAAATAAAGGATCCCGGGAAGTTTCTGTGGGCTGTGTTAGAAGAAAGCTGATGAGAAAAGTCCATTCAAGCTCATCCGTCTCTGGACTTCAGCATTTGGATAAATGGGCAGAGCATGGAAAGCCACCGCAATTTATCCATCCTCTAATGCCTGCTACAGGTATAACCTGGACTGCTGTGTGCCAAAGTTAAGCTTTTCCAGGTTGATTTCCTCTTCATTATAAAAATGCAAAGAAGTTAATCTATTTATATGGAACCACTGTTACTCATGACACTCACAAGCACAAATAGGATCCCAGAATGCTATGGGATTGGAAGGGACCTCTGGAGATCATCTAGTCCAACCCTCCTGCCAAAGCAGGTCCACCCAGAGCAGCTTGCACAGGAACGTGTCCAGGAGGCATTGGAATGTCTCCAGAGAAGGAGACTCCACCACCTCTCTGGGCAGCCTCTTCCAGGGCTCTGCCACCCTCACAGGAAAGAAGTTCCTCCTCATGTTTAGATGGAACTTCTTATGTTCAAGTTTGTGCCCATTTCCTCTTGTCCTGTCCCTGGGCACCACTGAAAAAAGACTGGCCCCATCCTCCCGACACCCACCCTTTAAGGATTTATAGGTGTTGACAACAGCGAATGAAACATTTGCTTTCATGATGTAACTCACTTTATCACAGGACAGAGAGAACACAAAGCACTGTCTTCTCAAGGGATCCCTCCATTTCTAGAGCTGCCACTATACCCAGGGCTCAGTGAAGCAGCTACGTGACTGTTTGCAAAGCTTTTTGTTCAGCTGACAGTGTATCTGCATTGTCCCTAAGATTTGAAGCATTCTCTTTGTCTTCATAACTTCCCATCCCTGTTTCAAACCTTGCTGTATCAGTTTATTACCCTGCAGGCCCAGGACCGCAAGTGATTGCTACTCATTTAGATGAAAAAGGATTTCTGCCAAATAATTTTTAAAAAGAGTTCTTCTCTCCTTGCTATAGTCTTCTAAAAAAAAAAAAAATCTGTAGAACATGCAAAAATAATAGCCTGCTTCTGCCAAGGAGGAACTGTAAGAAAATAAACATTTCTCTTTTGTGTTGAATTTTTCAAGTTGAATATACACAATAAAATAGCACTCTTCTGGCCATTACTGCCCTGATGGGATCACAGATGGCTTGAACTCTTTAGTCAAGTCTAAAGAAATCATCCAGTTGTGATGACTGCTGCATTTGTTCAGTGTCTCAGTTGGGAAAAAAAAATAGAAGAGAGAGAGCAAGAGAGAGCGAGGGGGGAGAAGAGAGGGAGGAGGCATCCTTAACAGCTCCAGTTACAGGTGCTGTGGACCTCAGCACACTACCTTACCCATTTCTGTGTCCCACAAGGACACATTCTTGTTAAAATCTACATTCAAGGTGGGTCGCCATTTCTCTTGGGATATGGATACAAATACTTTTTTTTGTGGACTTTCCCTTTCTTCCTCCTTACAGGCACATAAAGGAAAATACGCTTCACTGCCTTTGGGATGAAAAAAAAAATAATGAAGAGGGCCTTAGGAGACCAGAAGATATTTCCTTTCCTGAGCTTGACAAACCAATACTACAAGGGCCTAAAAATAGTTTCTTTCATTTACAGGGAAAGGAGGCTTTCTGCTCAGACAGTCCTGCGTGTCCAATGGGAGGCACCGTCAGGCAGCTCCCAACACAGATTTCTTCTCAAGCAGTGCTGCCAACACTCCCCACGTGTAGGTGCAGGAGGTGCAAATCCAAGGGATGCCCTCCTTATAGTAGCCTACTCCATCATGAGGCACCAGAGTGAAACCTTTCCCCCAGGACTTAGAGTTCGTACCGTCTCTTCAGAGTGTTGAAAATATTCCTGTCCCAATCACACACTCCTTCACCATTCAGGGTTGAGGGCTACAAATTAAGTATACTGGAAACTCGTCATGATGGGATGAGTTTCTCTTGGCTGCACAGCTTTAGGTAGAGTAAGGAGAGAGCGTTCCCTCCCCACAGTCACATCCACTTACTCAGCAGGTGACACAACTGGAGAAACACGAAAGCAAAGTAAGGAGAAAATGATTTCCAAATAGTGTTGTGGGTTTTTTTTTTTTAGACTTGGAAAGCTCTGGCACTGACATAAATAAGGACCTGTAGCTATTCAAAAAGCATTTCAGTTGTGCATATAACTAAACCATAGGGAAGATTTAGAGCACAAAAGGAAAAGAATACAATATACAGGAAGCTGTACTAAGGCATAGCTTCCCATTGATGTCAAAACAACAGCACAAAAGACCATAACAAAGACTTATGGGGGCAAGGAGGAAAATAAGCGTTGTCTTCATCAAAACTCTACTTAGAAAACTCCAGAAAGTTGCTATGCCTATTAAAATCAGACATAGGAACCAAACCCCTTTAATTTACTTCCAAAAATACTTTCCATACAGGAGCAGCAGATTTACGAATGTCAAACTATGCTACCAGCTGAAAACTCAGCTGTATCTTCCAGACCCAAAGTCATCTTCTGGTCCCTGACAAGGTCTGTAGAGCTCCTTAGATTTAAGGCACACTTTAAATTAAACAAGTATGTTTTTCCTAAAGTACACCACCTCCTACTTTCTTTTTTCAGATACATCTTTCTCCCATCTCAATTTACCATTAAACACAAGTCCAAGAAATTACTGTAATTATCCAAAATAATTGATTTTTTACATTGTCTTTTCCTGGGGACACAGCACGAAGCTACTAGTCATCTGAGAAGGAAAAAAAAAACAAACCCAAAACCAAAAAGACATGCAGTTTCCTTACAACCCCCTGAAGCATTTGGAAATGTTTTGAGAAACAGAAAGTAGATGTTTATACATAAAAGCAAATGACCACATCCCCTTGGATACTGAATCTTAGTGGTGGGCACAAATACTGTTTGCTGACCTGGCCAGGGGTGACACTGGGCCTGAGAAAATGAGTCCACCAGCAACCCAGAGCACTGGGAAGTACAGTGCCAGACTCTCCTGCTGCTACTGAGCTTCATATTATCCAGGTTTTATTTATTATCAGTGGTTTTGAACTTTCCCAGGTGATAGAGGAGTACAGCCAGCCCCCAAAGAGAAATCAAGCAGCTTTTCAGACACTTCACGCAGACTGAAAACAAGAACAGAGGCTCAGCAGCAGAGCTCAGAATGAAGCTGTTTTCTAGCTTGATGACTGTAAAATGATACAAGCAATTTATTTTCATAACGCAATGTAGTTACTAACAACTAACTAATTTAATAATATGCAAAGCTATAAGCATCAGAGATGGCATTTGCCTTACCAACCTTAACTTTGGATTTCCTGACCTTGAGCCTTTTGTTGCGTGCCAGTTATTCTGCATGGATTTATGCCCTATAGATTAGATACAAGTGAATCTTTTTCAGTGAAGAGCAGCCTACCACAAACTTGGGGTTTATCATCACAAAACTATTTGAAAATCTGTGTTGAAACTTTGGCTGGGGAAATAAAGAGAGAGGTGGAAGCAGCAGGTGACTTTACCCTCCCGTTCAGCGTCTAGCACCCTTACGCAGGTTGTGGGAGACTTGAATTTCATGTCTTTTTCTGCCCCAAAACAGCAGAAGAATGGCTTAACTATGTGCCTAGAGGGTCTACCAGACAGGAATGATGCACAACCAAGCACTGCATAATTAAAGAGTTGCTACCACTGGGAGGGAAGCCCACACACCCCAGTGAGTAGGCTGCAGCATCCTTCTTGCTGTCTGTATATACGAGTAAACCCTGCCACACAGGCCGCTCCAGCAGCATGGTGGAGAGACACATGTGGTGACAAGTTCACCTGAAATGTAGGACTCTGATTCACATCTCTGCCTGAAGTCAGGCCATTATGAGACTTTCACCTCCAGAGAAGCAGTTGGTCAATCATGAAGGAGACCGGCCCTCCAGCTGAAACTGCTTTGTTTTCTACCAAGCAGACAAACATCCTTTAGAAAGAAGTTGGGGCCAGAGTCTAAAACTTGATTTCATCAATATTAGGTCTGTATTTTTTGATAAACTCTATCCCTGTTCAAATTACATTAAAATAATAATACAATAACTTCTTGTTCAACAAATTACATCGTTGGAAGAGTAAGAAAAACAGCTCCCACTGATGAATGGGGGAAGGTAAATATGCTGCGACTGCCTCCAAATTTTACGGTGTCCCCATAAACGTGATGCACACCAGTAATAAAGTCAGACTAATACGATATGAAAAGGACGGTTACAACAATACAAAGCGGTCAATCAGGTACCTGGCCTGACAATTTTATTACTGCAATGGGTCATTATTGCAATGGGACATTTTAGCTCATGTAAGATATTTCAAGGGAAAAAGATGACTACGGGACAAGGTACACTACTAACACAATAATTACATCCCACAGTTGTATTTTACCAGAAGGAAAAGACAATAACATGTCAGAAGCCAGAGTGACATCTAAACCTTACTTCTGAATCACAATAAGTCTTTTGACATAATATTACAGGAAGCCTTTTGTTTCTCCTAATTCCTTGTCACCAAATTTGACTTTACTTAATGAACGTACCTATGCAGAAAATGATATCTTTATTTGCCCAGAAGGAAAAGAGTTTTTCTGTGATCTTTCCTCTTACAGATAGTCGTTTGCACGTCTACACAGCTTAGACAATTCATTGTGCATTTCTTAAACTGTTTATTAACCTCCCAACCTGTTACGCACTGTAACTCTTCACGACAGCACTTTCAAGATGGAAAACCCCAGAACTTCAGAAGAAGATGAAGAAGAAAGCCAAAACTCACATGAAGATCCTCTATATGACTAGATGTCCAAAATCTGGCCTTCTCGGAAGAGCCCACTCCTTCTTCCCTACCTCTTCCATCATTTGATTTCAAATTTTCTGAAGTTTTCTCTAAGGTAACACGTAATTATGGCCAAAAAAAATGATCTTCTGACTTTTCCTACTCATCTAATCTGTGTTTTCCTGATTATTTGAATGATCACTGGACCAAAAAGACTGAAAAGTCTTTTTCTCCTGATTCCCAAGACATTCTCATGATATAACTTTATCCTAAACCAGGTGACCATATAGTTATATATAGCTGCACACCACAAAAGGGGCCGAAAAGGTGTGCAGCCTACTGACGAGCATCCCAAAGTCAACACCACCTATTTACCATACAGCAGTGCCAAATGAGTACCACGTACTGCTATACACAAGGGAGGAGGAAAGGGTAGAAAGGAGTAAGCAAGGAAATGCATCCTTGAATCATTTACTTGAAGTCAGTACAATGATTTCAGAATTAATTTGATCCTCTGTAAGCGCTTATCGCTCCTCCAGGCAAACAATAACTTTTTTTTTTCCTTGAGAAAAAGTACAGACAGCTGTATTTCAGTGTGACAAACCAGAAACACACCACTAAATTCTCAAACACTCTGCAGCCACCTCTGAAGCGGTCTGAGCTTTGTCTCAGGCAACCAAAGGCAGCAAATATTCACTGCATAGATCCTTCTAGAGGGATAATATCTCAAGGTACACGAGCACGCATCCTCACTCAGTATTTCCCATACAAGGTTTTAATTGACTGATTATGTTCTGAGAAGTTACTTTCTCATTTTAAAAAACCTGGGAAAAACCCCACATTTTATTAGTATTTTTATAGCTTTGTCTTTAATAGAGAAAGATAAAGCGGTGTAAAGATAACACGCTGGTTGGTTAGGGGAAAAAAAAAAAAGAAAATGACTGTTTATAATGGTATGAATGTGAAAATATACTGAGATTATACCAGATGAGGCTTATGATGTATCTCCGAAAATAGTCTTTTTTGCCCCTATTCCTGCAAGCCTTTTTGAGTGCACTTAGCTTTCACACGCATGACATAGTTTAACTTATTTCATAAGCATCACAGATGCCACCCCCCTCCAAAAAATCTCCAAGACACCTACTATGGGCTGCAAGGCCATAGGACAGATGTTCTCTTGGCTGAGCTCTTCTTATTGGAGATGGCTGAATCCTTCAGTGCCTTGGAGTCACCTCATTGCATCTCTCTACGGCAGCAGGACCAGCTGCAGCTCAGTCATCCTGGTCTCTCTGGGTTCATCAATAACCTCAAGCCAAGCAGAACCGTGAGGGTTGGGGCTAGCTGGCACGCACTCCCCACTTTCTAGAGACTTTGAGGCCCTTTCACTGCTCACGGATGCCCCATATACTATATGGATGCACGACAGGGAAACCCTATTAGTCTCTGTTTAACACTCCTCTTCCCAGGGCAGCATCTCGAGACCACCAAAACACAGCATGAAGGTTCCTCGACACAGAGGCAAGTGGAGCGACTGGCAGAGCCAGAAATGAGTGTGCTGCCAGGAGCAGGCACACACGATGCAGAGGCCCATCCTTCAGGTGCCTGGGCATCCCATCCTAGATTGCACAGTTCAGGGTGGGAAGTTATAAGCCTTGAATCCAGTGCTCCCCCTGGTATTGAACCTAACGAAAGCCCCCACAAATGAAAACATAAACAAGTCAAAAGAATGACCAGCTACAGATGAAAGAGGTGAAATGCTGTCTTTCAAGCTCTAGAGAGGGATAGATTTAGTGAATTGCTACGTTTGCGCTAAATTGTGTTCTCATAGAATGGCAACCGGTCAGCTCTCTCAGTTCAACAGGAATCGATTGCAAAATTCCTGATGATTTCAAGGGCTGAAACGTTCACCGTATGAAGTGAAACTACCTGGAGTCTGTACTCTAGAAGACCCTTCCTAGAACTCCTCACTGGCCAGCTTAATTTCTTGTACGGATAACAAACACCAGATTTTAGTACGTTAGCTCTGCCCTACACACCGACAAGAGTCTCCTGCCCTGTTACTATAAGAAGGACATGACGGTAATGGCCACCTCCTTGGAGACGTGCAGGATTTGATAGTAGCAGGACAGAAAATGAAGCAAAAAGGAAAAATGTTGCCATGCTAAGATACTTCTGGACAGAAACCAAAAATCCTCCTTTGAACTAAATATACATTGTTTCAATACCAAACACGTCATTATTTACAGCACTCGGAGCTGTTATGCGATACAGTAATGCTTCTGATTTTTAAAGTCTGCCAAGGATATTTCGGACTTTATAAACTGTAGAAGGAAAGATAACAAGAGTGAATAAATAAATAAATACACAAAGATAACAAGAGTGAATAAATTACATCCTGGTAGACTCAATGTCCAATAATTCCTGGTAGTGAGCACCATTTCCCCTAAATAAAGCCAGCAGCTGGATGCAAAACATAATCACAGTGATCTCTGTAACAAATATTTCAGAACCAGGCTCCGCATCCTACACACAGCTGAAGCCAGAGTCTCCAATGAGGGCCGTAACCCTGTAAACTCAGCAACGGAGAGAGGCCTTGAAACAATGCAAAATAAATTATGTCTAGAAAATGGTTCTTTATGCTGTGCCTAGTACCTCTAAGGATATTTTCCCTCATAGACACAAGAATGTGCAGCCATAAAACTGATTCAAAAAATCATAACAAAATCTTCTCTTTTCATCCTTTTAAAATATTCAGATAAATCGCAAGCAAATTTACCACCTTCAGCAATTTTCTATATATTCCCCTTTAGATATCTTCTAATCACAACACGTAGATCAGCTTACTTTTAAACTTCATTTGAAAAATGGCAGAGTCTCTATAAAAGCATCCGTCGAAGCAACACCACTTATCTTTTAATTAACTGGTATATCATAAAGCAAAAGGCTGTTATCACTTTGCAAGCATCAAAACGTATTCCTGCAGGGCAAAATTCAGCCTCCGAGTATACAAGAAAACTGCTTTCCAATTATTTTATGTCTCTGAAAGAGTTAGATGAGCCTTCAGTTAAAATTCGTTCAGGAAAGCCTCTCTGCTATCCCAGAGCATACAAGGAAGGACTGTTTCACGTCTTCCAGTCTAACAGGGGCAACGTTGACTTCTCAGAGGTGGCTCTCGCATGCGCTGGCAGTGAAACACATACCATAGCTAATTTTAATTCTGTGTTCGAAGGCGGCAGATTTTTCTTACCATGAAAACAACCACTGCAGCGTTACCCGTGATTTTGTAACACTGGGCAGCAAAATGTTTGGGCTTTTTAGGTGAACCCTAGACACATGGAAGAAATAGAATTGAGAGTGACTCAGATCTTACTGTAAAGCTAATGGAGGGACTCACAGTTATTTGGAGCTGCGGCAATTCATTATAAAAAGAATTACACATATTAGTTTCTCCAAGGAGCAGTATGTATTTGTTAACTAAAAAGTATCTAATATGAAACATCACTGCAAGGAAAAGGGAGACAGACGCAGTTGCCGTCATCTTGCCTTTTTTCCTACATTAAACAGATTAAATTAGTTATACCTAATTTGCAGCACTTTATCTTAAGCAATCAACTCCACAAATAGATGAGGCCAGCAGGCTCTTTATTCAGCCTCCTTTGTTCCATGCTGGCAAAGCACAACAGTCATAAACCAAACCTAAGCATCAATGGCTTCTTTATGCTGCCCAAGTGATAAAAATCACTTAGAGCTTATCAGTCAATATGGACCTCAATTTATTAGAGGGTATTTTATTCTAGTTGCTAACGCAAGTGACTGGAAATCAGAAATCTTCAGTTTGTTTCCTCCCGCGTATCAGCCTCCCCATTTGGAATGATTTTGTTCACATGTTGTTGCAAAGTTTATTTCTAATTTTATTTTAGTCTGAGAAAACTCTGCGAGGAAACTGCAGTGAACTGGATATATTTGTTCAAGATGGTGAATTAGCTTTTATCGTGCAAGGATTTTTACTCTGTATTAATTGTGAACGTGACCTTTGGCGTATGCTACAGTCACCACACTGAAATGAGACTGCCAGGTTGTGAACTCACCTTGAAAATAAGCCTAGTGCTTAGTGATGGCTGTGCTCAAGCCACAGTGGCTCAAGCCACTTGCCAAGATGCACTGGGGTACATCACAGTGGGGCAGTTGTGGGTCAGCCAGCCAGGACTGGCAATGCCAAATGACTCCGGAAAAGCACCAGTTTTCTTTGTGTAAACTGAAAGGCACCTTTACCAGAAGGGATCTTACAGCAGCAAAGACCCTTGAGATACACCAGGCTTAGGGCAGAGCATGATCTCCAAGGAGATGCAGTTTTAGAGACCAACAGCCTGAAAAAAGGTGCTATCCCATGTGTAGGATCTTATTCTGGAAGTGTGCAAGAATGTCACTAATGGGAAAAATCAGTTATTACTCCAAAAGGGCTCAAAAATACACAGGGTTTGCATTTAAAAATACATTGAAACAAAGGGATAACTCTTCCAGTAAGAAAATGAACCCCTGTTGCAATAGAGGATAGTTATATTCTGATGAAAAGCAAAGCACTGCTGTCACCTCTTTCACTATTTTCCAGAGAAACCATCATGCAAAATTCCTAACTAGAAACAGTTGAGGAAGGAACTCATTTACACTCCACTTGAATATTTTGGGCCAGAAATCTTTTGCAAAATCTGACAAGGACGACTAATATATAGTGTAAAAATGCCTACTTTTTCATTGTTAGTTTATCAATTAACTTCATCATTTCATATAAATCCGTTTTGGTGTGGCATTTTGGATATACATTTTAAAAAAGAAAACCAAAACATTAGCAGAGGCGCATTCGTGCATATAGTCACTGTCAAAGTTGCATTCATTTATGAACTGGTACTCAAAAATTCAGAAACCTTAATATATTGTCAAAAAATTATTTTTTTTCAGTTTGTAATGGAAGGAGAAAATATGGAATTTCATCAGGGTTGATACTTACTCAGGAATATTCCACCTCAATTACTTGTGCAAATTAGGATATTTTTCTTATATGTAAGAGATTTTCCTTGACACAACTATCATCGTAAATATATCAGAATGTATAAATCCAGTAGCCATAAACTATTTTAATATCATTCTAAAAATGAGTTTGCATTTGAAAGCTCAGAAAACCACATCTTTTGTTCCAATTATTGAGAAAATCATAAATTAGAAATTAATCAGGAGCTATATTCACCAAAAGTAGCTGAACAATATGCAAACAGCTATCCTGCTTGCTTCAGCATTGCTGCCAAAATATTAACATTTAGCCTGTTGTACGGCCACTATAGAGAAAATAAAGTATGTAGTTTTGAGTAACTATGACCTTTCATATCTTTTTCAGATCGTAAGCATCCAGACATTTTTAAAAACAAGATGAATAGAGATGGATTCTAGAACATCTTCTCTCCCTTTCATAGCTAAAATTGTAAGTCTCAAATACGAAGTGAGCTCAAAATACACTGAGACAAATCGATACAGGCGCCAGCAGAGCCCAGATAACTTCTCTGCACAACTTACACCAGGGAGAGCCCCAACAAAAGGCGGCAGCGGGGCCTGTAGCAAAGGCAGAGCAATCCTGGGAGAAGGCTTTAGCCTCAGCAAGTTGGAAAAGATATGGATTCACTTTCTCCATTTCACACTTTTTTTCCCAGCAGAGCTCTGGTGCAAATTAAATCTGCGGGTTGTGCGGCAGCGGGAGAAGATCGAAGTAATTTAGTAGAAGAATTCCCCCCAAACCTCCTTTCAGATACGAACCCCAGACAGATCAATTTCACTCGTTCCTTCCAAGTGCAAAACGCAAACTCCCACCTAATCGCTGCGAATATAAAAATTGCCGCAAAAATCAACAATTGCATGAAATGAAAAGCTTTGAGCGCGAATACATACCCTTGGATTCAGGAAAATGGCCTGGCCACCTGGAAAAGTGCCAGGCGTACCGGCAGCAGACAGACGCAGCGTTAAGGAGCCTGTTCAAACCTCTCATTGCAGCTTCACAGCATATCAGGTCTCTTTATCAGGGGCTGAACGATAGCTCCCCACACCTCAGCTTTCATTGTGCTCTTCTCAGACGTGCCTTTCTGCTACATAAGCTTTCAGACAGTTTCTAGATAGAACAACTGAATGGCTAAATCATAAAAAAAGGCTTTAAAACAGGGATAACTGCATAACTTTCTTCTGACCCAGGGCGTCTGACAAGATCTCGGATATATATTAACACTTTTACCTACAGGAGTGATCTGGCGCTGTTCGAACTGCAGGACTCTGCACAGAGATGCAGCGTTTCTCCAAGCCTGCTTTGGAGGTCACCTTCTTGGCAGGTCGCTAACTTGAGTCACAGCCTCTGTTGTGGGGTGACACCACGATCCTCCCAGCAAAGACAGCGAAAGCCTCTTTTAAGTCTCTTGCACATGGAAATGTCCAATGAGGAAATGGCCTCAAGTTGCGCCAGGGGAGGTTCAGATTGGATATTAAGAAAAATGTTGACAGGGAAAGGGTTATGAAGCCTTGGAATGGGCTGCCCAGGGAAGGGGCTGAGGCACCATCCCTGAAGGTATTTAAAAGCCGGGTTGACATAGTGCTTAGAGACATGGTTTAGTGATGGTTTTTATGAGAGTTAGGTTGATGGTTGGACTAGATGATCTGAAAGGTCCCTTCCAACCTGGACAATTCTATGATTCCATGATACTGTACCAGGACTTGGACAACTGGGAGAAGCCAGGCCTTCCTCAACTTTTATACCACACACCTCTAAAATGGTGGCAGAGGGAGATATGGAATAGCTGTTTTCCACCAAAAGTTGCTTGGTCAACGTGGCGGGTCACTCTCTAATAACATCTCTTCAAAACTGATTTATATCCTATTGCTGCCCAAGCTGTGTCTTCTGCTTTTATTGATGGCTTTTAGGAGGTTAGTTTGGGAGGTCGGGGGAGAGGACCTGAAGGCAGTCACTAGCAATCTGCCGTTTAGCAAACAAGTTCAGGGCTTCTCTGTAGACATTCTAGCAGAGCTACACCTTCACAGGACATAGGGGTTTTGGAAGGCAAAACCAGGGCAGTGAGACGCTATCAAGCATGTTGTTCCCTCTGCAGTGTCATTTTGCTTTCTAAGTGACTGCAAAGAACAATCAGGAGAGCAGACTTTTTCACTGGTGGTGTATAAACAAATCATAGAATCCTAGAATCATAGAATTGTCTAGGTTGGAAGGGACCTTTCAGATCATCTAGTCCAACCATCAACCTAACTCTGATAAAAACCATCACTAAACCATGTCACTAAGCACTATGTCTTAGGGCAATGAATGACAAGGCGTAACAAGTGTGGATAAGAGAAGCAGCACATGGTTTTTGACTAGGAGACTCCAACTGCCAGTTATTATCACTAAGTCTGACGTAAACGGTCTTCATTGCTTTTTCCTGGTCTTTTCATTTCCAGGTGGTCCTCTGTTATGTGGTCATTTGAGAGGGGGCTGCAATTATGAGGAAAAAGTAACCTTTGTTTCCCTGTAATAGAGTTCAGGGGAGCCTTGGGACTGTTTAATTTCTGTATGCCTCCTGGAAGAGCCCGTTAATGCGTTACCGAGGGGACTGCAGTTGTGTGTAACATGCAGTCATCTTCTCCCAAATTCATCTCAGTGTGAACTGGACACGGCAACGAGTATCATTCATAAAGGAACAAGGAACTGAGGAAAGAAGGATGGATCAACGTTAGTCCTATTCAGGAAATAATTTATGGCTCATTTCCTGGTTCTGGCCAACTTTTTGCCTTCTTTTGTCCTCTCTTCCTTCCCACTTACTGTTTTTGTGAACAGAAAGCCATTTTCAGGAGGGATTTGAATAAAGCAGGGTGGTTGACCACAAGCTTGCAGAAAGGTGTCCGTGTTCAGATGGTAGTTCCTGGTGAGGCAGGAAAGAGGGATATGGGGAAAAGACTAAAGGAGGAGTGGCACAAGGCATAGGAAATAACATGGGCAAATGGAAAAAGCTGTGATCAAAATGAAAGGCAAGTATGAAAAATTTGATGTCAGTGTTCTGGCTAGGGCATAGTTGAGCTGGGTTAATAACATGGAAAAATAGATATGGAATAGCTGGGACAGGAAATGTTTGGATCCCAGATAAGAAATTTGACTGAAGAGAGAGAATGTAAATTTTGAAATTTCATTCAGCATGTTGCGACAATTTGGAGTGCACATTACATCATGTACAGGTAAATAAAAAAGCCCATTTTCACCCCCAATCACTGCACGTCTTGTGTCCAAACAGCTGAACTCTTAATATCCTAAACAACACTGTCACATCCAGCCCCTCGGCTGGGACAACTCTCTGGGCTATACTAACTAAGGGGACCACAACTAAGGGAGGGTCTCTGCTAAAATTATAGTACAGACAATTGTGAGGCTTGGCACTGTTTCATCTCCTGCATGACCAAGATGTGAGAAAAGAAGGAAACACTAGAGATGATGAAGATGATTTGATCATTTGCCTTCATTGTGAAGACAGCGGTGGTAACATGAAACATCACAGACAAGGATATAATAGAAAGAGCTTGGGCAGAGAGATTGTGAACTCTGATTTGGGAATGGCAAACTTGGAAAAAATAGTAAATACATATGAACACAAACAGCCCAGAGTAAAGCCTTGCCTAATTGTCCTTCAGCCTCCTTCCTTCACAAAATTTTGAACATCAGACTTAGCTGAGATTGTCTAGTCTGATATCATCAAAACCAGATGATGTCTTGAAAACTCATATAAATGTTAGAAATCTGTTTTCTTCAAAGCAAGAAAACACTGCACAGGGTCTTATGAACAACAGAATAGTGATCTCACTAGGTTTACAGCAAGTATTTTTCATATTTCACTGTTTCAATGACATTAGAAAGCACCAGACCCAAAAATGTGTGTATTCTGCAAATTTTATATTTTTTCTGCACTTTTTGCTGTTCCCTTCAAAATCCAGGCTTTGATATGAAAAAAATAAAAAAAATCTTTGTGTTTATATGTATTTACATTTCAAAGAACCTTCACAGTAAAAAGCATTGCCCTTTCTTTAACTTAGTCATAGATACCTGCCTGGAGTTAAAAAAAAAAAGTGGGAATGGCATTCCTCCCATCTACTCACATCAATGATATCTTAATTTCAAAGATTAGTAGAGATATCTTTGTAAAGAATATCATGCTAAAACTTAGATTAATCTGTTAGAGGGTCACCTTCATTATAGTAAAAGTGAAGTGAAAAACAAAGACTAATCAATATAGTTGCCTCTGAAAAAGTCTAGTCAAACTACCTAATTTGCAATACAAGTACGTATACACATTAACAACGGTAATTAATAATACATTCCTCCATCTAGCATAAAATACCTTCAGCTCTTTGTTTCTTAGGGACCAACTGGAAAAATGAAACTGAATTGGGCTTAAGAAAAGTCTTTACAAACACTACATACAGGTTATAAACTTTATTGTGCACAATTGGATGCTTTTGGTCTTTACATCATTTCGGACAGCATTAACCGCTGTTGATCATGTATTAAAAAGAAAGAGCCAGATTCCTCACCATGGGTCACCTACATGAACACATCCTCGAGAAGAAAAAGATTTTCACCAAACCCGAATGTAAAAAAAACTACCAAATTAATTCCACATGAGACTACGTAGTTTATTTTGGAGTATGTTGCCACAACGAAAGTTTTTACAGAGCTCCAAAGGCTGATGACTCACCTGCAGTCTCCTTCCTCACTGCAGAAGTGAGGGTCTATGACACTGGTTTTTGCCCCAGCTGAATTTTCAAGCTTCCCCCCCTTACTAAACTGACCCACCGCACTTTGAGAGGTCATATTCAAGAGCTATTTAGGGTATTATCAGATATTTCACTCTGAGATATCCACAAACAAGTAGGAAAGAGGACGGTATAAAGTCCCTTTGCTCTATAACCACGTGACACGGAGTCTCACCATTTCAATACATTTTGCTATAGAAGCAACTTCAATAACAGGAAAAGCGGTATGAAAAGGGGGAGAACAGGACTGAATCCTTCCGGCTTTTAGGACTTAAAAATCTAGGAAAGGGGAGAAGGGAAGGAGACACAAACAATGCACATCCACACTGCCCAAGCACAAGGTTTTGGCAGCAAGCCAGCCCAATTTTTCAAAGCTTCACTCAGCTTACGTTCGTCCCTTTTGGGGTAACAAGTCTGCAGCTCAGATCAGTCAAGCTCCTTTCCTCTCT
Source organism: Numenius arquata (assembly GCF_964106895.1). Classification (NCBI taxonomy): domain Eukaryota; kingdom Metazoa; phylum Chordata; class Aves; order Charadriiformes; family Scolopacidae; genus Numenius; species Numenius arquata. The sequence continues at coordinate 20,000,549 of NC_133585.1, read as the reverse complement.
CTTCCACCAGACTTTCTCCCTGGAGATTTTACTCCAGAAACAGTCATGGATGCAATACTGTTGGGCACTTGGAAGGTAAAAAGCAGTACAGAAATATTGCTCCAACAAAACACGCCTATTTCCTTAGTACCTGCATTCTCTATCGACACCACGAAGGACGTAAAATTTTCAGTGCATGGGTAACCTTTGTCTTTTTCAAATTTCTCTGCAAAATACCCACCTCCTGATAAAAACAAAACAGCTACTATGTGGCACCTGGCGCCACACGTGCTGGCCGCAGATAGCTTTAAATAACTTGAGATTGATTACTGGAGGGAATAACAAAAAAAGCTAAGGCTGTGAGCACAGTCCTTAGTAACACTCAAGGCTGAGCATTACAGTTTACCTCTGCTTAGAAGGAAACGTAGAGGAAGATTAACGAAGAATTCGAATAACAGCACAAACAGTTCTGTAGGAAGTTCTATAACATGAACCTGTTATTTTCTGGATTGTAAGGGCATCTTCAGGGGGATATCCAATTGCTATCCAAAGGCCTGTACTTTCATTTTTCACAAAATGATTGCTGTCCAAAGCCCTGTACTTTTTATTTTTACAAAATGATGTAATTGGAATCATATACTTGTAGCACAGACCCCTTTTCACTTTTACAATACAACAAAGCAAAACTGATGAGTATTGATCTGCCCATACAACTCCAATAAAGCAGAACTCCTTATGCAGCGTGATTTCTCTTCTGATTCCTCTTCTGATCTCCCTTACTACTTGTATGTCACAGATATAATATTTTACTCAGTCAGTGACATAAACAGTAACTTTAGTGATACGGAGCACTGTGCTAGTGTTGTTCATGTGGGACTGAGATGCAGCAGTTTTATATTGAAGACATTTTCACTTGTTTTATTGAAACTGTTAAATGGCAGCTGAATCATATGTCCCTTATCTAAACAGACTTCAGATTATTAGCTCAAGAAATAGATTTTTCTAAGAACTTTAATTCATTTACCCATTAAAATACTTTTTCATTCTTTTGAAAACTGAAAAAAAGTCCCCAAATGTACATGTGCAACCACCTTCTCAGTGAGACATTAAACATCTCACACAAGCACTAGCTGTAACACCGATGAAAAACACCAGGAGCCAAAATGATAGAAAATGGCCTATGTCAATACTGCAGCTATAGCCAAAAGTAGCCCTCAGTGCACAGTGCATCGAGCAGCAAAATAACATGTACCAGGATAGAAAAACCTTCCAGACAGAGACAATGGGAATGGCGGTTTGTCCTCAGCTTTCAGCAAGCTTTTTGCAGGGACATCCTATGGAAACTGCTTTGGGGATTTGGGGAGGGCCAGGCACAGGGATGGGAAGAGAGTGGGAAGGCTTCAAGGGCTCCAGGATGAGACATGGCACCTCTGAGTGTCAAGGGGTAAGCTGACAGCCCTGCCAGGTGGCCGGGGGTGGCAGAGAAGAGAGAGGACAGTTAGAAGAGATTGCCCATCCCTGCAGACAATACCAGGATGCCGCCCTCGTCTTTGCAGCAGGGACAAACAGCTCCCACGCTGGCACAGGGAAGACCAGGAGCTGTGAGGCCACGGCTCACACAAGAAAAGTAATCATTAGCAGCAGCACAAGTGGGAACATACCTGTGGTCATTCCACATTTCATCAGTCAGGATTTATTTTTTCCTGTAGGTGCAGGCCTCGAGCTCCAAAGCCTTTGAAGGTATTTCTTCTCCCTTTAAAGAGCCACAAACTTCCTCCTGTTGAAAAAGAAACCGCCCGAATGAACCACATGCAGAGTGTTTCCTCTTTTTCTAAGCTTGCCTATGTAGTGGATTGACCGTGGCTGACTGCCAGACACCCACCCAGCCGCTCTCCCACTCCCCCTCCTCAGCAAGACGGGAAGAAAATAACAAGGAGAAAAGCCTGTAGGTGGAGATAAAGACAGGGAGATCACTTACCAATCACTGTCACGGGCAAAACTGATTCAATTTGGTGAAAAGTAATTCAATTTAGTGCCAATTAAAATAGAGTTAGATAGTGAGAAACACAGACAAAAAGTAACACACACACCCCCTTCTTCCCAGGCCCAACTTCGCTCCTCCATTTTTGACTCCTCGCCACGTGGCAGAGGGGATGGGGAATCGGGGTGATGGTCGGTTCATAACAGCCCCTCTCTGCTTCTCTTTCCTTTAGGGCAACTAAGATGATTAAGGGATTGGAGCATCTCCCTTATGTGGAAAAGCTGAGAGAGCTGGGGCTCTTTAGCCTGGAGAAGAGAAGGCTGAGGGGAGACCTTATCTATGTTTACAAAGTACCTAAAGGGTGGGTTGAAGGAGGATGGAGCCGGACTCTTTTCAGTGGTTCCCAGTGACAGGACGAGGGGCAACGGGCACAAGCTGGAACATGGGAAGTTCCATTTAAGTATGAGGAAGAACTTCTTTCCGGTGAGGGTGGCAGAGCCCTGGAACAGGCTGCCCGGGAGGTCGTGGAGTCCCCTTCTCTGGAGATCTTCAAGACCCGCCTGGATGCCGTCCTGAGTGATGTGCTCTGGGCAACCCTGCTTCGGCAGGGGAGTTGGACTGGATGATCTCTGGAGGTCCCTTCCAACTCCAACAATTCCGTGATTCCTCCCCACATGCTTCCCCTGCCCCACCATGGTCTCCCCACAGGCCACAGGGGATTCCCTTCTCCAGCACCTGCAGCACTTCCTCCTTCTTCTCCTCACCCCCACCTCAGTGCTGATAGGGCTATTCCTCACACTTTTTTCCTCACTCCTGACATTTCCAGCATTTTCCTCCTTTCTTAGATCCGCTTCCTCGAGGTGCTACCATCGGGGCCGGGCTGTGTCCGGCTGTGGGGTCGCTGGAACCAGCTGTGCCTGCCCTGAGGCAGCCCTGGTCTCTCCTCACAGAGACCCTTCAGCCTCGCTGCTGTCTTCGGCCTAAGGTTTCACCGTACGAGCACACCCCACGCAGGGAAAAAAGATGAAGGCTGTACCCCGAATTTTCACAGGGGCCGACAGTCGCCATGCATATCTCGGCTCCGCCGCCGTGAGTAGGTTGTGGGAAAGCACCAGTCTAATCTTGTTTTCTGTCTCCATTCCTCTGTCGGGTATTTCACCGGATGATACCGAATGAGTCACCTTTAAATTCAAGATTTCCCTTTCTAATTGAACTCTAAAATTGCATTAGTCTGTATTTATGCTATCATTAACGATAAATCTGTGGGGGGTTTTCTTCCCTGTTAGAAGCCAAAGCTGCTCATCCAAAAATAGCTACTGCCCTTTAGCCCAATAGGTTTTATGTGTATATTTTTCATATTATCACCTCACGCTTTTAGCCTCAGTAATGATATTCCAGTAATTAGACACAAACTGGCATGCAAATTGCTGGTAGCAGCTTCCCCTCGGATATCTCATTTATAGCATGATAAAATTTTTTACTTCCAGGAAAGTCAAAGGCAATGATGCAGAAACAGCTCACAACGCATCGAGCAGTGGCGGGCACAGTGCGATGCTCCAGCTGTGCAGTCCAGGATCACCCCTGTCCCTTCAGGCTACTCCGTGCCCAGACGTTCATCAGCATTGTCAAAACACATCCTGGGTTCTGACAAAACTCTTTCTGGTGGGTGCCTCTGCCCCTTTTCTACTCTGCATCCACTCTCTGAGGTACCGATGCAAAGACCAAATCTCTTTCTCACCTTACTGATGAGTTTCTTTTTGGTTAATGAACCCTAATATTGCTAGAATCCTGCGTCACAGCAAGGTTTCGTATCCGCAGAGCTCTGCCCTACAACCATATTGCAGCTTCCTCCTCACCTGAGCTCAGGTTTCAGATGTTCAATGTCCTGAACTGCCTGTGCGGGGGTTGCCACAGGAGTTAAGAGGAGAAAAAAAAGAGCATTTTATCACTCGAGCTCGAAAAAATTGAGCTTTTATAACTCGATTAATTCTAAGCTGCAAGACATACTATGCAATCACCACAGAAAAAACCACAATTGTCTATGTTAGATCAGAGAACTAAAAATACATTCTTAGCGATGACAGACATCCACATTTTATTTTATTCTTTCAGTTTGATGTTGCTAAATATACATTTAAAACAGTGACAGCCCTTTTGGTTGTCCAGAAGGCAACAATATTGTCCGGGCTACTACATGTCTGCCAAAAATTGGGCCACGGCTCATTCCCGGGTCAATGTCCACTGCTAGTAGGAATAATTTTATACCGGCACATCTTTGATTTTAGTGAGAATGAAAGCTCCACATAGACAGGGCTTAAGACAGTTTTTCCACTGTGTATCTGCCCTCACTTGGAAATTGGGTGTTATCTCCAGTAAGCTGGGCTGGCAAAGAACTACATGTCCCTTCACCCGAGTGTTGACAAGACATATGGAAGTGGGAATAAGAAATTCAGGAGATGTAAGCATTAATCACCCAAAAGGCCTATCAAAGTTTCACTGAATTTTTCACTGAATTTTTTTAGAGTTGGAAGGGACCATAGAGAGCATCTAGTCCAACTCCCCTGCTGAAGCAGGATTGCCCAGAGCACGTTAGAGCATGTTACTCAGGACGGCATCCAGGTGGGACTTGAAAATCTCCAGAGAAGGGGACTCCACACCCTCCCTGGGCAGCCTGTTCCAGGGCTCTGCCACCCTCACCGGAAAGAAGTTCTTCCTCATATTGCGCTTCCCCGAATTTCCTTTGCTTTTCATTAAAGGACCGGTTTTCTTTTCAGGTCACATTTATAACTGGTTTGTGCTGCTGCTGTAGCAATTACCACAAACGACAGCCCGGCCCCAGGAAAAGGGGAGAGACACTCCAGAGTTAAGCAGAAGGAGACTTGGAGAAAACAAACATCTCCACAATGTGGTGGAGATTTCCCAGTGACTTCTGCAAAGACAGCTCTCTACTTGTATATACACCTACCTCTCTTCCTCTCACACAAACACACACACGACATGCCACTTGTGAGGTTTTATTTGTTAATTTTTTGAAGTCCTTTGAGATCCTGATGTTGGAGCAGCAGAGTTTCAATTGTTGATATTGAGCTATGAAATTCTTCGAAATAAAAAAAGTCTGCCAGTGTGCGGTAAGAAAATGAAGTATTGCCACTCCGAATGAAAGAGCGGTGTGACTAATGACAGCGTCAGGAATCTGATGCTCTCTGAAGCCAGTGCTGTATATTAAAACAGCCCTTCTGTGCTGATAACTTTCAGAAAGGACTATAATAGCATCCTTTCAACTAGAGCTTTCCATCTCTCCAGATATTTCGTTGCACTCCTAACTTCAATATCACCTTTCTTTTAAATAGCGAGGCTTTGCATTATAATATCCCCCGTGCTTTGGCAGGGCCTGCAAACACCAGCGCAGCTGGCAGCAGAGACAAAGTTTAAGAGTTGTCAGAAATTTCTTCAGAGAACTCTTAAGTACATATATATATACTTCTGGTATGGAAATTTATTTTGGTCTGAAAACTACTACACCAATTGCCAGGAGAGGGGACTTTGCCCTTGTCAAATTAAAAGTGTAAATAACAGCTGAGAGGTGAGAGGGGGTGGGATGTTTTTTGGGTGGGTTTTTTTTTTTGTAAATCGAAGTGTATTTGAGCTCATTAATTTCAGGAGGCTGATTAAAATGGGCCCAAATCTAACACACGGCCCAGGCAGCTGGCTTTTTTTTTTTTTTCTAGGAAGAAAAAAGGAACAACAGAGCAGTATACTGACATGTACTACATTTATTTTAAGTCCCTTTGTGACTGCATACCAGCGGCTTAAAGTGCATGAGGATTCTCAAAGAAACCAGGAAACTGCTCTGCCCGACCGTGCAGTGCAGTGCAAGAGGCAATCCGCTGGCAGCAAGTGTAGTACTGCTGGTCAGTGACTATACCAGCCCAAACCACAGTTCTGATGCCACTTTATATATACTTAATTAGCTCCTTATAGATTGTCTCATGCTTTTTCCTATCAGTTACCATGTTACTTGTATTCCATATCATATTATCCCGCTTTCACCATTAGCTACTTTATCTATAGAATCATAGAATAGATCACAGAATTGTCAAGGTTGGAAGGGACGTTTCAGATCATCTAGTCCAACCATCAACCTAACTCTGATAAAAACCATCACTAACCCATGTCTCTAAGCACTAGGTCAACCTGGCTTTTAAATACCTCCAGGGATGGTGCCTCAACCCCTTCCCTGGGCAACCTGTTCCAAGGCTTAAGAACCCTTTCCCTGTCAACATTTTTCCTGCTATCCAATCTGAACCTCCCCTGGTGCAACTTGAGGCCATTTCCTCTTGTCCCATCGCCTGGGACTTGGGAGAAGAGACCGACCCCCCCTGGCTACAGCCTCCTTTCAGGGAGTTGGAGAGAGTGAGAAGGTCTCCCCTCAGCCTCCTTTTCTCCAGGCTGAACACCCCCAGCTCCCTCAGCCTCTCCTCACAAGACTTGTTCTCCAGACCCCTCACCAGCTCCGTTGCCCTTCTCTGGACCCGCTCCAGCCCCTCAATGTCTTTTTTGTGGGAAGGGGCCCAAAACTGGACACAGCACTCGAGGTGGGACTTCACCAGTGACAAGTACTTGCAAAAGTACTGGCCAGACTAGCACTACCACCACAGTTCGTGCTCTCTATCATTAAATAGGCTTTATATTACATCCAGCTCCCTCCATCCTGCACAGACTGTCATTAGCCCTCAGACAAATTACGGCCACTCTGCTCCTCTCTCTGGCAACTTGCTCGAACGCCCCATTACCTCAGCTGCATGCTGACAAGGATCGACTGCCATATTTTTCAGGCCTCTACTGGCATTACCACAGAAGGCATCCCTGCCATTGTCAATGAGAGCATTAACAAGCACTTTTCCATACGACACAACTAAATTTCAGAACCAGGAGTTCCCGCAGGAGGCTGAGCAGACCAGAAATATAAACAAGAATAAGTTGATTCCCATTTGGTTCCTATGCAAAGGGCTTTCTTACCTTCCAGCCCAGCTTAGCAGAAGTACCTCTGGTTTTTTATCTTCCCCGCTGCAGCCCTTCGCAGTGATTGGAACTTCTATCTGCGTGAAGCAACGGAGCAGACATCTCTCAGAGGAGGCCGAGCTATTCAGCCAGGGCAGCCATTCGATGGATGCTGTTCTGAAACAGATTAAGTTGCAATTACCCAAACTGTGCCAGGCTCTCTTACAGATCAGTTTGGTCCTGACAATAGTGGCCTTGGAGCTGTTTTAACCAACGGCCATAATCAATAGAAAAAGTGGCCCAACATTTAGCAGCCTTGGTAAACATCACCTCCTTGCCACAAACCCCAGAAATGGATAAGCACCCAGGCTGGGGAATGGTGAACACTACTCAGCAGAAACAATTCAAACAAGGATGGAAGAGAAACTAACACATCAAGAAACTTGGTGTCACAGTTTTCATACATGGAGGAAACGCTGCCTGTAGGACTCATCACTCACAGTACATGGCATATTTTACGGCATTCGTGGCATAAACCCAATAGATGTTGATCCCTGATTGTTGGCTTCACCTGGGATGAGAGTAGTCCCATCCCGTACGTAGAAGCGGCATGTTTAGGGCTCACATCTGGCACCTGCACTCATGGCTGGTTTACACAAGTGCTTGATGACCCTCATGGGGTCCCAGCACTGCCTCGCCACCAGCCTATTGCCCAAATGTGTCCTGTTCCCCAGAGAAATCATGTTCTTTGAAATACTCATAACTTATCAGTCAAAATCCCACCTGCTATCCCTGCAAGACAGCAGCCCACCATGCCGGACTGTTTGTTGTATTGCACAGCTGGATCAATCTGCACAGACAAGCTGCAATAGCAGCCCAATATCTGCCCTTCGGGCACTTTGAAGGCAAGTGGGAAATAAGTTGATAGACCTGAGAGATGGAGAGGGAGTTGCGGGGGGGCAGCAGAAAGTGATCTGGGCTTAAACCACACACCAAATCTCTGCTGCTTCCCTCTTCTTGTATACAAAACCCTTCCCTACTCATGTAGCTGAGTAAACTTGGGTAGATTTGCCTCCTCTCCCAGAGAGAGTGTCCAGAGGGGACTCAAAATAAAGGATAGCCATTGACATATAGAAGTCTTCATAATGGCCTGCACCAAAGGCACTTCATTATGTTTTTGTTACGCAAGTTGGCCACTCAGCACACGCACAGCAACTTGGCTCCTAAAGAGCCAGGGTGCTTCTATGTCGAAGTGAAACCATGACCGTGAGCAAAGAAGCCACAGCTCTGCAGAAGTCAAGTTTTACCACACGCTAATTGCATTTGCAGAGATCAATAAGGTCCGAGTAGCATCTCTCCCTGGCTGCCACGGGAGGTGACTGGCAGTGCAGAACTGGAGCTATGCCAGGAGGGTGCCTCTGCCACAGGAGCAATTAATTGCCACAGGAGCAATTAATACAAGTGTAGGAGAGCTAAGAGAAGTGTGGGGTTTTTTTCTCTCCCACACAAGCAGCTCAGAGTTCACTGACTGATCCTATCAGGAAAAACAAACTGGTCTCTCACCTGGGAAACACTGAGCTTTTTCAATTCCCAGGGCAACCAGCGGGATCACCGGGTACTAAGCCTCCTCAAGGGCTGCATAAGGAAAGCAAGGCTGAGCCCTTACTGCTGTGCACACGCTGTTTGGAAACTTCTTCCTTCACACACACACCAAAACGCCTTTTCTCCAAACTCTTTCTGGTGTTTGCTAGCTTGCATATAGCACAGGCTGATGCTTCCCTTCAAGTGCCCTGTGGTTAGCTCGCAGCATCCCATCTTCATTAGTAGCACGAGGGGAAACAGCTCCAGCAGAGGGAAGGTCTGTCATCATGAAAGAAGAGAGTCTCATTAAAAACTAAAATAAATCTATTTTCCCCAACCTTTTCTGGTGCTTTATTCCCTTTTGACTGCACTGGTGAGCCTGAGAATTTCCACCAACCAAGCAATTTGGGTAAGTGTAATAAACTCAACAGCAACTCGGCAATATATACAAGTAACTTAGTTTCCAAGGGCCAGTCCAAATTTCAGCGGGTTCAATGAATCTTACAGGATCCATAAACACTTTCTAAATACAAGCTAGAAGCAAGCAGACACGTTGTTCATTTCTTTTCTTTTCTTTTTTTTTAACCTGTTCCATTTATCCCCTTATCTTTTTTTTATTTTATTAGCTCCTCTCAGCTATCCTTACTTCATTTTTTGCGATGTCCATCTCAAGCAAAGAATGAGGGGATAGGGCTTAATATAATCTGATATAGCAGAAAGAGCCAAAACAAGCCAAAGGACAAATCCACACTTCAAATCTTCTCCCCTCCATTTGCTCTCATACCTTCATCACCCAACTATAAGAAAGTAACACTAGATACTAACAATTCCTACAGCGTTAGGCTTCAGCCAACGTTTAATCTGAGTCCTCTATTAATGCGAATGGAAATAAGTAAGGTTTTGTCACATCCCGCTCCGCATTTCAGCAGAAATAATCATCCATTGCCACAGAAGCTTTCCAAAAAAAAAAAAAGCCTCAAATGAACAGAAATTGGTATGATAAAAAGGCCACCATATAAATCATATTCTTCTTAGTAATGTTATGCATTTTTATTTTCGAGGAATCAAAACAGCATACTTAGTGTGTATTCAGAAATCAGTCGTATTCTTAAATGTTTAATTTATATGCAAATTAGATTCAGGGACATACTAGTTGCAGATATTCCCTTTCAGTCATAAACTGGCCTTTAAGCCTAAGTAAAACAGTAATATTATGGCAACAAGATTATTACTGGTCCTGTAAGAGTTTAGCTTCAAAAAGCCATACAGATTTGATTCAGTGAACAGGAATCGTAACACAGAAGAAAAAAGAAACGTTATAACAATGAAAAATCTGCATCGCCAGAGCAGCAAATGTAAAATTGCTTAATTTTAGAATAAACATAATAAAATGAAGATTTTTGGAATTACACTGCTTTCTAATGTGTGAATAGTCTCTCTGACGAGACCTGTATATCACCTTTATTCTTCCAGAGAAAATGCTGACAGTTTACACTATTTGGTCCACAATCTCTTATTTTAGCCCCATATATTTCAGTGAGTTATTACTTCAAATGGTTTCATAGCGGTGACAGACATGGAAGAGGAACTTTAGCAACAGAAGGCATTGTTGTCCAAAGCCTGATGAAGTGGAAGGAAGAACTCCCTAATGCATTTCACCGCAACAGCTCTGTCTGGCACAAGCCTCGAAAAAAAACTCTCCAGGGAATTATTTTAACGCGAGTTTCACCAAAGCACTGGCCTATCCAGGAGGTGCGCCTTGTGAGAGCAGTGGTATAGTGTTTAGCCTTGAACATCACTGTAACAAATAAAAATGTTATTTGATGGAAAATTGCATGTCCTAAAACCAGACCGAAAGAGAAAAAGGCTTTTTCTAATGCTTCGCATTAGGTTAGACAAGTAGGAGTTACTGAAAAATAACAGAAATATTTTCTCTTTGCCTGCCTCTGGCTCAAGAGGTCTAAATGGAACAGCTCTAAAGGCATCTTAAATACATTCTATTAAAAAAGTGCATGCTTTCACATTTGAGCCCTTGCCATGGAAACAGAGGGCATCAGACCTCTTGTAAAACCAAGCCTTTTCATCTGTGAAAGACTAAACTCCTGTAACTAGCCCCTATGTCACAGAGAAGAAAACCATGTCATGTAACTCCCTTCTTGCAATTTTACTATATGTAGAAATAAAACATTATAGCATGGTTACATTGCCCATGGGTATGAGTACAACAGCAATACTATTTCAACGCCAAGCTGCAGAGAGCCCACGATGGTTTCACAGGAATGCAAGAATATAAGAAGAAAACGTTTGGGAAGTGCATGAAAACAACATGACAGTGTCATTAAGAGCCTTTTGCGCTGTGCTGGGAAAACAATTTGAATGCTACTTGTGGAGAGGTTCTTATTACAAGGTTTTCGTGTTGGAAAATTAGTTTAGCAAAACGATTTCCACGCGTGCAGTTACTAAGCAGAGGCCTCATTTCCACCCTCCTGCGTGGTGAACGGCTTTCACTGAAGTGTGAGGTGCTGCAGAGGTGATCTCAATCAAGTGTGTGCAATTAGACCCTCGTTTCAGTGTCAACCTGAAGCCGAATTGGCAACAACAGTGGTTTCATCACGCAGCTGGAGAAGGAGGAAATCTTGCCCTTGTGGTGATGGATAAAGACGCTGTAAATTAAACCGGCAGCCCAAGCGAGTTGCATCTCCAGAGACAGGGCTGTCACACTACTCATTTAAGTAGGGCTTTGCAACAGGAAATTAAAAAAGTAGGTAAAACTCATCTGTTTGGGCTTCAGGCTGGGCAGCGACGAGCTAAATGCTCCGTTACCAAACTAAAAATAGGTTAACAGACTTTGCTCTCAAAGACACTGCTTCTCTGGGAGACAAGGCTCCTAAACACAGCCCGGGTGCCACGCACGGCACGGTTGGATGGGGAGCAGCTAAAAACCCTGTTTGCCAGCAACAGCGGGGAAGCCTGCCTGGTCTCCAGCTGCAAGCACCCTCCAACGCCTGTGGTTGCTGCTATCCTGTAACCTTCTCATGTCCTTGTCGTTCCTTTGGGCTTAAAATATTTATAAGCAGTGAAAGATAAATTCACCCGCATAGAAATGTCCTCATATATAGGACAAAAAAGAGGAGGAAGGAATCTGACCAGTTAAACATGGACAAGTCACTGTCCCAAAATGTCTGTGACAGCAATAAAGGGCACCTCGTGCCTGCCAGATGAATGGTACCTGTCTTCTCCTGTCCTGCGTTCTCTAACTCATTTTCTCCCAACATCCTCAAGTCTACCATACGATTTTATATTATAAATGTCCTTAGCTAGTTCTTCAACAATTTCGCTTCCTAATTACGCTCCAGGCAAAAAAATAAAAAATTAAATTTTCGGTCTTTCCCTGTCTAGAAATTCCATCTGTTATCTTGGCTATCCTACTCCATAATTATTTAATTTTTTTTTTACCAGCTTACTTTTTGTTTTGTTTTGACATTGGATGACTAAAACTTGACCCTATGCTCCAAGTACAATCTATAAAGTACTTCATATAGAGCTAACACAATACCTTTGAGATAGCAGTTTTCCCCACTTGACCCAAACCAATATCTTATTAAACAACTTTTACTTACGCAGCGGACTGGGGATTTAAATGTGCCATACCTAGTTTGATTTTCTTGACAAAGACAGAATTTGACTTTTAAGCTTTCTAGGTATCCCCATGCCTGCAAATATTACATCCATTAATTTAGAACATTAACTTAAAGAGCTGGGGATTTATGTGAATGGCTTTGAATATTTTATGTCGGTGTTAGAGAAGCATTTGCAGTATGTAGGCTTCCACGTAAAAAGCTAGTTATGTTATTTATGTCAGGAACTGCAAAGTCAGGGTTGAGCTTTCATTCTGTTCCTTTCCATATACAGGATAAGTTACGATTATACCCTTTTTTTTTCCCTTCCGTCAAATAATACACTGTAATGGAATAACACGCTTTCCCTCTCTAACTGTGCCAACCCAGGTGACATCTGGTAGATGTTATTAATTTGCACACACCAGGCGGAGTCCAGAGAGACCACGGACGTGAAGAATCCCAACACGGAGCTCAACCACACGCTGTAGATCAGACTACCTCAAAACCGTACCGTCAGTCATCTCCAATTCCCTCGCATGCACTCTGCAGGAGGAACCTACACTCAGGCACAGCCCAAAAAGCCACTGGGCTGCAGGAACTGATCCATCACGAGCTGGTGACAGCCTGCTCTGGTGCTCGCGTTGCTGCTTTTCCAGCTCAGGACCAGAGCAGGGGAGTCAGGAAGAACAAGAAGGTAGAAGTGCTCAAGACAGTTTGGGTGGGATGCTCTGGAAAAGCTGTCCTCTGCGTAGGACAGAAAGTGAATTTACTTCTTTTAAAATGATTCAAGGCTCTGCTTTAAAAATCCATCTTGAGGCCAGCATGATCATGGCATTTCATCTTATCTGAAAGATGAAGCTTTCTGATTGAAATTAACTATTCACATAAAAAACATTCATAATGCAGAAAGGAGAAATTACAGCACACGTTTCAGCTGCCTCAAATGGTGGTAACACAGCCCCAGTTACGGAGGGAGGCTGGTGCTTCCTAGGAATATATAATCATTTCTTCTCTCAATTTCTCTTCATCCCTCAAGGAAATGGGGATTTTCTTCACTAAAATGTTCCCATACAGGTATCTTTGTATCACTATCAATTCTTCTTGTCATCAATTCATTTCCTGAATAATTTCATAGCTCACTGCTCTGACCCTCTCCTAGTCTTTCCATTTTTTTCAATTTGAAGAGAACCAGCATTACCAGTGATTTATTAGGATTTTATCTATGGCTAATTATGACTGATTTCAATAACCTGTTTTTCAAGCTCTCACAAACTATTGATTAGCGCACACATTCTTTAAAACCCTTGCCTCGGATTCACACACTACATTAACTCATTAATGATTCCTACAAAAGATGGATAATAATATGATAAATCATTCCAACTGCTGCAAAACGTGCACGTGCAGCTCTTAACCTTGTTCTGCCTGATACCATACAGGGGACCGCATAAATACAGTTCACTGTGTTAATTAATCTATTGTGTTCTCTGCAGAACAAGGTAATAAACAGCCTAATCAGGCAAAAAGGTCTTGAAAGGCTCACGTGCCCACTTTGATATAGTGAACATCTCATAATTTTGCCGTTTACGCTGACTGTGCCTGCAAAGCAGGAAAGGAAAAAGAATAATATCAGCTGTGCATGTGTTCTACATACACACATATATGTAGAGCATCTACATGTCTTAAGCCCTCAAGGAAACAATTCTTCCTACCTACTGTGTTTCCTTGAATGGCAGATCATGGGAGAGACTGGACCGCTGGATCAAAGCAGCTTCCTAACCTTTAGAGGGCTCAACTTGGTTGAAACAAACCTCATTCCCCATGTATAACTTTGATTGCATGTGCTAGGTCTGGCGCTACATTACCAAGGTCGTTGCAAAGTGAGTCTGACAGTAATAAACGCTTTTTTAAAAATCAGCTCTGGGTTATTAAAATAGGGGTATTATTACTATTTAAAAAAAAAATGTTTGAATGGAAAAACTTTGACACTCCTTTTCTAGATTTAATCAGAATACCCCTGGATCTTGCAAATGCTTCAGCATCTTCATAAGCTCCAAGCCAGCCTGAACGTACAAGTATGCGTTTGCCATAGGGATAAATCTGGGCCTTTTACTTAGCTGGCCTTTTGCATTAGGTCCTGTTTCACAGCTAGGGAAGCAAAGCAACATGGTACCCAGAAAAACAGCTTTTGGTCTAACATGAAAGGAAATAGCTTTTTGCAGCTTATTACAGAATACTCCTACTGAACTAAGGGGGTGGAGGCGGGAAGTGAAGCACAGAATGAGACAGACCAGTCTTCTTACCGAGTTTTACTCCACGTAACATAAAATTGCTTTTCCTCCAAGAATCCCTGAGCATATTGGGCAATTACAAGCAAATTTGAGGAGACATGGAGGGGTCTCAGAAGTTTTTCAATTCCTACAAGTTTTTGAACACTGCTAGGGGGATAAAAGCAGGCCTCTCAGTCTGCAGCCTTTCCTTCAGGGAAAAAGTCAGTCTCCACTTCGGGAAAGGCTGCAGACTACGTTCAGTAATTACATGCCGCTGCTAAGTGGTGCCCATGTGCTGCCAGCCGTTCAGCACGCCCAACCCTCCAAACCCTGCCACAATGCTTTCCTCCTCTTCCGCAGAAGTCAACTGGAGACATGGGAGGGAACTCAGGATACAATGGGGACACCAGACATACTCAAGCAAGAGAATTATAGTAGTAGGCAAGAGCTGCAAACCCTTATGAATTTAGGTCTCCTTCCTTCTGCTGTAAACATAAGGAGTTGCTCACCTCTTTTAACTGCAAAAATGCTAATACAAAGTTAGGACTGCTAAGAAGATTAGCATCTTTTTATATTGCTCTAAATAAATGTCACTAAGTAAGACTGACATGGCAAACATAATCACTAAGACTAAGATCATATAAAGATCATTATATGATCCTAAAGATCATATAAAAAAATAAAACCCAAAGTTTGAACTTGGAAAGGCACTTGCTTGTGGTTAACAGAGGTGCAGCTCTACCTCTAAAGAGCTCTGACTACCTCCAAGTGAGCACTCTCTCTGCCTGAGGCTCTGTTTCAGGAATTATATCTCAGGTACAGAGCTGTTACCTACCGTTTATACAGATACAAGGCAGATAAAACATTATACAGCAGCAGAAACCACTTTGGCTTAAGCTGGCGATGAAAGTTATTACCACCTAAGAGCTGTTTAGTAGCCCGTGTTAAATGAACTTGTGGCTCCAGCTCTAGGGGGACCGAAGGAAAAAGCTCCCAAAAGCTTCAAAACACCAAACCACGCTTGCAGCTCTGCCAATGCAGGTGTTTTGTGTGGCCATGCTTAAAATTCACTTTAAAGTTTCCTGTCTGAGGATGGTTAAACCCGGATGAGGGCAGCTAGAGCCAGGGAAATGCAAGATGCAGCATCCCAGAGGCACTGGGGGCCTTTACGTGATGCTGCAGCTACGCAGGCGAAACACTGCCTCGGTGTCTGTGCTGACACCTGCAGCTTTTCCGCATCTGATAGCTTCTTATGGACCTTCCAACCCAACAGCTATGCCAACCGTTCAAGTACTACATGCAAATTAACGTTAGATCACAGCATTGAATGCTCCCTCGGCACAGGTGAAGCAAAAGTGCAAGTGCAAAGCCAGTCTTTCCCCTTAGGAAGCACCAGGTATATAGTCTCTGGAAAAGACCTACTCCACTTCCCAGCTGTGGGTAATGTCCCGTACTGGAGACCCCCGAGCTTCACCTTCCTCTTCCTCCTCGCCATTTTTAATTTGTAAGGCTGAAGTTGCCCTGTTCCAAGCGCATGTGGTTTTTGCTACCAGCTGGTACAGGTTTTTACCAAGCAGTATATTCAGCTTGTGTAAACCTCTTCTGAATACTTACAAGACTTACCACTGTCCCGCTCTGAAGTAAAACCGAACCAATTTTCTGTTCTGTAACTTTCCATCCTAGCTCGGCCTCCTCTAACTCTCTGAAACTAACGGCACCTTGTGGAGAAAACTGCTCGTTCTCAGAGTGATCAGCCCAATGTTTGTGCTCCATGCCAAGGAACGGTGTGCAGGGAGGCCCTTGCTTAGACTTACTGCCATAACTACCAAGGGCAGCCCATTTCGTTATTTGCCCCCTTAGAGGGTCGGAAACGGAAAAAACATAGAGGGGTCACATCGGTGGGGAGGAGGGGACAGGAGAGGTGACCCAAACCTGACTAACTGGGGTATTCCATCCCATCTGCCCCATGCTCAGTGTAAAAGCTGAGGGATCAAAGGGTCAGCCCCCTTCCTGCGATGGCCGACATCCAGAGAGGACTCTGTCTGTTCATCTGCCTTTGATCCCGATCTGTGTGTTCCTGACTCCAGAGCTGGAATCCAGTTCCCATCCGTCGCTGAGTCCAGTCTGGGACTTCCCCAGTGCCTGCCGGTGACGTGACTGTCATCCTGGGAGCTTGATAGGGTTTTGTGTATATTGTATCTATTTCATTATTTTCTTCTTTATTTTTATTTTAATATTAATTCTTCATTAAAGTAGTTTAGTTCATTCTAAACTTCTAAATCTCCTTATCTCTTTCTCTCCTCTCTCCTCTTTTGGGGGGGGAGAAGGGGAGGGAAGGGCCATCTGTCGGTCTGGTTTTGGTAAATTAGGCCAAAACCACAACAACCGCATCTTGGCCGTGATCTCATCTGCCTGAATTACCAGCCTCAAGATTTAATAGAAGAAGATAAAGGGCAGCGTATTTGCAATAGGGATCCTTCAGAACATGAGGCTGATGTTTGCCTCCAGTTCATCCAAAACTCTGCTGCATTGGGGACTTGATTTGAATCTAAAAAGTCTATTTGTATGAAAGCGAATGAACTTCAAATAAGCACAAGGATATAAAATACCATATGGCATATTCAGATTCATGGGGTTGCTATCCCGCTTAATAAATCTTCCTTTACTTACATTTTTTATAGAAGTATTGTATCCTACAGGGATTTTAATTTTATGTCTCAAAAGGAGGTTAATATATTAGATTTTACTGTATACAGATTAAATGAGGACTTTTGAAAATTCTCAAACTTATCTGCTCAGCTAAATAAATTTTCTGACTTTGCACTTGGGGTAATTGTAATAGAGTTTTTGATCCCCAGGTAGATGTATGCAATAGTCCTATAAATCCCAGATTTTCAACATCTTCAAAGACTATAAAATGTTTATGAGAGAATATGGTTTTAGAGACATCTGGTGGTTATATAATCCTAAGGAGAGAAATCACAGGTGAAAGCATTAAACATAAATACTACTTTTTCAACAAAAGTATCCTGTAAAGGGAGACAGAGATTAACTTATTCACTGTCTCTCTGTGCATCAAGGTAGATAATTTGCCACAAGAGGTGGCCTTGTTTATGGCAACGTGGCAGCTTTGCTCACAGTAGGGAAAAAAAAAGAATAAAAAGACTTTTCAAGATAAGTTAATATATGTTTCTTTCAATGATATTTAAACCCGTCACAGTTTAATCAGAGTATGACAAGGACAAGAGATTGGAGACACCGAATATTTTAAATCCTACTACTAGACAAAAATCATTCTCTCTACCCGAATCTTGTTAGTTTGTCTTTTGTTCTAACTTCTTTGCGCTTTTTTGTTTGTTTAAAAGTTGACCAACTCTCCAACATACTTTTTACTGAAATGCCTGCATCCAGCCAGAACAGCTCCACAACAAAACAGCACCCTTACCTTGTTAGGCTCAAAATACAGGTACTCCAAGTAAGAGAGCCATACTTTTTGATATTCATTACTAACATACATGAATGATTATCAGAGTGATTTATAAGGATTTATAATTTAAGTCCTTATTAAAACTTCAAGTATTCAGTGCCACATTTAAAACTCCTCCATATTCCCACAGATCTTCTGCTGGGATATTAAGCAGAGAATTAGTCGTTTGGAGACATCAAATCAAGTCCTGCTTTCAGTTACGCTAATGTAAATCCAAAAGAAATAAATCTTCACCTCAGATTTAAGTAAAAAACCTAGATTGGCCTCACCTTCCGTACCTAACGTCATAGAGCTCTGATTGAAAGAGAACAAAAAATTCCTCACAAGCCCACGCTATAATACGGATTCAAAGCATTTTAAAGCAAAAGAAAGATTGAAAATTCACAGTTTCTGCTCTCTGGAAGGAGGATTGCTCCTTTCGGTGTTTAGGTGGGTAGGGAGGCCCCGTGCTCCCGTCACTTTGGTGTTTCCAGCCCATTGGCAGTTTTTCTGACTATTTTAGGAGCATCTGTCGAGGTGTTGCACTCCTTCCCTTTGAAGTGCGTCCCTGCTCGTAGCAGTGTTGTCACTCTTCTTCGCACTCCCTCCCTTCCCTAGGCTAATGTACGTTACAGCAAATTTCTCTAAAAGCTAGAATTGGCCTCACAAAAATGTTTTCGCAGGCAAATGTTTCTCGGGCGGTTTTTTATTGAATGCTAAGGTGACCCACTCACAGGACACGACGACCTCAGACATAACCAACTCCAGAGCAAGACCTCGGAGGACAGAAACAAAGAGCAATCATCATTTTACCGGCAGCGCTCCCTTCCCAAATAACAAGTCACATCGACTTTTCCCGGGAGCAACACAACAATTCTGCCTCAGAAGGGGCACTCGTAAACTTATATCCGATGCTGATATTCAACACTGCTCACAAACTGTATTTGCAGGCTTGTTTTCAGCCCAGAAATGAATTGGCTTGGGAAGTTTGAAATAAATCTACTGTATTTTAGTTTTAACTGTCTGAGCATGAACCAGCAGAAAATCTGATACTGAGGGCTTTCTCATACATATTTTTCCATCCTGATCATTCAAAAGCAGTTCTCTCTTAAAAGTTTTAACTTTGAATGTAATTTACATGCAATGAGCTGCATTAGTATTTCATTATGTTTGAGATTATACACGTACATAATTCAGGATATTTAAAGTCATGGTTGCTGTAGAAACCATAATTATATTTCTTGTTAAATCATTAAAGTTAACATCAGTTATGAAATTACAGAATATTATGCAGGAGTAGGAACACGACGGTGTAAAGCCACTCTACAGCTGAGCTCTATCCATGCACACATACATCAGGAAATGCAAAATTAAGGCATCTCCAAGGACTCTGAATAATGTAAGGAGCTCCAGTCCCATCTCAGACATAATTTGGCCAATACTGCCTATGGCTTTATAGTCGCAATTTGCTTTCATTGAAACGTCTTCTGGGGCCAGTTGATACATGAGCCTGCTTCAAGTTCCAGCAGGACTGGGTTTATTGGGTTTGCTCTAATTAGGGCAGTACCTACAGCCTCCAAAATGGGACACAAATTGGACAGAGGAAAAATTAATACTGACATTTCTTCATCTCTCACTTTGATCCCGCAAAGGGCTTCCCCTTCCCCGCCCAAACACCCCACCATCCTCTGGGAAGCCAATGGGCATCACCTGGAGCTCCCATCTCCCACCCAAGAGCAGCCCCCAGAAAGGACAGGTATGTTTTGGCATAGCTTGCTTGGAAGCAGAGCTCATCACTCAGGCACGCGCGTCCTTGTGGGATGCTGGAAACCCCAACATGGGCAACGGTGCTCTGAAGACAGCTGCAAGCACAGAAATTGCTCTCTCAGCCAGACTCTCTCATCATAGCTAATCATTTCATGTCCCTGCACACCTGGGAGCGGGGACACGTGCTGCTCTTGACACACTGCTGGCAGACAAAATCCCCATTTGTGGATCCGCCTTTGCTCACAGAAGCCCAGGACTATGCAACAGAGAACAAATGCCTTTAAAATGTATACTCTATCACCTCTTGGAAAATATGAGCTCCTTTCTAAACAGGGAACAGGTGTGGGCTGATATCTGGATCCTTTTAGTCACACGAAAACTGTCTAAATTAATCATGTCTCATGTTCGAAGCCATAACAGAATTAGCATTCAAGTGCACAGCACCTAAATCATTACTTAAATTATCATAACTTGTCAGACAAATCCTGCCCTCCCTTTCTAGTGATATTCCATAATTAATTGAAATGCTGTAGAATATGAAACCTGCTGGGAAAATCTTAAAAATTTTAGAACTCCCATGTTAAAATGTGCTATTAGGTCATCAGTATCAAGGCATGCGAGTCTCCTCTATTGAAAGCCAAAGGTTATTCAGCATCAGCATTGGTTTTATGTAATTCATTATACTGTAGTTTTCCTTGTAATTTCTGGAGACTTGCAACTGTATTTAAAAGACCTTTCTCCAGGAAATAATTGTTATCTGCATTGACTGAAAAACAAATGGAAGAAGCTAGAGAAGGCAGCAAAAACAGTCGGTACATCGCCACGGTTAGGATTCCCTCTTTGAGATCCTGTGCAGATAAACAAACTTCTTAAACACAGCCCTTTCAGAGGCTGGCAACTCGGGAAGCAATGTACAGCCCTCCCTGGGAGAGAGGAGTGGGAAAGGAGGATGAAAAGCAGAATACTATTTCTGCTTCCTTCCTGCAGCTGAAGGATAAGGTGTGAGAGGACTTGCATTTTATCAGACTCACCAGAATTAATGCCAGCTCGGGAGATCATATAGACCTCTCACAGCTGCAAGATGAATCATCTCTCTTTTCTTTCTGCTCTTGTAGCTCATCCTGTGAGACAGCCAGGCCTTTCTGCTATTTCCTTCTCATCTTCCTCTGCTTGAAGACTTTGCACACATAAAACATGGTGGGTTTTGTGACGTGGCTTTCCCAAATAGCTCCACCACCTCTGTGGTGTCTTTCAGCACTGAACACCAACCCTCTCCCTCCTATTCTGCCACTCATCCCCATGTGAAGCCCAGTAATCAGTACTGAGAGGTTTTCATAACCTTTTCCCCATGGAGTTGTTTGCTCCTTGCTCCAGATTCCAGGCCCTCAGAGACAAGAAACAGATTTCCGCCCTGCCTTTGACAGCGGTGTGCACGCAGTCTCCACCCAGAGCTCTTAGGTACTACACAACATAAGCCACCAGCTAGAAATCCTAGATGCCAGATACAACAACAATAACAAACATGGGCTGGTGCCCTCAGCTCTCACTGGAGCAGAAGTTCAATCCTGTTTCCCACGGAGAACCTTTGTGCCACCCCACTATGCATAAATTTCCTATGACTCTCCTGTACGTTGCCTTCCTGTCTTTCAGGAACCTGTGACTAGTGAAAAAATGATCATTAAGACACGGCACCTAGATACAACTAGTTAATTTTTTACCTGGTTTACGTGCTTCAAGAGAGAGAATGGTTAGCGTCAATATGTGTATTTGGTTTTTGCTCTGTCTTTTAAGAGCTTGCAACTCTAAGTTCTTAGTAGCTCCTCAGCCCTTTGTGCACAGATCTTCAGAGACCCACAGCACCATGGAAGCCCTCTTCATCAGCTCGCTAGGGAAGGACTGAGTACTTGATAGAGGCACCTACCACTTTCCTGGGATTGCAGTGGGAGCACAGACAGAGAGCTAGCGGGACTTCAGAAAGCAAATACTGAATGGGATGAATTTGTAAATTCAGGAGCAGAAAGGCACGGAATAAAAGCCAAGGCAGGTTGTCTATGGATAGCAAAGCCAGATTCCATAAGTCAGGTGTAAACCGTTCTGTAAATCGATTACAGCACTCAGCTTTGCCTTCCTAACAAACTCCCTCTAAAATAAGTACATGCGAACAGGACACTGCATTTCTCTTAGCTCAAAAACCTCCTTCCTGCCCACGCTTCCTTCTTCTCCGATTAAGAGCAGAAAAGTCACCATCAGTTGACATAAACATCTCCCCAAAAAGCAGGTCACCTCTTGCTGCTCACCTATAAGATAGGGCCTTCAGCCCATTCCTATTGTTCATCATAAAGCCTTTAAAGATTTACTAGAACACAAAGTTATTAAGGCTTGAATGATTATGGCAAAGTTATTACAGTACTTGATAGCCTTAGCTCTTTGCACTAGATAAGATTCCACTGAGTCTTTCAGGCAGTGTACCCAAAGATCTGATGTACCATCTACTTTCTACTGTCACTATTAATTATTTCTGATTGATTAACTTCCTTTACTGCACGACTATTATACGGATTAAATCAGAAGGATTAGCAGAAAGTCAAACTATACCTTTGAACATGAATCTGTACCAATTATAAAACAAACTCAAAGGTAACACAGTACTATAGAGAATTTAGGAGCAATTCATCGTCAGCTGTCATTCAAATTCTTGCAGTCTGAGCTAGTTTTTTCAAATTGGGAACATATCTGACAAGGATGTAACTGCTGATTTAATGAATAACTATACTGCTTTTAAAATATTCACTTCAAAACTTTAAGCCATGTAAAACTCATCAAAATTTGAAATTTCATTGTAAATTCAAAACTAAAATCAGATTTATCAAGCGTTCTACTAACATTCTCAAAAGTCTGTAAAATTGGGCCCAACAAGAAAAGAAAGTACTGAATTTTGTGCATCATACCAATGACACTACCGATAGTCTCACTAGATTTTATTTAGAACTCACATAGGCAAACTAACATGGTATGTACAAGTCTTCCGAAATAAATAAAAAAAGAATAATAATTTAAAATCTCATCCAAAGGGCAATGGAGTTATTAAAGAAAGGCCGAATTCTCTTCTTTTTTTATCCAAATTTACATATGATCTCCAAGACTTGACCTTATATAAGTAAGGAACTCATTTTTAAATTGAAGAATAACAAACACGGGAGAATAAAGCATGTCCCTGCAGATCTGCATGTGGTAATTCATATTGTAGAGATCCGCGTCTTTATTAAAGGTTAGGGTTTTTCATATGCTGTTCTGCGACTTCCATCAGTACCTCCAGCTAAATCTTCAAAGTTCAAAGAAAAGCACCAAAGACATTCATGCTTATCTACTACCTGGTATAAACGTACCTAGCTCCCTTTAATCTAAAAAACTGCAATAGGTTGCTAGCAATCCTGCTTCCTGACAGGGCTGGAACTAGAAGCTCTTTGCCTATTTAATTATGGCATTTTTTCCCCCTCCTTGTAATACATGTAAAAAGTAAAAGGGAGGAGATGGGAAATTGTACACTTTTTTTTTTTTTATTGTCCTTAAATTACAGTCCTGACATCTGAGGGAGGACTCCTGGCAAAACAGGCCGTAATTTAATCTTGTCACTACACGCCAGTTCTGTGTTAGACAGTAAGTTTTGTGCTTTCAGAAACCTCTCTTCTTGCCCCTTAGCTGGCAAGGTCCTCAGATGTGTATTCCTTGAACGAGCTGGCACCATGCAGAAGGGGAAACGCATTTCAAAGCCTACTAGTTAAACTTTTTCCCTCTTTAATCACAGCTCTGCTGTGTCTTACTGTAGACATGCTTATTAATGTTACTTCGGTGACAGCAAAATTGCCCTAAAAGATTCAGCTAATGATAAAATTAATCTTTTAATATTTTTCTCATCGTTATATATTTATCAGTTTTATTTGTCCGTAGGTGTCCTGATTTTACTTCAGCTTCTTGTGGGCTGTAAAAAAAATATACAGGGGAAACGACAACAAATTAATTTTACAAATGTAATATGTAGAGGGGAGGCCACCAAAGCTGTCCTTCCTCATGTATCATCGCGGCTTACGGCACATGGATTTACATGTTCATTACTGGACAATATAACTCAAAAAAGTAAAGTATATAATTTACGTACTTTCTTTTTACCTTTTGCAAATTTAGTGAGTTTTCCTAATCTATCATGCAATATTTCATAACTCAAAGAGAGAAGAAAGAATAATTTACCCGTGTATTTCAGTAACAGTTTTTCAAGGCTTGCCAAAGGAGAAAAGAGGCCCCAAACCAGACCATCCTCATGTTATCTCAATAAAAGGAACTGCATCTCTTGGTCAATAGCTCTGTCAGACACAAGGGGCAGATTCCCGCGTTCATCATCTCTTAGGCCCGTGCTTTAAATATCAGAGATCCTTGTCTGGTTTGGATGGCTCTCCAGGGAACTGCCCCCTCGGCAATAGCACTCTTAAGATTTACTTGAAAGCATGAGGGATGTCTGCAAATCCCAACAACCCCTACCCACAGGTGCAGAGAAAAGCAACATAAATCTCAGATTAAATCTGTCTCTGAATTGGTTCATCAGAGCAAGAGCCCTTTCCCCCATCTAGCAGTTTTTCACCGCCACGCTGGAAACCTGGTCTGTGCTCACAGCCAGAAGAAGCCACATCAGCCTCTCCAGAAACACCAGATTAGGTGACGTGGCAGGGGCAAAACAGGAACGTCTGTCAAGCGACGATTACTGTTACTGTTTCTCTCCCTGGCGCAAACATTCTTCATGTCCCCTTTCTTCCCACATTGGTCAAGTGACCAACTTATGTTTTTGCTTCCTGGTGCAGAACAATTTTGGGTACGCTGTAGAAAATAGCCTTGGTTTGCCTGCGTGGACTTCACGCCATCCAACTACAGTCGTCACATACGTAGGGTCCTAGTCTAAGGCTTTAGACTTAGAACTAAGTCTAGAACTTAGACTTTACTCTCATCCAGTTCTTTCTATAGTCGGAGAGACATAAACCTACATTACGGTGGACAATTCGCTCCATCTTTCGCAGCAGTCTTACAGTGGGATAGAGTCGCTCTGGAAACATTTCTTCCTCCTCGAACACTAGCATTTCTGTACTTTCAACATGGTAATTAGGGGCCATAAAAATCCTTCAGAGAGAACGAAGCATGTGCTACAGCCTGTGCTGCAATAAGCAAACCAGGAAAGGAATGACAATCAAATTATTTTAAGTTACGTGTAACTACTTAAGGCATTTTTTAAAAAAATCACTACAAATAGCCCTATTCTGATTATGCTCTTCTAAGTGCCCTCAGCATTGAGTTGCAGAAATTTATCAGTGAATAATCTACCTTGCTCCCGCTTTACTTTCTCACTGTTGTGTGTCACCTCCAAACACAGCTTTCTGACTGTAAAGTCCAGGCCAGTGGGGCAGGAGTGGGTTTGGGTCAAACCCTTTTCCTTCTGAGGCGGCACATTAGTTAGAATCATAGAATCGTCTAGGTTGGAAGAGACCCTTGGGATCATCGAGTCCAACCATCTACCCTACTCTACAAAGTTCTCCCCTATATCATATCCCCCAACACCACATCTAAAGGACTCTTAAACACATCCAGGGATGGTGACTCAACCACCTCCCTGGGCAGCCTATTCCAATGCCCGACCACTCTTTCTGTGAAAAATTCTTTCCTAATGTTCAGTCTAAACCTACCCTGCTGGAGCTTGAAGCCGTTCCCTCTCGTTCTGTCATTAATTACCTGTGTGAAGAGACCAGCACCAACCTCTCTACAGTGTCCTTTCAAGTAGTTGTAGAGAGTGATGAGGTCTCCCCTCAGCCTCCTCTTCCTCATACTAAACAGTCCCAGCTCCTTCAACTGCTCTTCATATGATTTATTTTCCAGGCCCTATTGTTGTGTAAGACTTTGTAAAACAAGTCAAGGTTGGGTTATACGGTCTTGGTACGGAGTCAAATTCATGGAGTACGCACTAAAAGAACCAAATCTTTCCCCAGCAATATCCCAACACTTGCGCTACTCGCTAAGGCACCTCTGCTCTCAAACACGTTGCACGGGCGGTGGGCAGCTCTTCACTCTTCCTCCCATTTGCTCCCCAGCTGGGCACACTGGGTGCGTAGCACGGGAACACACAGCCCACACACTCAAGGGGCTGGAATAAACACAAGATACACCCGCCCAGGCTCACGTCCAGTTTTAGCCTCTGAAAAATGGAGTCAAGGAAATCACGCTGCACTTCGGCACCTCTTTTATTCTCAGTTTGAAAACATTAAACTGTATTCAGTCATCTGGCAGAACACGACAACTTTTTCCCACGTTAATAATTTCAGTCCTGGTACTGACACAGAGCAAGCCTGAAAGGTGTGATGCACTATTATTACCTCTCCTTCTGCCAGCAGATTTCAGATTACTATGTAATTACTTTTACTTTTAGATTTCAAAATTTCCCATCAGGACTTTAACAAGAAATGTTAATGCAATAGAAGATCATATAGTCTGCATTAGCTTTCTCCCCAATTCTAAAATGCGAAACTCAAAATGGAAAGACTTTATAGCATGATAAATTCAATCCAAAAGCTCTGTTACTGAATATGTGTGTATATATTTGCCATACAAAAGAATTCTCCTGCTCTTGAATACATCGAGTTCTTATAGCCCTCTTGTTTCCCTTGTAGCTAGTGATTTGTTTCAGGGGAAAACCGACCTTTAACCTGCTAGAAGACTGCAAAGTTGGGTTCTCCTGGTGGTTTTTGGAGGAAAACGTTCTCATCTTGACTTTATTTCACAAAGTTTATCTTCATCCCCCTTTCTTCATTTTAAGAAAGACTTTGAAGATGAAGGTATAGATAAGGAAAAGTTGCGGTCAATGTGCTCACTAGATACTGAGATATTAAAATTCACCTCATTAACAATGAGAACGAGAAGTCACCGTATCTTTTGTTTGTCAGAACCCCCAACTCAAAAAACTTATACCAGAGATATTAAAAAAACCACCAAAAAAACCCAAAAAAAACCCCACAACAGACTGATCTCATACATGAAGACCTAATAACTATCAAGGTAGGAAAAGTACTTTTAAAAAAAAAATATTTAATTCCCAGCGTTAACTCAGGTATTTTTTCTATCAAAAATGCATGTGCGGTATCAATTCCAACTAAGGGGACAAGTACAAGCAACTCTCTGATATTACAATACACATACATTTCACCCTCTGTAAGGTAGTCCGTGGCCTGGACGTGATCAGAAACCAGTATAGTTTTGACACTGTCCCGTACAACATCCCTGTCTCTAATTTAGAGAGACGTGGATTTGATGGATAGACCACCCAGAGGATAAGGAACTGGCCGGATGGTTGCACTCAAAGAATTGCAGTCTGCAGCTCAATGTCCAAGTGGAGACCAGTGATGAGTAGTGTTCCTCAGGGGTCAATACTGGGGCCGGTGCTGTTTAAAATCTTTGTTAGCAACATGGACAGTGGGATAGAGTGCACCCTCAGCAAGTTTGCCGATGACACCAAGCTGTGTAGTGCAGTCAACACGCTGGAGGAAAGGGATGCCATCCAGAGGGACCCGGACAGGCTTGAGAGGTGGGCCCATGTGAACCTCATGAAGTTCAACCAAGCCAAGTGCAGGGTCCTGCACCTGGCTCAGGGCAATCCCAAGCACAAATCCAGGCTGGTCCAAGAAGAGATTGAAAGCAGCCCTGAGGAGAAGGACTTTGGGGTGTTGGCGAATGAGAAACCCAACGTGAGCTGGCAATGTGCACTGGCAGCCTAGAAAGCCAACCGCATCCTGGCCTGTGTAACAAGAAGCGTGGCCAGCAGGTTGAGGGAGGTGATTCTGCCCCTCTGCTCTGCTCTGGCGAGACCCCACCTGGAGTGCTGTGTCCAGCTCTGGGACCCCCAACATAAGAAGGACAGCAACCTGTTGCAACAAGTCCAGAGGAGGCCATGAAGATGCTCAGAGGGCTGGAGCACCTCTGCTATGAAGACAGGCTGAGAGAGTTGGGGTTGTTCAGCCTGGAGAAGAGAAGGCTCCAGAGAGACCATAGAGCCCCTTCCAGTACCTGAAGGGGCTACAGGAGAGATGGGGAGGGACTCTTGATCAGGGAGTGGAGCGATAAAGACAAGGGGTAATGGTTTTAAACTGAAAGGGGGGGATTTAGATTAGATACCAGGAAGAAATTCTTTGCTGCGAGGGTGGTGAGACCCTGGCCCAGGTTGCCCAGAGAAGCTGTGGCTGCCCCATCCCTGGAGGGGTTCAAGGCCAGGCTGGATGGGGCTTTGAGCAACCTGGTCTGGTGGGAGGTGTCCCTGCCCAGGGCAGGGGGGTTGGAACGCGATGATCTTTAAGGTCCCTTCCAACCCAAACCATTCTATGATTCTGTGATAGTTGCATTATCAATCTCAGTGCACTACAAAAAAAATACAGGGGAGGATTAACACAGGTGTGCCAGGAACAGTTAATCTGAAAAAGTCTCACTGACTCTATTTTCTCTCTTTTCTGGGAGCACCTCTGTGTTTTGCAGCACGTTGCAAGCTGTGCCACCCCTGCATTCACTCCCTGCTTCCCCAATGAGTGGGATTTTGGATAAAACCAAGGGCTTTGGCACTTCCCTAACCAAATCTTGGGTTGGTTCCCCATTCCCCCATCCACTCACAATTAAATATTGCACCTGTTCCAAATGTTACATTCTCAAGTCTTTTGTAGAAACACCAGTGAAGTGGAGATAAGCTCATTGCTGAAAGCCTTGAATCTCACCTGTTTACTGCTATTAGCTTTTCTCATAGCGATAATATCCCTCTTTCTGGCAATACTTTGATTTGTGCTCTAGTACCCAACCAAAAGCATTAGCTTTCAGACACAAAAGAGCCTATTCATCTTCTGCTGCATCATTGTCTCCTGCTGCTATGAAGAATTCCTCCAAATCAACGGGGCTCTCATCTCCTTTGTTGAAATTGTTGTCTTTGTTTTTTACTAACACTCATTAGTATGTTGGCAGGATGTTGGTTTTTTTTATTCCATTTACCTTAGGAATTACCTTCTAGGTTTTGAGAACTTTTGAGCTTCACCTAGCATCCTACCTTACAGCCCTTCCTGGGTTTTTCTGGATTTGCTGCCACCTTCACAAATTCGAATCACTGCCCACTATCAGCTTCATTGCTGAGTAACTTCTTCTTGGTAAACTCTCACAAGCCTGGTGATGGTTAGTCTTCCCATAGTCCCTTTCTGATCATCTCACAGCCTTTTATCAAGTCCTCAGTCCTCCTTACATTGGAAGACAGAGTTTTCAGTCTTATATGAGTCACAAAGGCTCCCAAGTTCCACCTCTCTTTTCCTACTTCTCATATCAAAGCATTTCCCTCATATTTTTCATTTGTATTTAGACCCTGGTTCCCCTCCAATGTTGTACTTTCAGAATTATTGTCCCCCGAGCTAACGGGGAACAGTGAAAAAAATAAATAATCAGCAACTGTGAAATACAACCATTCCAACCATCTCCCTTCTTGCAGGCACACAGCACTTACTTTGACAGAAGATGAAGCATGGTTTCCAGAGGGATTCAGATCTGGTGGGGCTTTTAACTGCTCTGTTTTTCCGGTTTCCAGAATGTTTTATTATTTTGCCCTGAAATGAAGAAAGACAGACTATCAGACAGAGTTTTCTTTCGTTCAGCAACTATTTGATCAGCACTACATAAGGGCTGCTCTACACCAAAACTCTACCAAATCCTGCAAGAGCCCTTTACCAGTCCAGTTCCTCCAGTAACAAGTCAACCATTGGCATGATTGGTTTTGCTGAGAATGTACATTTCACCTAGAAATATGCTTTCATATCTTGGCTACCAATAAAATGTTTATATATATAAATGTTTATATACAAATTTATTTCTCCCTCCTGATCCATCTTGGATGACAACTGTTGGGTGAAAAAGGAGGAAGGGGCCAGGAAAACTGCACAGCTTCTTAATCTAGCTGCACCTGCTTCTGCCTGAGAGCAGGTTTGGTTCTGCGACATGAAAATTAAAGTAGTTCTCTATCGCCTCTCTCCAAACCAAGACACGTACAAATGGCGTGACATCAATGAAACACCTCGCAGACACCCCAGTCGCATCGTGCCAGGGTTGATCCTTCTCTAGGTGGCCTTGATGAAAAGGTGAGGGTCTAGGTGCAAAGGTTGCAATGCCCTCACCCAGGAGCAACTCCTTCCTAATAACACTGTGGCACTTTGTGTCTGGCTGGCAGCCCTGCAGTTTTATAATGCAGCTGCTCTGAAGACAAAAAACGACCCTTCGGCCCCTGGCACCTTTCTTACAAGCTCTTACAATTGAAGTAAAAACACACTGAAGGAGAATGTAAATCAAAACGCTGAAGTACACACACCGGTGAAGCTATATCGGGATGCTGACCTATATGTATTTACCATTTTGTGATTGTAACAGTCCTGAATAAGACCTGATGAACAGGACTAGAAACTGTATTACAAATATAAGTAGTATACATTACTGAAAATGCATGGCTGATGATTCCTGTGCACAAAACCCAGGAAATTCTGAACTATGATTTCTAGAACAAACCTATTTCATCCCTCTTGTATTCTGAATTGCTGAATTACACGGTATTCACTTTTATGCTTTAATATTTCTGCAATGTTACTAAGTTACAGTAATGTGGAACAACATTTTATCTGCCTTCAGACAGATCATGGTCTCAGATAGACAAGCATAAATCTGGAGTAACTCAATTGTTCTTGTGTTTTCTCAGGATTTACACTAATTTAGCTAACAATTGTCTCCAGACCATTGAATTACATTGCCTTACAAGGCAATACTTTAATGTTACTATTCTTTAAATTAATAAAAACATGCCTTTCATTTATATTTTATGTAAGATTCGCCTAAAATGCATTAATTCAATTACCTTGTTTTATAGATACTGAACATCCAAGTAGGCTTTTATCAGTGCCAGAAAGCCAGGGGCAAGTTCCTACTGGCAAAACTCATAGCAAGACCGAACTCTAAATGTGCACACATTTACATTCGTCAGCTGAGACTTCAACAGTGAAAATATAATTACTAAAATTTCACAGAGTTAGACAAAATTATGTTCTATATATGGGATCTTCTAAATGTGCATTTGTTTCAGCCCGCAACCTGCATATACCACGCCAAATCTCGCTCGTTCCAAAATCAGCGTAGCTGAGTTCCCCTTGGCTCCGATGGGAACAAAACTTGGCCTATGCTCCCTGCTGGTAAAAGAGAGTTGAAAGAAACGCAGCGTTAAGTACTTGCTTGATATAACTTTGTTACCTGAAAAACCTCTTTTTTCAAACACACCAAAGCACATCAGTTCTCACTGAAAACTTTATCTGTGTTTGAAGTTCACCCGTCAAGAGAGACAATTCTCAAATCTCCAGTCACACAAGCAGGACCAGGAAAAAAAGAAAAAAAATTAGAAATGTTGCTTCTTACTTTTTATGCAACTTAATCCCACCCTCCTACATGCTGGTAGGACGCAGGAAGAACAGACATTCATTTAGATTAAATCCACCATACAGTAAAGAACAAATTCTTTGGATCACTAATGTGTTTAAAGTACATCTGCACTTAAAGCACGTGCGGGGGAGAGGCAGGACTGCTGGCAGCATGCGAACTCAACCCCCTTCAGCGTCACAAAACATAGATGCTTGGAGCAGGTTTTTATCCCTCAGTGGAATCTTCTACAGAGGGAGTCCAACAGCGTGTATGGAGGGGGAAGAGCTTGGTGGCAAAGTGACATTTCTCTGTCTGTCCATGTTTTCCTTCCCCCGTTCTCCCCGGTTGAATTTCAGAGACTATCGCAATTCACAGGAGACGCCCCACTAATTTCACAGGACTCTGGTCATATTGCAACCCCCCGCACCAATGATTTAATCCCTCAGTTATCTCCTTTCATATATATTCAGGAATTGCAAATAACAAATTAAGTAACTCTAGAGATGCCAGAGACAAATCAAGAAACTGAAATTTCAGGTGGTGGTGGTACACGTCCACCCTCTCATCGGTGAGCACCAAGCTGTGAGTGAAAGCTGCCACCCCTCCCAGCCAATAAATATTCAACCCTAACATTTTCCTGTGATTACAAATCAAATCTGTTTCCATCTGGCCATCAAAGCTGAAGCAGCACTCAGCCAAAATATCACTGACTGTTTTCTACGGCTACATTGTCTTTTAAACATTACCTATGCTTTACTTATATATGAAAATAACAGTGCAGCCGCTAAGGTAGGCGAACATGGAGCGTGATGTAATTAAAAAAGAACTGGCATTATATCCTCAAATAAAGTGGCACAAAGACTTGGGTATAGTCAGTGCCTCATAAAAAGTTTGTGGAAAAGGGCTGATTGTTTCACAGCATTCATCCAGTGTCCTTGAACAATAAATGGATTTACATACGAATTACCAGAAAAATCAATAATCATTGTTTCCAAAAATGAAACTCTTTCCTTATGCTCATATTAAATATTCGATTTTCCCCTCTAAACAAGCATCTTGTTACTAACAAGAAGGAAGAAAGAAGAAATGATCCACAAATGCAAGATGAAATCATTCATCTGTCCAGCCTGTGGCCGAAGCTTCGGCACGATCCCGTGAGTTAATCCTCTGAATGGGAAACGGATGCCTGAACCTGCTCCCGGTGAACCTGGCCAGCCTTGCAGAGCTACTAAAACCTCTGCCCACTCAGACTATCCCCCATCTTTCCCCCTGAGCTATATATACACATGAAAAAAAAAAAAAAAGTATCTGATGTAAACCAAATTGAGTGATGTTTTCTAGCAGCCAAGGATCTCTTCCAGGTTTTCTGCAATAACAGAGATAAAGTTCATTTTTAATGTAATTGCTGCAAAAATATTATTCCAAGGCCCAATATTGCCTTTTTGTTCAAGCAAACCTCACACTGAAGTGAAGATCTTTATTTTATTAATGTTTGTATAAGAGCAAAGGAAGTTCTTTCTTTTATTTACTCTGTAAGGCAAAGAAATTAACAGTAAACATTAAAATACTACAAGGGTTTAGATATTTCCGACCCCAAGCAGCTCCGGTTTAATGGATGTGTATTTTTTCTCTGTATAATGAATGTTTCAAAATATACTCAGAGAAAAGGAAGACTATTTACCTTTTTAATATTTAATATTTTGCAGCCATATATATGGAAACAATTTACCATGAGCATATTTCTGGTGAAAGCAAACAGCTCCATTACAAGGCTGAAATGTTGCTTTGATTGCAAAACCTCCCAAACACCCATGTTTTGCATCGTGAATGTCAAATAAAAAACAGTCAGCCCCAAAATCTTGAGATGAACTGTGCATAAACCAGCAAGTAATCAAATGCAAAATATGATTTAATATCTTGCATAGTGGTCCATGCCCATATCTATTTATATGCTGAAATGCTTCAAAATTATATCAGCTGGAACTTCTGCCCCCATCCCAACGCCTCACACTCATCATTTTAAAAAATGATGTTATTTGAAGGCTGTTCATTTCAAAACGGCATCGATTGTGATTTTCATATCATCCCTTAAAATCCCGTCACCCATTTCTTTGATGTAGCCAACACTTAAGGCACACTTAATGCCATTTCCTACACTCCAGGTTAACAGAGACATCCTCACACCTGGCAGACAGGACAAGAGAGCATTGCTGGTGGGACCTACAGGAGCCTCCCAGGAGACGTGTGCTCTCTGCAGGCAGCGGCAGGAGGCTGGGCAGGGCATCCCCCCAGCGACTGAGATGCCTATTTAGATAATGGAAACATGTCTTCACGTCACATATTTCTAAAGGAAGGAAATTCATATTTACGATATATTAATTATGTATTATGTCATTACGTCCTCCTTTAGATAATTTTTGGTAGAGAAATTCTACCATGTTCCATCTAATATTAAAAGTGATTATGTGACAGTTTCAGATGTTTGTACTGATTTCACCACAGCAAAAATTACTGTTGAACACATAGCAAAGGCCAATATCATTGTACCAATATATTGTAAAGGGTTGATTCCCCAATTCTTTATGCTTTGTATCATCTGCAAAAGAATCTTCTCCCAAATCCCATGAAGAATAATCTTTATCTAATCCTTTATTTCTCTTTTTGCTGAATTTTTATCAATTGCTTTCTTATAAACATAGAATCATAGAATGGTTAGAGTTGGAAGGGACCTTAAAGATCACTGAGTTTCAACCCCCCTGCCCTGGGCAGGGACACCTCCCACCAGACCAGGTTGCTCAAAGCCCCATCCAGCCTGGCCTTAAACACTTCCAGGGATGGGGCAGCCACAGCTTCTCTGGGCAACCTGGGCCAGGGTCTCACCACCCTCACAGCAAAGAATTTCTTCCTGGTATCTAATCTAAATCTTCCCTCTTCCAGTTTAAAACCATTACCCCTCGTCCTATCACTCCACTCCCTGATAAAGAGTCCCTCCCCATCTCTCCTGTAGCCCCTTCAGGTACTGGAAGGCTGCTGTAAGGTCTCCCTGGAGCCTTCTTTTCACCGGGCTGAACAGCCCCAACTCTCTCAGCCTGTCCTCACAGCAGAGGTGCTCCAGGCCTCAGAGCATCTTCATGGCCCTCCGCTGGACTCATTCCAACAGGTTCAAGTCCTTCCTGAGTTGAGGACTCCAAAGCTGGACACAGCACTCCAGGTGGGGTCTCACCAGAGCAGAGCAGAGGGGCAGAATCACCTCTCCTGACCTGCTGGCCACACTTCTTTCGATGCAGCTCAGGATGCAGTTGGCTTTCTGGGCTGCCAGCTGGCTCATGTTGAGCATAGTAAGTAACACACGGTTTCCCACAGAGAATTAAATCCTAGAACTCTACGGCTCAAGTTCAGATCTTATAGTTTATCATTTGAGCAACAGATATAAGTCTTCAAATCCTGTACACAAAGCAGTAATTACGTGCAGCTTTCTTGTCTTCTATACGTAAATGAGAAAGTACAAACCTATTACAAATTAAGCCCGTGAAATGGGCATCTTTCTGTTGTTTTTTTTCTATTTAAACAGGTACCCTTGTAGGGGTCTTATCTAGAGGGAAAAATCTGCCACTCACAAGCCACTAGGGTCAGAGATATTACTCTTCTGAAGAGCCAACTTTATTAATCTACCCCAGTAAGCAGGTGGTTTGGCACTCTGCAGTGGAGCAGCTCCTGCCATTTCCTTACTTAAATATAGGGGTTTTTTAACCTTATTTGCACAGTTTGATTTTGGAACATGTAAACAATCAATCACCTGATGTTTACAATGACACTCAGGTGGTGAATTTGTTCCAAATTCTGATTATGCTTCCCTCTTTTACACATCGCCCTACACCTTCAGATGGTTCAGGCTCCATAAAAAGGCAGGAACAGTGTCTCAGGAGGCACCCAGTCCAACTTCCAACTCGGAGCAGGACTATTCCCACACTAGATTGGATCAATCGGGACTTTGGTTGAGTTGTGAAAAGCTCTAAGGATTGAGAGTCCACTGCTGCTCCATCCTCCTAGGTGGAAAAGCTTCTTCTAGTCTCCAACATGAACCTCACAAGACACAACCTGTGGACCCTGCCACACTTTTTGACAGTTTGAAGGAGTCTGACTCCATCACCTTTGTACCTGCTCTTCAAGTAGATGCAAGGTGTTATTAAATCATCCTTACCTGTTTCTTCACTACGCTAAACAAGTCCAATTTCTCCTAGGTCTAGTGCCCTAAGCCTCCCCAGGTAACCTCTCCAGTTCCACTTGCTTTCTTGTGTATGATCACAGCAGTCCTCTGACACACCACTAAGACAGTAATCGTCATAGTACCACCTACCAGTTTACTGATAGTAAAAGGCTGATCTTCACTACCTCTAGCGGTGATAAAAGCTCCTCTCTCTATATCGTTTTCCTCATTAAAAAAAAAAATGCAACAGGTACCAGGCATTGCCAAAAAGGAGAAGTCACCCAGGCAGTATCACTGCTCTTGCACTGGAGAAGCTCAGGTCTTTGACAAAACTTCACAGTGGAGGTGGATTTTAGGGGCAGGATCATTCTCTAGCAGACTAAAGGGAAAGAGTGCATGCTACAAAGACTAGTGAGCTGCTCTCCCCTAGAAGCATGTGTATTGGGAGGGACTTCTTCCTTAGAAGAGAAAAACAAGGATAAGGACCACCGACAAATCTTGGTGGCCAACAGCACACAAGAGGCAGTTGTGACCCCTGCTCAACCATAATGAGACCCAGCTCCTAATGAATTTCCTCTCCGCATCCCACTGGCACTGCCAAACTCTCTGGCCAGCCACAAAATGAGTGTCCATACTCATCTCCTGCCATGCGACTCTCCCCCTTACACGCTACCTGAATATTCCTCTGGCAAAAGGGACCTTGCTCTGAGAATCCTGCTTCCCTGGGCTCTGGGGCTATTTTCTCTATTTTACAATGTTTTCTTTGTTCTTACATTTTGCACACTTAGACATGCACTGCCAATTACATTCAATTTATCTATTCCTGCATTACAAATTTCTGAACAGGCCCTGTTCACCCTTTCAGTTTTGTTAATAAATCACTTTGGTTGCATGCAGATGCCTGCCAAAATAGGGAAGACGCATGAGACTGAGTTACGAGCATTTATGAATTAGAGGGATCAAGGTGTCACAAGCACAAAACATCCATCCCAAACAGAGAGCTGGCAAACTATCAGTGTAGTGCACCACTACAGCAATGGGATAAACACAAAAAAAAAGCAGCATATGTAACCTTCCTGTTCTACAATCTCGCGTTATCACATTAAATTTCTAATCTTTACCCCTGAGGCTCCAGGTGGGGAAACACATTCTGTACACATTACAGAATCATGGAATTGTCAGAGTTGGAAGGGACCTCTAGAGATCATCCAGTCCAACTCCCCTGCCAAAGCAGGGTTGCCCAGAGCACATCACTCAGGACGGCATCCAGGCGGGGCTTGAAGATCTCCAGGGAAGGGGACTCCACGACCTCCCTGGGCAGCCTGTTCCAGGGCTCTGCCACCCTCACCGGAAAGAAGTTCTTCCTCATACTTAAATGGAACTTCCTACGTTCCAGCTTGTGCCCATTGCCCCTCGTCCTGTCACTGGGAACCACTGAAAAGAATCCGGCTCCAAATTACACATTATTTCTATTTTTTTCTTGAGCCAGTCCAGCTACGCCCATCCAATTCCAGATTATTTGTACTGGACCTTAAACACAGCACTATGTTGAAAATATTAGACTATCATGGAAAACATTCCAATGTACAAGTATTCCTTGTGAGCCTTGCAGGAAGCAGCACAGACATGCATCCCTGGTGGCAGCGCGGTACTTGTACCATCTTGTCCAAGTACCACCTTATCTTGAGCCTGGCTGCCAGCCCCTTTTGCAGGTACTAAGTATGTAATTGTACCACCTGCTTTCCAGGCCCTCTGATGCACTATTTCATCATCCGTGGCAGGTGAAAGCAAAAGCAAGTTTCCACTGTGACACTGGGCATTAATAACCCATAAAGAAACTGCCACGTTGAGAGCAGGAACAGCTTGCGGGGTGGATACAACTCTTCTCCCCTGGTAAGAACAGAATGGAAGGACACATCAAGTCTTTGCTATCTGCACTAGCAGACTGAATCTGTCTCCGAGCAGACAGGGAACATTGCCCAAGACCTACCAAATCCACAGAGTGCAACCCCCTCTGTGAGCCGCTGGTATCCCTGGATTCACTGCTAGCCACGGACACAGCTAACACAGCCCTGCATGCACAAAAACCAAGAAACACATTCCCCACCACCACCCCAGTGTAGACCTGCTCCTAAAGATTAAATATTTCCCAAGGTCTTTCCCACCCCCAGAGTCAGCAGCCTGCTGGGAAGCTTTGTTGAAGCAGGGGTGACAAGAAATATATACTGATCAAATTTTTTATTCTCATATATTCAATATAGCTTCAACTCCTATTCACTTTGCTTTCTTTTTATATCTGTTTAATTCACTTTGCTTCTCTAGCACACAGAAGCCAGCTGGATGTGGAAATGTATTTAATGAAGCAATTCTCTGGTACCCGCCTCTTGTTTTCTATCAGCCTCGCTGCCTCTAGAAAATGCCAGGTAGTAGATGTCGTGGCTGGGGACTTCAAATAGTCAATACAGCTGAATTTCCACTATCGCACTTCCCCCTGCAATATCTGGCACTATTTTTAAACCTTTCTGCCCTGGATGACAAACTACTGACACAGGCACGAGGTAGGATACAACTACCTAAATGGAGATGTGACAAAGTCATCAGAAGCTCAAAGGTGGCATTGGTTTTTTTGCTCCGTTTCAGTCTGCCACCGTGTCTTGTTTGGGCTGGCTCATTAAAAAGCTATAAAGGTTGCTCAGTCGTGCTCAGACTACAGATTTCCATATTCATATTGTTTCTAAATATTTAAATAACCGTCCTGCAGTGACAGCTGCGTGGTTTCTGAGGTGCTTACCTCCACAATAACGGTTTACTACCAAGCAGCCAATTTCTGAATCTGAATTTTAGCTGCTGAACTGCCTAAAGGACAGGGAATGTCTGAGCAGGTGTTTACATCTTGCACATTAATGGAACAGAGGTTACCACAGTCAAGAGCTGCCAAGATAATAGAGAAGGATTTCGTACAAGTCAAAAAAAGTTAAATTTTTATGAGCAATTTTGAATCTGGCCTGTTGCTGCCACCTTCCCTTTGCTTATTCATCTACAAACCCTAACTCAATGAGGTTCACAATCATAAGCGAGACCAGCAAGTGGAGAGAGGTGATTCTGCCCCTCTGCTCTGCTCTCATGGGACCCCACCTGGAGAGCCCTACCTGGAGAGCTGCATCCAGCTCTGGAGTCCTCAACAAAGGAAGGACATGGACCTGTTGGAACGGGTCCAGTGGAGGGCCATGAAGATGCTCAGAGGGCTGGAGCACCTCGCTATGAAGACAGGCTGAGAGAGTTGGGTTGTTCAGCCTGGAGAACAGAAGGCTCCAGGGAGACCTTAGAGCCCCTTCCAGTACCTGAAGGGGCTACAGGAGAGATGGGGAGGGACTCTTGATCAGGGAGTGGAGTGATAGGACAAGGGGTAATGGTTTTAAATTCAAAGAGGGGAG
The DNA here is from genome assembly GCF_964106895.1 of Numenius arquata. NCBI lineage: Eukaryota > Metazoa > Chordata > Aves > Charadriiformes > Scolopacidae > Numenius > Numenius arquata. The sequence goes on along the minus strand of NC_133585.1, from coordinate 19,961,744 downwards.
ATTCAGATTAGATACTAGAAAGAAAATCTTTGCTGTGAGGGTGGTCAGACCTTGGCCCAGGTTGCCCAGAGAAGCTGTGGCTGCCCCATCCCTGGAGGGGTTCAAGGCCAGGCTGGATGGGGCTTTGAGCAACCTGGTCTGGTGAGGTGTCCCTGCCCAGGGCAGGGGGGTTGGAACTGGATGATCTTTAAGGTCCCTTCCAAGCCAAACAATTCTATGATTTTTTCCTTGTATCTTGTCTCTTACACGAACTGCAAATTTCTGCATGCCCCTACACCATATAACAAAGATATGAAAGAAAACAATTATGTCTGCATCAGTGTTAGATTTATAAGTGGTTACTGTTAATAATCATGGAAATAACAGCAACCACCAAATCAAAAATTCAGCCTTGTCATGCCCAAGTCCTAACCCACCACCATCAACATGAGCTGAGCCGGTTTCAATGATTTCTATAAGAAGCCTCGGCCAACTTGGCTCATTTTACCCAAAAAAAGGTATTGCACTCGGGTTTTTTTTTTTGGTGCAAATACTGTCAGGCAGCTGGAAAACACAAACCTGTGTATGTCACACCGCTGCAGCTAGACAGCGACATATAATACAAGCCTCTCCCCACTGCCCCTCCAGTGTCCCCACTCCACTGGAACCATTTTCTTCTGCCACCATCAAGGCTAATTCTCCTATAGCAATTAATCTGCGTGGGCAAACACTGCTTGCATTTAATGATCTGGTACGCAGCAACACAGTGTGGCCTGCCTCACCATCACTTTTTTTTTTTCCAAGGATTGCCCCATAAAAAGCAAGAATTGCTGCTTTTTATGTCCTACCACTTTTAAATCTCCTAATTTCTAACCAACCACTCGGGTATTGTCCATATTGCAGAATCCTCCTACGTGGAACCCCTGCTGTCTGGGCATATAATCTTAAATATGATTTAGACGCCTGACCCTTCTTCTAATAAGCAGTGATAAATAATCCCAAATAGATACTTAATATGAGGGTATTTGTCCTTGACCTACAATTGCCCTTTTCCATCCATAAAGGGAGAGGTTTTAGTCTCACCTATATATCTACTAATAATTTTCCCTCCTGTGTTAACATTTCCAGTGCTATTTGACATTTCATTCTCAGGATTTTCTCTTCCAATTATTTTTTATTAGCTATGGTTTTGTTTCTTCTGTTAGAAGTAGAGAAGGCCATCTGCCAGAAATTCAACCCCTGCTGCAGAAGCTTGGTATCAACACCTCCATGTAGACAACAGGCTTGCAATTAAAAAATAAAATAAAATTTTAAAAAACACCCAAACACTAACTTGTTCTTGGAATCACAAAATTGTCTAGGTTGGGAGGGACCTTCAAGATCATCTAGTCCAACCATCAACCGAACTCTGATAAAAACCATCACTAAACCATGTCTCTAAGCACTATGTCAACCCGGCTTTTAAATACCTCCAGGGATGGGGCCTCAACCACTTCCCCCCATCTCTACACCTCTTTTCGGGGAGCTGGAGAGAGCGAGGTGGTCTCCCCTCAGCCTCCTCTTCTCCAGGCTGAACACCCCCAGCTCCCTCAGCCTCTCCTCACAAGACTTCTTCTCCAGATCCCTCACCAGCTCTGTTGCCCTTCTCTGGACCCGCTCCAGCACCTCGATGTCTTTTTTGTGGGAAGGGGCCCAAAACTAGACACAGCACTCGAGGTGGGGCCTCAGCAGTGCCCAGTACAGGGGGACCATCACCTCCCAAATCCTACTCACCTCCCTTGCTCTGCTTTGCTGCCTGTTTTGGTTTGGGATTTTGAGTTATTTGTGGGTTTTGCTGTCGGTTGGCTGGTTTGTTTGTTCACTCTGTTGGGTTTTTTAACAGACCAAGTGGTATCTCTGAGTTCAGGTAGGACCAAGCCCGAGTTATAATAAAATAAAAGAAAAGAAAAGAAAAAATGAGATTCCACTAACATTAAAAAGCCTCGTTGCCACAGAAGCATGACACCATCAAACACTACTCCAACGCAGATGTGGGAACTCCAAAAGGACCGGGGATATTTCCATCAAGTTTTAAATACTTCTGGTTTTATTTTCATTCTCTCTTCCCTATAAGGAAAAATCCTGCCTTCAATTTCAATTAATTCAAATTTTAAAACTGGAGAGTATTTTTCAAGTATTTTGCTCATCCACCATGTAGTGTGTAAGTATTCTCAAGCAGACTTTGCAGAATTATTTTTTTTACCCTTTTTCTGTTTGTTTGGGTTTTTTTGTTTTGTTTTTTTTGTTTTGTTTTGTTTTTTTTCTAAGCAATGTAATTCCAGCAGAATAGTTTTCTTTATCGCTATGGCTTTAAAAACTGAACTATTTTACTGCTCATTTCTTTCAGGATCATTTCAATTACTGACAGCAAAGCTACTACACTCTGCCAAAGTGCCACTGTGTTCCTTACCAGCAGAGCACCAGCTGCAGTCATTTAATCTGGCTATTGAAGAGTAATTAGCCAGATCATGGAACGCCTGACCCGGTTGTTGAAGACACACTGTCCTGTGAAAGCGAGCGGCTTCAGGAGACACCCCAAGACACGACAGAGCAGCAGCGATGCCGAGATCACACGCATGGGCACAACCTGGGGCAACTCAACTTTTCTCCTTCTCATCAAACTTCTGAAGTTTCCTCTTAAAATCCTGTAGCCATTAGCCCTCTGACATCAAAATAAATGTTCTCATTACAGCCTGTGCGTACACTAGCTTTAAGGCCATCGTTTTTTTTTCTATTCCCCATTAGAGGTCACTTTTATCTAACACTTACAGCCTTTAATGTAGCCATGCATTTACCTTCTGTTGAGCGCTTTGTGTTGGTTAAGGTCATTACTTTTATTCAAACTGAGAACCACCGGAATTTCCCCATTATTTGCTCTCAAATACCCTTTATCCATTACCACATTTTATTCATTTGCTCACAGTCCTCCAACTTGCAATTTTAATGGTTACGCAGTCGTTTCCTCTAATTGAGCAGTGACCTGTTAACTTCCAAGACTGTTTTTATTCTTCACTACCTTAGGTTAATTCGCAGCCTCTTTTGCTGCTGAAACTGTATTTGTTATACTATGCAGAGCGGCAGGCTCTTTTTCTCTTTCTGGGCCTGTATACCAGCTCCTTTATCTTCATCACCCGCTTCCTTTCCCCTTTCTAGCACTATCCGTTTGGTGTTAGCACAGTGCTAAATCTTAGTTCTTTTGCCATTTGTGTGATTACAGCCAGGCACAGGGTAAACGCTTCCTGTTCCTCCAAAAGTTCAACACCTTGCTCCTCAGCCACAGCAACAGTTTTGCAGCTGCTGTTTTCACTTCAACATATATTTCTTTCATCTTGCCAATTCTTGGGGTACTTGATGTAAAGAAAAGTATGTTTGTCTTAGTTCTCTTTCCATAGTAGTTTGTGTTGGCAAAAGTTTTGGTCTCTGCAAAAAAATTTGTAAACCACCTTACCAGAGCAGCTCTTTCAGATACTACTCTAAATAGCCCCATAGATATCTGAATTTCTGAAGTCACTCTATCAAATATTTAGGGGTTAGTTTTGGCAGGATTATAACGGATTGACACCGTTGAGGACACTGGAGGGTAAAAAGGAAGAAGGACAAGCATGTCTGCTGCTTCTCTGCTGATGGAACATCCCTGAACAACTCATGCTGCGTGTTGCTCTGCTCTGCACAGCCTGTGCAGCTCCTGAACAATGATACTTCACTGCTGCTGGCCCAAACTCTTACATCATAAAGTCCAGACCCTCTGCTGGCAAATTACTAATCCCTGAAATCATTGCTTTCCCATTTTGTGTCACCAGCCCTAGCACAGTCACTCCACCCCTGCTCCTCGAGGCTCCCCAGACAGCGAGTGCTTTTTGCTTCCCTTTGCCTCTACGGAAGGGGCAGGCAGAGAGGTTGGCTGCCACAGACCTTATAATTGCCTTAAACCACCCTGCGCCAACTTGAAACTAGGCCAATGATGGAGAAGAGCTACAGATTTGGGTTATTTGCAGGGCTGAATCTGAATGGTACAGGGCAAAAAAAGAGGTTCCACTCATCTGCAATTTCCAGGCCAAAGCTATTGTATTTCAAAGAGCAACTGAAGACTTGGCTTCCCTCTGATTTGGAACAAAAGCCACCATTTCCTAGTTCCCTCCTAAATGAAATCACTATCACATCAGCAGCTTGCACCAGAGCCAGAAACCCCAGGAGCTAGAGCTCTGGCTCTGCATGAGCTGCAAACATAGGGAGCTGGTACATGTCGGAACTCGGAGGCTGCCCAAGATCCAGGTGAGCTGGTGGGAAACTCAGTTCCTCCAGCACAGCCGGCTCCTGGGGGAGCAACAGCACACCAAATATTTCATTTTCCATCAGCCTACATGTTTTCCAGCAGCATTCATTGCCCCCCATCTCCCTCCATCTGGGAAGATGGTTGCAAGATCAGAAGAGATTTGGGCTTCAGAAAGGTTGCCTGCTAGCTCCCGACAATTTCATTGTATTATCGCTAAACCGGAACATCGTTTTCTTACTCAATTCTCCTCCAATTCTACCCTTAAATAGCCTGCAATTTTTCTCAGTCACGTTCCTCCAGACTATCTTCCTAAATTAACATGTCATCCGTACAATTTTCAAATTAGTGCAATTTAACATTTCTTGATTCCATTCACATCATTCCTCAGAAATTTTCTGCTGCAAAATGTGACAGCAATGTCTGAGCTGTATATTAAAAGTGGATTAATGCTTTAGAGACAAATCAGTTCTTCTTAGGTTCCTATGCAGTGCTGCTATAGGGATTTGATAGATTGTATTAAGAAACATTTTGAATTTTTTTCTTTCAAAATTTTGTACTAAGCAAATGAGGGTTACCTCCAGGAAATATCAAATATATGGGTTGTCTTTTTTCAGTTTTTGATAGTTTTAAGCTTTAGTAATGGGATGCCTTGACAAAAAGTCGATAAACGTCATAAATTCTTACAAATAAAAAGAAACAGGCAACTATTAAAAACACCTTTGCATCTAGTGAAGAAAAACCAGCACTATAATTAAAAGAATAACAGGGAAGTACACTACGATTCAGCAGCGTACGCGTGAGTGTACATTGGCTTGAAGTCAGTGGTCTTCACAGGGCCACTTCACTATGACTGAAATGAAGTATAAACCTATATACTGCTGATTAAGGTTGTACACTCAGAGGATTTATCAAACCTATTACTTATGAGCGCTCTCTAGAGGGGTGCAATGATTATCCAGGTGTATTTCCAAAACTTCTGAAAATCCGTAATCCAACCAAGGCAATAACATTCCATTTTCTTCAGTGGTTCACTGCCGATTACAGGCTACTGTTCTTAAAATGCTGCACTTGCTACAATATAAAGTTACATTAGAGAGTTGTATTATAAATGTTTCTTCAATCTGTGAGCACATACAGTGAAATTTCATTAGCCTGCAGTTAATTAGCATTACTACTAATGTTTGTATTTTCTTACCACGGAGGTACCTCGTTATGGATCCCACTGTGATACTCTCGTGCAAAAACTGAGCAAACAGAAAACTTTCTTCCCCGAAAGCTTACAAGGCAAGTAAAAATGCAGCTCAAATCAAGCAAAGGCAGGTGGGAAGCGATGAGCCAGTCTCAGTCAGAATTCCGTCGAGTCCTCCACAGGCATGTCAGAAATAGAGAGGACTATTGGATTTCTTGCTTAAAGAAAATAAGGTGGTTTGTTACCGTAACGGCACATTCAGCTGAAAAGACCTGGCAAAATAAAACATGGGAGACCAAACTTGCTATGGAAGAATCCACCTTGACCAGGAGATTTCTATCTGGGCTTGGCTGGGACGTGAGGACATGCCACAGCACACCAGCACTGGGGAAAGAAAGACCATGACTAGAAAAAATGAGGTTTTACTGAGATTAGATCAGGGAGCAGGTAAGAACTTATTGGCAATGTTGGGGTCAGCATCAAAGAAAAGACAAGGGAAACCACTGCTAAGTTTTTTTTATCAGAGTTAGGTTGATGGTTGGACTAGATGATCTTAAAGGTCCCGTCCAACCTAGACAATTCTAAGATTCTAAGTGGGAGTGGGTGATGGGCTAAGTGAAGGCACTTGGCAGTGGGAAAAAAAAAAAAATATCAATAGCAGGGCATGATGAGGGCCAAGTAAAGCACAGCCCTGCCCTCAAGTGAGGCAGGGGAAGCCTTACTGTAGGTCAACTGAAAGAGTGACAGCGAAGACAGATGGAGTGAAGAGGTAAGATGATGGGTCATTGGCACAGGGAGCTGAAAGCACTAATAGAGTGGAAGTCTGTGATGAGAAAGGACATTATACACTCTTGAAAGGAGGAGAACAGACATATAGTAACACGAAACAAACTACATTGAACTTTCAGCCAAAACGCAGAGTTATCAGACCAATTTGAACTGTGTACATTTGGTAGCATCTAGTCACTGCCTTCCTGACTTCTGAATTCATTTTAGGACTAGCCAGGATGAAAGGCAGGAGCATTATAGTATATTTTTGTTACTGTTTTCCCATTTCTCTCTCTTTTAAGCTGAATAAACTGTAGTTTAAGCTGACACCTTCCTCCTAGAGGAGGTTTTAGACTTTCAAAATTGTGTAAAATCACTGAAAGCAAGAGGTTGCAATGGCACGAGCTAGAGATCTCTGGAGAGCTCTGGGGCAGGTAAAAGGTGTGGATACTGGTTATAGCTTTAGCAAGGTAAATACCTTAAAGCCATAATGAGGTTATGTCAGATGAAAAAAGTCATTCAAAAGAACCTGTTCTACTACCTTAACTGCTCTAGTGAAAATTAAAATAATAAATCATTCTTTGACAGGAAGTAATTTTTAAAAGCAGTTTTGGATTTGGACTTTGACGACCATCATGAGCTTTTGCACAACTTTCACAACGCAATTTAGTAGAATGATACTTCCTACAAACAACAGAAGAATTAAGGGATTTAAGGTCTGTTGTTTCAATCCAGAAGAGATCGGTGTAGTTCCTAAGATTTTAAGATAGATTAGTTTGTCTACTTCGGCTGAATTAACTACAAAAATCAGAAACACTTTCCATCATAAACATACCTCTGTGGACTAGCTAGAAAATGAAACCTCCTAATAGTTTGAAATGTACCCAATTAAAAACAGATAGATTAGTAACCAGGAAACCAAAGCACCACCCAATTTGCAGTTATTATAGCTAAGCACATTACAGATGCTCTTATTTACATACCAGCACAATACCAATAAATTTGGCTGGCAGCTTCCATACTGCATTACGGGACACCAAACAAAAGCAAATACCAAATCAAGTATGTTCTCTAGCAAAATATTCGCACTTTTTTTTTTCCCCTAACCTATTTCCAGACAGCAGGCCAAGTTATGAAAAAATTCAGGAAACAGCATCAATAGGCCCTTGTAAGAAGGTGGCTTTAGCTTCAGGAAAAACCTGCATTAATAGAAAGAAACCTCTTTCCCGAAGTGTAGGGCGCAGTTTCATGAATCTAGGCAAATTAGTGCATTTCTGTGTATCATCGGTTTACAGAAGTTGTTCTGCAATATTTGCAGATAGGTGTGTCCCTAGTCTGCAGCAAATGTAAAACATTTAGCTTCACTTACCCCAAGAATAGGTTTAGTTTAAATTAAGCGATTATAGTATATGACAGTGGTAAACTGCTACAGATCATCTTCCCTGTGCTAAGTTGATGATGCTCCTGACCTTCTTTATAGAATCCAGATACTATGGTATGGAAGAAAAGACTTTGAGAATCAAGGACTCCAAACCAGCCATGGTAGCCAGCCGTGTTGGGCAAGAACACATCTGGTCTCATTCGAGATCCAATGGTTTGCATGTCCAATTAGACACTTTAGATGTTGAGTTCATCTAAAGTTGTAATGTACACGTTAACACCAAATGTAAAGCCCAGTGCAGAGCCCAGATCCTGCTAAAGGATGTCCCACAGCCAGCAGAGCAGGAAGAGACATCTTTCAATCTCACTGAAGCAGGAAGCTTTTTTGCAACCAGTCCTGCTAGAGTAAAGATGTGTTCAAATCTGTAGGGGGGGAAAACTTCTATTCTGATAAAACACAGCCTTTCTCTACTTAACAGGACAATAGAGATAAGCGATTAAACCTGTCAAGACCCTTGAGGACTCAAAAAATGGAGACTGGTTATAAAATGGAGATATTCCACCAAGAGTGAGAGAGGCATGCACAAAGGCCAACGTCGTTATAGCCAGGGAACACCACCTGGCTGAATCGGGGAGGGGGCCGGGCCAAGGGTCTTTTCGGATACAGCCTTCCCATGGTAACAGCAAGCATGGTTTTGGGCTTGTGTTTTTTTTAATTTCTTCACTTTCAGGGTGTTATGAATAAATGCATGTATTTTCACTCCATCAAAGCTGTAAACCCCGCTTTGCACAAGCTTTTTAATTAGGTAACAACAACAAGGTCTTCTCCATCCAGGCATTCAGCAAACCTGCAATCTAGACCCTTGCCAGGCAACAGCGGCAGGGCTACCCACAACCAGCAATGGGATCAGTCCTCAGCTCAGCTGTGGGGTTTGGAGGAAGAAGATGCTCCCCAAGAGCACCACCAGTGTCTTGCAGAGAGCGCTGGAGCTGGCTGGCATGCTGTAAGGTTGGGGCATTGCTTGGGCCCCAAAGGCAAGTGCCGTGTCACACAGGATCAACATCTCAAGCCATCTGAAAAGAGCTTTTTGAACTGATCTTTACATGAGAGCAGGGGGAAAAAAAAAAAATGCTTTTTGATTAAGCCACCTTTTTTTTCCCCCTGAAAAACTCCCAGGAAGGAGGGGAGCCAAGCAGAGAAATTGTGGGGAGGAGCAGGAAGGTAAGAGTGGCTGCAGGAAAAGCTAGTGAGGTAGCAGAGTTTGCTGTGATCCCAAAAGCCATCGAGGAGACTGAACCAAAGTCTGGAAGGAAGGACTGACCTGAAAGGATATCGTGGGTAGGAGGAGAGTTGAGTATTAATCCTTTGTATTATTCTATCTTATCTAATCTTCTATTTAAAAAGGTATTTCTTCTAATGAGTAATCTAATGAAACATCTTTTTTAGTTAAAGAGCCTTTTAAGTATTCTCTGAACGGCTAAGAGTAAGGTCTAAATACATCTGCCTCCAAGGTTTGGCCATCTAAGAGGTCTGTCATAAATCCTGAAGTACAATCTAATGCAAAATTTGAGAGAAAAAAACCTTATTCATTGGGCTTCCATGATCCAACATTCCTTATCCTCAACTACAACAGTTTCAGGACATTTCCCTTAATAAGCAGTCTTAATATGCTCCATTTAAAGTCTCTAACTCATTGGTTTTATTCTGCCATGAGTAAGGAAACATTTACGTAAACGTTATAAAGCTGTCAGCAACATCAGCTCTTCTTTTACCTCAAACATTTAAAAAGTTTATGGGTTGTAGTTTTCTGCATATTATAAGTAGAGTTAAAGATTTACTACTGTTATAGTCTGTGATATTGCCTAATAGCCCTTAGCCAGTTTGATACAGTAACTAATAGCCATAAAACTTGAGTTTCATCACAGGAAAATCTCGGTGCTCAACACACGGAGTGTCACATTTTTTTAAAATAATGCAGAAGTCAATAAAGAGGAAACGGGAGAGAAAACCTTTGTTATGAATAATGGGGACAAAAGGAGCAATGAGATTATTTCACACACCGTGTGAGATTATTTCCAGTGCAGCGCCTTATAGCACTATTAGAAAAACACTGCAGTTTTCCAGTGTTTTAAAAAATGGTTGCAGTTTCTTCAGTAATATGGTGAAGTAACCAAAAGTCAAAAATGCCCATAAAATACTCACTGTGGCACAAACACGTAACCGTGCATTCAGCACATGCTGTTTCATACTTATTCATCCATTTGGACGTGCAACTACACGCACACACGCTTGCAGCCTCAGATAACGTGCGAATTGTGCAAAGGATTTGGGGACCTACCGTTATTCCACGCCCTTCGTTGCTTTGACATTTATAGGCCACATTCCTGCAGAAGGTCTGGTTGCTTTGCTCCACTCTAGTGACTCAAAGCAATTGTAAACCTTGTTCAACTGCTGAGCTAAATTGGATTTACTGCACCTTTGAATCTCCAGAACATGGGAGAGCATCTGGAGCCTCCCAGTAAGCCTGGCCTTGTGCTTCCCATAAAAGCAGTATGGGCACCAAAGACGATCTGCTTACACCGTGTGTTGTGTTCCTGCCATCACTCTTCTCTCTCAAACTGCCTTTATTAAAATACTTCCACATTCTCTGGGCAATATTGTACTCATCACACAAGTGAAATCTTTTGTCTCATTTTTGCTTCATCTAGAAACCTTAGGGTTTATGACAAATGCTTAAAGACAAATCCATGGCCATGAGTACTGAGTGAAATACCCTGGTGTACCACCCGGCAGGTCTCTAAATTATTACAATTATATTACGATTCTGAGCAAAACTACCTCAGGGCAACTTGCTTTTTCAGTGAAAATCAAATAGCACCTGCTAAAGCTGTGTTACCTGTGAACTTCAGTTAATAGATTTTACTTGAAATGCACTTGGTTGCAATAGTTTACTCCAGCTGGAACCAGAATTTTTTAAAAAAAGCTTCATTGTTTAGGAGGGGAATATCCCCTGCCATTTTTCCCTTGTTCTCTTCTGCTGGCCAATTCCTTGCCCAACTGCCATTAAAATGCAGAGGATTCATGTTCTTGCTGAGCCAAGAGAGGGTAGCAAAGCTTTAAATGAGGGCTGCCACACACTACCAGCCTTCTCTAGACACTAACATCCCACGTTTAAGGTGTGAGGCATTTCCAGTAACACCACTTCAGTGCGCTTTTTTTTTTTTTTTTAAATTAAACTACTACTTCTATTCATTTCAGTACTGAGCTGTAGCTGCCCAGTCCTGTTCAGTATTTAGCTCTTATAAAATATTTACACAGTCGCGAGTCCCCCCCACTAAGAAATTACACCACTTAAAATGTCATCAGCCTCTACTGCTTTGTACTCAACACTAAAAATAAAGGTAAGAATTGGCACTGAGATACAATGTTTATCCACAGCACCTTACAGGTGAGGATTGGAACAATAACTCAGGAGAGACAAAGTCCTTATACTTTTGAGAGCTTTGTTGCCAGACCAGAAGAGGATGTTCAATGACAGTGTCAACAACCTCGCTTGCTTATACATTCAGATGAAGAAATATAGAGGCGGCTGTGGAAAAGAACAAGGCAAGTTGAATGGCAGAGTGATCTCACAATCTGAAATAACGGTCCTTGAAAAGGCCCACTTCTGAGACCTTAAATAGCAAAGCACTCAACTCATTTTTATCATTTTTTTTTTTTTAAGCCTTTGACACACCTTCAAGCATAGTGCACATTATGAGGCAAAAGAAGGGTGTTAAGACTTCAGAGAATTATAGAGGCTAGGCCTACATGATAAAAGGAGAATACTTGGAGAAAAACTTGATTTGCATTAAAAGTTATTATGGAAATATTTGGGAGTATTACATCTTGCCTCCCAAACCAATCAGTCTGGAAACGAGAACCCAAGGAGTCACTTGCCATGGAGAGAAATGAGCTGTGCGCGCAGACTTGCGATGATACTGGCACTACCACTAAGAATGCTCCCGCCAGGTAAGAGCCTCACTCTTTCTCTGCCTGTCTCGTCCTCCTCTAGAGAAGGAGGTTACTATTAATAGCAGCACTGAAGGATCATTCAAATAATTTTGTTTATAACTTCACGATGCATTGTTTCGGCAGAGCGGCAATATGCAGTGCTTCATTTAATACTGTTAGACCTTGAGCATTTGCATCGGCTTTTAACCGTCTGACATATTATGCTTCAAAACATTTGTTGTTTTCGTTTAGCATCTTTCTCTTTCTAGCCACCAAAAAACCTCTGAACGGATCACCTTACCAGCTCTGCTGCCCCTGGGAGCCAGAGAATGCTGTTCCCTCCAGGTCAGGTCATGTGGCTCCAATTCAGCATTTCGAAATAATGAGCTCTCCAATTAAAAAAGTGCCTTTGAGTGATGAATAGATGGTATAAAAGAAGTCAGCACCTGCACAGAAGAAAAATGAGATTTACTGCAATGAAAATCCTTTCTTTGTGCTACTTCTTTAGCAAAATTAAAACCAGTAAAGGCAAAGTGGAAAGAAGAGTTGTGGTTCTTCTGGACCTGCTTCAAATATGTAAGAGTTTAACGTTATATCGTACTTGGTTCAGGGTTGCTCTGGGTCATTTATACAGCACCCTCAGCAACTCCCATCCCAGGCAGAATAAATATTTACACATAACATATACTCATATATATAGATTCTAGATATATATCAGCCATAATATTAACTTAAAAGGAAAGTTTTATTTTATTACTTTATGCATCAAAATACAATATTTTCTGGAGGAAATAAAAGGCTCTATCTTTGCCTGGTGTTGTGCAGATGCATTCAGAAGGAACATTATAATTGACAGAGAATGTATTTAAATATCCAGGGACTGGCACTATTTTTGGAGACATCAAATAGCTGGATTCAATGCAGATCAAGCTGAACCACCTGGAGAGCATAAGATTCAACTCTCATCTATCCTCAACAGACGGAAGAATATCTTCAGGAACGGAAAGAACTTGTAATAGCATTCATGAACAAGGAATCTGTTTAGAATCAAGTGCTATCATACACCTCTCTAATGGGCTTTGTACCCTCCTATTACCAATTCACTGAAGCATAAAACAATCAAGCTAATTATTTTTCTTGCTTTACATCATCCTATACTTTATACTGCTTTTGACAAGAATTGTTCAGAGATTATTATCGGTACTCTGTGTACAATCACACCTTCCCAAATGTTCCGGCAGTCTGTTCAATCAACTTAAACTTTACTTCTGTTCTGCCCAACAGCCTCAACCCAATAATCAGCCCCCATTTCCTAACAGCCTTGATGTAGTTCAAACATATGGGTCCTATCACCTTTGAGCTTTTTCTCAGAAATAAGTAACTCCAGTCTTGCAAACGTATTCATGTCTATGTACCCTCATACCATATGCCATATAAGCTTCCCTAAGCCAAAAATCAGTGTCTTGTACTTGTAATCAAGAAGGAAAAAAAAAAAAGTCAACATTTTGAGTGACTTTTTCCTCCAAGTCTTTGGTACAATATAAACGGTAGATACACTGCTGCAATTATATTTCCAATTCAAAGCCATATATGTATTGCCCTTTGCCTACTCCCTATATCTGATCAGTGGCTGTACTTACACGCTTAAAATTCACAGCTTGTATTTCAAAAAGTTTCAGTATATCCAGAAAGAATTCCGCTCAAACTATCTATTTTCTATTAATGGCATAATGAGGACCTAACATCCTTTTTTTAATCACCATGAGTCTTACGAATGTGAATTTTTACAATCACTAACCTTTGGAAATACAAAGTCTCAAACAAGATATCATCAATCTCGAAACATACACAAATACCAGTATGTACATGTGGAAACCTCATCATGTATAAGAAATCTCAATAAGATACTAAGGATAAGACATCACATCAGATTAATAAAATCCTGTTGGTACCACAACATACTTTTACATAACTCTATTAAAATACAAAAGTTACTGTATTTCCACAGGCGGTTGTGATTTAGATTAGGCCCCAATTAAAATACAAAATCTTTCACTTGCAAAGATTTGGCAGAATTCATTTGTTGTTGGCCGCAGCAGCGGGTACCACAGGATGTTCTCCCATCAGTGCTCTGCCATAATTGGTGCAGACCCCAATAGCTGCCAATTTGTTAACTCATAAGTGGAGGAAACGTATTAATCCGGTACTGCAGAATGCTTCATAAATGAACGATGAGGACACTAATTGAGATACCTGATCCTCAAATAACACAACAGGGGGAGCAGAAGGGGGAAATTAGGGCAGTCATTTGACTGAAAACTGAATTTCACTGAATTTTTTTTTTAGAGTTGGAAGGGACCATAAAGATCATCTAGTCCAACTCCCCTGCCAAAGCAGGGTTGCCCAGAGCATGTCAGAGCATGTTACTCAGGACGGCATCCAGGCGGGTCTTGAAGATCTCCAGAGAAGGGGACTCCACACCCTCCCTGGGCAGCCTGTTCCAGGGCTCTGCCACCCTCACCGTGAAGAAATTCTTCCTCATATTTGAGTGGAACCTCCTATGTTCCAGCTTGTGCCCTTGCCCTTCGTCCTCTCACTGGCAACCACTGAAAAGAGTCTGGCTCCCTCCTCCTTCAACCCACCCTTCAGATACTTATAAGCATTGATAAGGTCTCCCCTCAGCCTTCTCTTCTCCAGGCTAAAGAGTCCCAGCTCTCTCAGCCTTTCTTCATAAGGGAGATGCTCCAATCCTTGAATCATCCTCGTTGCCCTTTGCTGGACTCCTTCCAGTAGTTCCCTGTCCCTCTTGAATTGGGGAGCCCAGAACTGGAGAAAAGAAACTGCTTTGGAAGTCCAGGGAGGATTTAAGAGGCTAAAATTCAGTGATTTTTACTAAAAACCCAGCACTCCGTTCCTAAGGACCTGTCTGTACTGTCATGCTGCGAGGGCACTGCATGCGGGGAAAAAAACAAACCAACCCAACCCAACCAACCCAAAACCTTTTCATAGGGGATAAGACAAAGTTCTTGAAGGTTTCCACTGATGTTGGACAAGTCTGTGCTTGGTCTCTGGCCAGCCCTGAGGATGCACGAACAGTTCCTGTTCCACCACAGAGCTAACAACTGCTGCTGCCGTTCCTCCCCGACCTACAAGCACCCATTCTTTGCAGAATCAGTCCGAATCATGTTCTGCTTCAAACCTACCATCAAAGGGTTGTTGGTATTGAAAATGATCCCAGGTTAGGTTGCTTATTCCTCACCTCGTTCGTTCCAAATTCAGGCAGCAGCACTGCTCTTCAAGGATTTATTTGTTCATGATCACGTACATATCAGATACCTGAATATCTAAAATGAGAACAGTTCAAAACAAATCCTACGTGCTGACCTGAAACTGGCAGCAAATCCCTGCCCGGTGGATTTCTGTATGCATTGGAAAATTGCTTTTCACAATAAGCACCACAAATTTTAGAAGATGGCCCCCTCTGACACTTGACTTACTCCCTTCATTTTGTTTTCTATGACAAAAGGAACAGATTTTTGAAATTCTCCCTTTATTCAAGCAGTTCCCCTGAAGTCACCAAGGTTCTCCCGATACATATCACAGCTGCAGAATTGTATTATGTAGCTTTGAAAAAACGTGAAAAGTAGTAGGACATTTGAGAATTGAGCAGAAAACAAAGATACATGTTTTTCAGCAGGCAACTGAAAGGACATGCAAAAAGCAGAAGCATTATGGTCAGTCTAATACTATATGACATTCTTCACAGTGATTTGTAACATTCTGAGTTCAGCCAAAAAGCTGAATACTCATTTTTGTTATGTGGTTTAGCTGATGATAGCTTCCTTACTGAAATGGAGCACACACTCCTTTATAGTCCTCTAAACCCTTCCCGAACACTCGCCATTTCCACAGCACATATACAATTATTTTTATTATAAGTAATTGGCCCTGCTGATATCCATCTGCAGCTTCAGCTTCCTGCCCCCGCAGCCTGCGGGGAGGTCTAAGCAGTTTCCAGCATCGCTCTGCTCCTTTCACAAAGAGCAACATCTTACCAAAACCAGTCAAGGCTTTTTGGACCTTCCACTATCCAATGAATAGTGAAGAAACAGCCCCATCCAAGGAATGTGGTAGCCCACAAAGCTCCTGTGCCAGCCAACACATGCAACTGGATAGTGAAGTGTAGAACACAGGCAGTTTTTTCTTAATAAGAGAATGCCAATAGTATGGTAATTTTTATGGGGTTTAAGCTGAAAGAAGGGAGATTTAAATTAGATACTAGGAAGAAATTCTTCGCTGTGAGGGTGGTGAGACCCTGGCCCAGGTTGCCCAGAGAAGCTGTGGCTGCCCCATCCCTGGAGGGGTTCAAGGCCAGGCTGGATGGGGCTTTGAGCGACCTGGTCTGGTGGGAGGTGTCCCTGCCCAGGGCAGGGGGTTGGAACTCCATGATCTTTAAGGTCCCTTCCAACTCTAACCATTCTATGATTCTATATCATTAAGGAACTTGTCAGCTAGTAGATACACAACTCTGCTGTCGGACAACCCTCATATTGGTGAACATCATTTACGAAGTGTTGCTGGGTTTCTTATTTGCCTTTTTAAAAAATAATAATTCTATTTGGATTGTTGTAACCTGTGTAAACTGACTGCTTCAAGTGTGTGGTTTTGTTTCCACAACTCATATACACCGGTTCCCAAGAATCTACAGCATTTGTCATATTATTTGCACAAGGAGGTAAATTCCATTCCATTACACCCACCTGACTTTTCTGAAGGGTTGAGTGGTGATAAAGACGAAAAACTTGGGATCTAATGTAGCCAGAATAACTTTGATTTCATTGTCCATTGAAATCTGAAAAATTCTCTGATTCCCAAACAGGTAGGGAAAAAAAAGTCCCACAAGGTGAACTTGTACGATCTCTGTCAAAGCAAACTGGAAAGATTTATGCCAGCTGTATGCATGCTTCTCCTCCACTGACAGATGGATGAAGCTGGCCTGCTGCTTCCACTTGAACCAGTTAAAGCTGTCATGGCAGATAACCAAAATGAAAGGAAATTAATTTTCCTCCTAGTTTTGCAGCCCAGGTCATACCCTCCCAGAAGCTTCACTGGTTACAAGCTTCATAATTTGTATTTGTGTATTCACAGGGAAATAATTAGATGGGAAAAGAACACTTTTCAGGCAATCAGATCACCGTTTCCACCCAAACATAACAATATTTGAAAAAAAACATTCCAATCGGTTTCATTCCATGTGCCATGACGGGGACAAACCCCTCAAGAAGGAAACTTCAATTGCCAATGTCTAGGACAAATACTTTTGCTTTAATTCAATTAACATGAAATGTCACTGATTTCAGTGATGAAGCATCGGATGTCCTTCCTATTTCTTCATTATTAAAAGGTCACATAAGCTTCTTGTTCCCTCTTTTACCTCAAACCTAAACGCCAGATTTTGAGGAACACAAACGCTTTTTTTTCAGTTATTTTAACTTCCATTTTACCTCTGTATACAGGAGGTGATTTGGAGCAGCAAATCACTATAATTGCATCTGCTACTGTTGCATTTTTCTGCTTCTTCAAAGCTGATTTCAGCATTTTTTGATGGCACAGGGTATAACGTTTTATTGACCAACAAAGAAACATCCTGAAATACATTTCCATCTCCCTCATATTGATTTAAGTCAAGCCTGGCAATCATTTAAAATCAAACATTTTACAGTCTGCCAGAACAACCTCAAACACACAACAAGAAAAAATTGTTTTGTGCACAAGTGGATGCAAGAAAGGCTGGAAAAGCCCTAAAACAACAAGCGGGACCCTCTTCCTCCAAACTCAGTAAACTCCAAAGCATCAAATCTTAGCAAGACATCAAAGCACACAAAGGAGTAAAAGGCTAGAAAATGAGTAAAAAGGCTTAGAGTAAAAGATTTGAGGACATCAATCCATTTAGTTTATCAAATGAAAGGTTAAGTGGTGGCTTGATCACAGCCTCTTGCTATCTGCAAAAAAAAATTGTCAATTCTTTAATTCAGCATTCAAAAGTACACAAGATTTGGAGCAGCTCAACAAACCGTATCTAGAAATAAAGGCCAGCTTTTAAATAGTGGGGCAATCGCCAGCTAGAATGAGATGCCACGTGGCAAGGTGACTCTCTGCAACTGGGATGGGCTCCAAAGAACAAGTGCTCTCTGTCAGCGGCTTTTGAACTTTTTCAATTTATGGAGTCCTGAAAGTTTTCAGAAGATGCAAGCCTTCCTATACATAGTTTAAGGCTGCTGACAATTGACAATATATTTGCTCTTTTTTTGTTACCCTTCTTCAGTAACTAGATGCAATATTAAGACCTACAAACAGCACAGAGACCACTGGTCTTATTCAATAGCATTTCATTCAGAAAAACTTAGGTGACATAAGAGCCCACACTATCAGATTATAGAATCACAGAACGGTTTGAGTTGGAAGGGACCTTAAAGATCATGGAGTTCCAACCCCCCTGCCATGGGCAGGGACACCTCCCACCAGACCAGGTCGCTCAAAGCCCCATCCAGCCTGGCCTTGAACCCCTCCAGGGATGGGGCAGCCACAGCTTCTCTGGGCAACCTGGGCCAGGGTCTCACCACCCTCACAGCGAAGAATTTCCTCCTAATATCTAATCTAAATCTCCCCTCTTCCAATTTAAAACCATTACCCCTCATCCTGTCACTACACTCCCTGATCAAGAGTCCCTCCCCATCTCTCCTGTAGACCCCTTCAGGTACTGGAAGGGGCTATAAAGTCTCCACAGAACCTTCTCTTCTCCAGGCTGAACAACCCCAGCTCTCCCCACCTGTCTTCACAGGAGAGGTGCTCCAGCCCTCTGACCATTTTAGTGGCCCTCCTCTGGACCCATTCAAACAGGTCCATGTCCTTCCTGTGTTGAGGACTCCAGAGATCACAAGGTTTCTTGCCATCTTATAGTTCAGCATCAATAGGCGCTGTTAGAATAGCAAGAGGACACAAAACCATGCCTCCAGAGAAAATAAATACTTCAAAGGTCCTTTGGAGAGACAAGCAACTGAAGAGTTACAAAGACAACGACGCAACAGGAGAAAGCAGAGAGTACTGACTCCCAACAGGAAGTCCCCAGATCTGCAAAGCAGTGCTAACACCCACTAACATTAGGTACTTGCATATTTTCTCACTTATGTAAATCCTTCTCCCTGCTTCATTTGTACCCCGTATGATCTACCTCTCCCACTCCTGCTTTTACTGAATGGTAAAGAATACACTGGGGAAAGATCATGCATTGACATTTCCGTCACTCTTGTAAATGAAGTCACAAAGAAAAACATCTTGCATGTTAATCATTTCTGAAGCCTCATAATTGTTTTCCAATGAAAGCTGATGATGGTGTGATAGCTCTCTGAAGACATATATTCAGCAAAATTACTCCTTCTTATTGTCTTGTACATAAACTAGAAGCCTGATGAACGGGCCCATACCCTGAGGAACTATTTTCCATACTACAAGTGAAAGTTTATATCTTACAAAAAGTGAAGTTTCTATCATACAAAACTCTAAGCATCACATAAGCGTGCACAAAACTACATGTTAAAGGGCAAACTCCACTTCCCCCTTCAACGCCTCCTGTCCAAAATGGATCGGTCCATACTCATCTCTGCAGGCATCACATACCTCCAGTCTGCAGAGGGCTAATATCGACTACAGGAAGATATTTATTTATATGAAGGCATTTTACAGTAACAATTGCCTCCATGTAGAAACCATTTCTATCCTTAAAAGTTTCATCAACAGACGTAAGAATCTTTGGTTCTTATGTGGTTCTTATGTATCAAAGCAAGTATCTGAAAGTTTACTTTAGCCTAGGAAAGGTTGCACAGAGTAGTAACAACGAATTATCACAATACAGGAATGTTACTTTAACTGCTGAATGACACAGCTTTAATTGCTTATGACATCAACTGTCATAAGATCACATTTGTGAAGTCAGGATATGCCACCAAACAACCTGAAAGTTCATTTTAAGGCTGTGCTGCAACTCTATTGTTAAAATTAATGCACATGTAACTCTTCTTTAATGTTAACCAGCAAAATACTAAGTACAAGGCTAGAGGGTATGAAATGTACACATGGATTGGATAGTTTTTAACCTTTAAAGTTTCCAGTGTGAGGGTTTTGTTCACTTAGAGGAGCAGGTCTCTGTGAGATTTCTGCTGTTCCTGCCTTGCTTCTGTAAAGCCCTAAGGATCCTCAGCATGATTAAATAAACTATCGGGGATCACTTGTTAGATCATAGAATTGTCCAGATTGGAAGGGACCTTTCAGATCATCTAGTCCAACCATCAACCTAACTCTCATAAAAACCATCACTAAACCATGTCTCTAAGCTCTATCTCAACCCGGCTTTTAAATCCCTCCAGGGATGGGGCCTCAACCCCTTCCCTGGGCAGCCCATTCCAAGGCTTCAGAACCCTTTCCGTGTCAACATTTTTCCCAATATCCAATCTAAACCTCCCCGAATGCAGGTTAGATCCATGTCTAACCTCAGCAGTGAAGACTGTCAAACATACACTTTTCTGGTGGAGGCAGCAGAGTATAAAGTATTTCCTACGACAGCTTCATGGGGCTATTTCAAAGCACAGGCTCAACTCAAGAACAGCTCTGGTTTTTATCTTGCAACCTGTGCCTAATTCCCTTCCACATGCATTTGAGCCAAGGCCTGCAGAAGAGGCTGTAGCAGTGATTGGAGGGTCCCTCCGGGAGCGGACGAGGTGCCAGGGACCCAAAAGAGGTCTGTGGATAGCAAACCGCGTGCAGAAGAAGGGACGGCAGGCTGGTAGCACTCTTCTACGTTACTTGGGTATGGCTCCCAAATGAGATTTTCCTCCTAGCTAGCAACTGGATCCAAGCGTAGCACCAAGCAGATCGTAGATCCAAGCGTAGACCAGGGCCTGCCTACCTGGACATCAGGTTGTAGCAACAGCTACTAGATAAAGCTCCAGCAGAGACCTCATCTGCAGAAGCAGCTGATGGTGACAGCCTCCTCATCTTTTTCTTGACTGCCAGGGCAGAGTTTCTTAGATCACCCAAGGCTAAATGATTGCCAATACATGTGCATCAGCACATTGTTATTAATGACTGTAGTGTGCAGGGGTGTTGATTCCATGGTGCCAGATGGTGCTTTGAAAATGGTGCTGACTCACAGAAGAAAGAGGAATAATGAGATACTAAGCTACTAATAATTTAGCTTGACTCTAAATCCCAGAGTGCCTTTGTCTTCCAGTAAATATCCCATAATACCCATCAAGTAAAGAACCAGCCGGCGCATAGCTGAGTAGCAGGAAAACGCATCATGACTACCTAATGTTTTGTGGGTTTATATATATTTTTTTTTCCCATAATGAAAGCTTACTTTTGCAAGTTGCTGTTTATCTAACAGAAAGTTGCTGTTTTGTGATGTGCAAGACAGGTCAGCATTTCACAGAATCACAGAATGATACGGGGTTGAAGGGACCTCTGCAGATCATCTAGTCCAGCCCCCCAAAATTATTATTTGTTAACAATTATTAAATAGTTAAAAAGAGGTGAGTGATCTTAGCTCCAGTTTTAAATCACCGTGCTTCTGTTGTACCCCGGCTAGTAAATTCCAGCTAGCTCACTATCCTCCTATGACTCCGTTACACTTCCAGACACGCAGCAAGGCAGATACTCAATGTCCAGGTTACTAATGTCTTTGAAACCCGGAGAGGCTGGCAAAAGGTCAAAGAGAAAAGCAATGGAAGTTTTCAAGAAAGCAACAGAAAAAGTTTTCATAGAAAGCAGCAGAAATTCAACTACAAGCTAAAGAATCATAAGAGGAAAGGGAAAAGAGAACTCCCTGATTTTGTAGGGTACAGCAGGAGAGATGGGATATTTCCCCTCCTTTTTCTCTCCAGGCCAGACCACTATCCCATTCTGCTTAAACTTCTCGGTGAAGCTGTTGATCACACCAGAACTTCCCCCAAAAGAATGTTTTCCTTCCTCCATTTCCACTGAACGAAAGAGAAGGTGACAACCAGAGGGGGCTTTAGAGAACTGCAATTGCTGAAGCATACTGCAAAATACCCTGCCGTGCCCAGCTACGCCTAAAGGCTTCAGCCACCCTCTCCATCACACGGGCTGCACGCGCTCACTGGTCAATCCTGAAGTTACCACTTGCGTGAAAACGTGTTATCAAGTCACACATTACATTTCATGCAGATTGTCGATTTTTGTTTCTTTCACTAAAAGACAACTGTGTAAAAAGCTGAATCTCAACTATTTGTATCAAAGGGATATTTCACGTAACGGATGTAGCGAGAAAGGATGCAACATTACCAGAGATGAGGAAGGACCATTCCCCCTCCTTTTGGGATGGCCCCCAAACGCAGGCAGACCTGGGCTGGTAGCGTGTGGTATTTTGTGGTATTTTGCACTATTTGTGGTAACGCAGGTCTCCTACCCTCCCCACCGCAGCTGCAAAGGCACCCACTCTGACACTTAAATAGTGTTTTATTTTAGCAGCCTCTGAACAAATCAACTGGTGCTGGTGTATCCAAAATTTAGTTATCTTTTTTAAATCAGATTTCAATCCCCTGTGCATTTTCATGGGTTTAACTTTAAAGTGCAACTTGGGATTTGCTACTGTTTTGGAAACTGACTTTCGCAGAACTAAGATACATTTTCCAAACCAGTCCTCTTCCGTGTGTCCATTTCATTCAAACACATTGAAAGTTTTACTCAGAAGTTTTTGGCTGGATGACCTAGATCATAACCTAATCATATTTTTACTTTGTTGGGCTTTCTTAGAGATACCTACTTTAAATTTTAAACATTTCAATAATACATCCTGCACAAGCAGGTGCATTGTCAAGGTTAGGATTCTTCTGGTCTCTACAAGTCACCTGACTGGCTGCAGTGCCAACGATGAGCTTCTTTTTCTGAAGTTACAGGGAAGCCAGGAACACATTCCTACGACTTGCTGTGCAATTAAGTTCAGTTTCAGCAGCACGAGTAGCTTTGTCCCTCTGGCAGCTTTCAAAACCCCAGGAATGACACCATTTTCTATCTAAAACTGTGTCAAATTTAAATGAGTGATTTATTACAACCAATGCAAATGACTTAAAGCAGATTTAAAAGACTATTAAGTGTCTACACTAAGTCAAATGTACTAATTATTTGAAGACAATCTAATTATTTTGACATGCAAATAAAAGTTTGTGAACACACAGACTCAGGAAATTGAAAATCATCTTCCAGATACAACCGAGTACTTAATGATGTTCCAGAACAGCCTTTTCAGTTTCAGAAAATTTAAACTATTTAAAACTAAATAGATTTCTATTTAAATCTCAATTTCACTTTCGATGGACTATATTATCAAAGAGATTGCTCACATTAACAATAAAGGAAACATTTAGAGAAGAGAAGCACTCGTAGGACAATTAGTAAATGTAATGATAGAGTCAGTCTTGTAGAAAGGGAAGAGGGAATTTTGCCTAAGGATGCCTGTGTTAAACACGAGATATTTGATACAGCTGCCTCCTCTGCTGGTGTAAATCCAGAGAAGCCCCAAACTCAGCTCACTGTCTACTTCTATATTGCAATTGCTCAAAAGGCAAGCAGGGGGCAGTGAGAGGAGTCAAATTTGGCAAAAGTCGAGTTTTCAGATACCTCCACCACTATTCGATGCAGGGAAAGGAGCGGGAGAAGAGGCCTCAAGAAATGGGCTACTACAGAAATGAACTTCAATGAGGAGAGACGGTTTTCTCAACACAGAGAGACCATCAAAGAAATCAGGAACAGCTGAGATCACTCCAGACCTCTGTAAGGATGGATTTAACTCAGTCACTTCAGGAATGCAGTAAAGTGCCTTGAAAAGTAGTGAGCTTCCATCTGTAAAGTCCTCCAAAAAGATCTTAAGTCTAGGAAACCATTACTCTGTTATGCAAGAGCACTCTCTTCTGCAAGGGAAAGTATGCGTCCCTTGGGAGGAAGTTTGAGAATTGTTCTCCCTGGTGCTGTTCTACCTCTTCAGTCAACCAGCACCATCAATAAAACCTTGACAGCAAGGAACGATCAAGAAGGTGGGCAAATTGCCTTTACCCAGAAGTCTCTTTGGCAAGGAAAAAAAAAATTCAGTCTAGTTTTAAGAGTAAGCATATACTGACATCCAGTGGTGGAACAGAACTTTCTTGTTCCCTGTAGGGTTTCCCTTGGTTTGAAAGAGCGCTTTGCAATTTGTGCCATCTCTCTTCATCTCTCTGGAGGTAACAGCCGTTTACTGAGTACCTTACCCAGCGCTCCTCTGCTGAAGGTGTTACAGTTTGCTCTAATCAGGGGAAAAATAAAAATTACATGTATTTTCCAGGTGATATGTGCTTATTCACATGACAGCTGTCTGTCATAACTCATCACTACAACCAGAGTAATGGATAATGAGCATTTTGCTCGCTCAGACTACAATGATTAGCTCTGATCATTAACAACACGAAGCATTAGTTAGACATGAGGGTGGCTAATCAATCTGACTCAAACTAGAGATATCAGAGATTTAGAAGCAGATCAAAGTGAAAGCTTAATGGAAATAATAACTTTTCCAACACATTTCAATTTACACTATGGGACCTGAATGGAGCCATTCATGAGGCTCTTAATTACTTGACAAAGCTATAAAACAAATCTGCAAAGTACTTGCCAAATATGCAGAGGAAGAGTGCCCTTTAATACATAAACCAGAGCCAATAGTCAAGACTAAAACATTCCTTAACTGTGAAAGGAATTCAAAACCCATATTTGTATTCAAAAATACAAACTATGCATCTCTTTTACACTCACCAACGCATACCTTGTTCAGGCTTGTACGTATCAACATATACAAGTAGATAGCTCTCTGTATATAAATGCACAGTATTGGAGCTACAAGGCAGGATGCAAATTTCTGGAAAAATAACCTTGGATCCCAACATCATTAACACCTTGGACCTTCATTATCAAGATCCGTCTTCCACCAGAAAGGGATTGCTCCTCTCTATTTTCCACTAGTAAGGCCAAATCTGGCTTAACTATGTCCACATTTGGGCTCCTAACCATGGGAAAGACATTGATTGCGCTAGAGTGAGTCCAGTGGAGGGTCACTGAGATGGTCAAGGGCTGCCACAGCACATGTGAGGAGAGGCCGAGAGCTGGGTTTGTTTAACCATCAAATGAGGAAGAAATGTGCTGAACACCACCACATCTGGAAAAAAAAAAGTTCACAACGAGGATTGTCAAGCACTAGAACCTCAAGAGGCTGGGAAATTCCCACCTTTGAAGATGCTCAAAACTCAACTGGACATGCCCTGAGCAACCCGATCTAACTTGGAAGCTGGAGAAAACTTTGAAGCCAGCCGTGCTTTGAGTGGGCGTTGGGCCAGAGAACCTCCCGAGGTTCCTCCCAACCACAAATAATCTGCGATTCTGCTATCTGGGACACAAATTAGTTATGGTGATAATTTAACACCTTCTACCATATTGCTACTGCAGGTATTTCCCTATAGAAAAGAAAAATAAGCTAATGCTTAAATAAATTAACAAACAACCTGAAAATATGCTATTTTAAGTAATGTATGAAAATCATGTTAATACATTCCCATACTCTCCAAGATGAGGAAGAGTTAAGTCAACTAAACTGGAAGGAACTATATTATACTGAACACACTTGTTCCTTCTCAAATGTGAGTTGCATTGCCTGGCATTTAGTCTGGCTTTTTGGGGTCTTCTAACTCCCTTTCTTCTCTATGCTTACACTGGAGCTACAGATAAAATATGTTAACATGCCTCAGAGCTACATCAATAATAGGTTTACATAGAATCCACAGCGAAACAAATTAATCTTTGGCACTGTCTCTTGTGCCAAATGACAAAAGGGATGAATATAATCTCAGCACATATAATTGCTGCAAAGCCAGATGCAGCTCCATTTTGAGTCCCCTGTTCCCTGATTTTCTTGCCACCTTGCAGCTGTGGGACTCCTGGTCAGGCGCCAACTGTTCAATCACTGCATTCTCCCCAGAGCTCCATTTCTCTCTTCTTTCATGGGTTTTCAAGATGATGCCCTGTGGACCATAGGAGTCACCCGGCCTTAATTTCAGCTTTCACACCGAGTTCAGCTAGCAAATTCTTGTTCTCAACTGCTTGTATCACCTCAGCCACACTGAGTTACTTATTGCAAAGGACTTGACATCAAAGACTCCGTTTCAGTGGAAATGACTGCAAGACACAACTAATGGCTGGAGCCACGGACACACATCACCTGCTCTTAGAATGGATAATTTCCCAATAGCTATGTGATTACAGTGGACAGTTTTCCTGCTCCAGAGACAAAATGCTTTAACGTTGCAGCTCTACCACGGTCTTTGGTATGCACGCTCACTCCTTAATGATGAGTACTTTGCAATGTGCAATTGGTAACGCAAATAACTGCTTAGTTACACGCAGAAAATCTTTTCAGCATAATAAAAATGTTCTCTCGTGCTCCCAGTGTAACAGATGTCCTGTTTAATTGCACTTAAAACATGAAAATATTTAAAGTTTTGCATAATAATCAAAATAGGAAGCTGTATAATAAGCAAAGCGCCATCTTCCAGAAACAGGGGAGAAAGACCAAAAAAAAAAAAACCCAAACCAGTAGAAAGCTTTATATCAAGGTATGAAATAATTTTTATTGTGATCATGAACAATAAAATATTTCATTTGCTAATATAGGAAGCTGCATGTCAGCACTTGTGAAAGAATACAGCAATACATTATGCTAAAATTGCACTTATGTAATTTCTCAGCTCACCTTCACCATAAAATAATAATTAGAACTACTAATACCTCTTCAGCAGGATTCTTAGACTGTTTGGATAAACTTTCAAGACAGATCACTTATACTTCCTATGTAGTTCTGCATTATATACAGGCTCATATCACTGTAGACACAGAAAATTTCATATAAGGGAAATAAAAGGACACTTTGATTTTAATCACAGAATTGTCCATTGTTGAATTCATTTCATATCTATTCATATACGAATATTCATTTCATATATTAGAATAACTGATAGGTATACCATCCAGAATTCCCTACTGTAACCATTTTATTTACTCCAAATAGAGCTTCAACCAGAAAATGTTTCACTAAAAACTAGTAAAGAAATGCAGCCAGAGTGGATTAAAAAAAGGCAGCTTCTGTAAGAGGAATGACCTTCCTTCTTAATAGCAAATACTTTTTTATTAAGCAGATTCCCAACCACATACTGTCATTCTACAGCTTAAAGCAAACTTACTTTCCCTTCTGACTGTATTCTAATGAATTATTTGAAAACTTGAAGCCTGAAAACCTTACTAAAATTGCTCATTACCACCTCTTTACCTTCCTTTTTCGCTTACCCAAGACGCAGAACACAACTTTTGTTTTCGTTAATAAAACGCCCTTTCACATCTAGTTTGAAATTCTTTGTGTCCAAGGTCTCAAATACCACAGCACTGGGTTTTACTCTGTGACACTCAACTACCATCTCTGCTTTCACATGCCTTGAATAAGTACGCAGATCCTCACCGAAAATTCTTTGTTAGTAACACATGGCTTTTAATAATTTTTCCTACACAATTCACCACACTCTTTAGCACTGTTTTCTAAACTTCCTCCACTTCTCCTATCGCTGTCAAGACAGATGTGCCAGAAGTACATATGATGCCCTGACTTTCTTTGCTAGCTGAATAAGCTTTCTTCCCTTAGTGCAGATCCTCTTTTTGTCAAATAATGATATTTGTATATTAAACCTCTAGGATATCAATCATTTCTTCATGTTCCTTATTAATGGTACCAGCAGAGTCTGAAATATTTTCCTTCAGCATTAAGAGGCCCATAACCATGTAGACTTCATTCCCACCAAAGGTAATTAACGTCTGCACATCTGGTTCAGATATTCAAAAGACAGCCCATGGATTGCTTCATTATGTTTGGATTACAGACTGAAGACCAAAAAACAAGCTACAGTTTCTATGAGACAGCATAAAACTACCAGCCACGAGCATTTGTTTATCATCACTGCCTCAGGTCCCTCTACAGCAAGCCACCCAAGAGGACAAGGAGGACCAGGGACCAAGGAGTAGAGCACAATGGAGCAAGGACACCGCGTGACGACCCCTCTAGGCAAGTAGACAGGCTGACCTTTCTGCAGAAACTGCAAGAAGGTGCCAAAGAGCAGATAAAAAGAGGACCTGGGTAACACATTGTGGATGGAGATAGTCCTAGAAAGCTGCAGGGCTACACTAAGGCTTTTACCTGCTGTTTTGCAGCTCAGTATCATGGAGACCAAACAGAAATAAAGAAAAGCCTTAACTAGGAATATCTGGTGTGTGTTGGAGCTTTCTAATGGCACGTTTCTTTCTAGCGTACCTTTGCAAACAGACCTGGAGGCTACCTCAAGGGAGGTTACACTGTGGCTGCTACATCTGTGTTTGTCATCTGGCATGAACCACCGTCAGTGCCTGGAGATGATAAAAGCCATCCATTTACAAGGCAGCTACACTGTCACTACCTCTTCTGCTAACTGTCTACCTTGAACCACCGCCATTCCCAAGAGACAATTGGAATAATCTACATTGAGTAGGACAGCTGGGAGAGGATCCATTCTTAAGCCGTTACATAGTCATTTAGGGATAAAACTCCCAGGTGTACCATGAGTTAATTACATAAAAATCTGCGCAAAAAAAAAAAAAGATAAAAAAACTCCTACGTCTGCTAGAGGAATCCCGATTCACTTAGCTGAAAAATGCAGCATGGACTGGAGGTACAGTGCATGGGGGAATGGTTATCATTTTTTTTTTTAAAGATATTCTGAAAACTGCCTTTAGGATTGATTAGTTCTTCCTATGTACAGAAGAAAATTGCTGAAGGAGCTGGAGGAATTATTAAGATTAACAAACTAGACTTGATCAAAGGCTTTCGCAGCACAGCACCAACATTTTAAGGACAACCCTTATCAGATTTTTCTCCTTGGGACTGTTTAAAAATGGATGGTTCAGAGCAAGCTTGGGAATCTTCAAATAGTTGGGAGCAAAGTGGTATTTGAGAAACTGCTTACACCAGTCAAGGTGTTAACACTATTCTCAGTGCCTGAATACAAGAACCTCGTTACTACCCTTCTTTCAGAGCTTGTAAGCCACCTCTTTGTGGCTTAAAAAAAAAAAAAAAAAAAAGTGTTCATGGCCATATAGCATTCCCAAGTGAAAGGTTTTAGCTTAGCTTCTTTGAGACATGGGTGTGGGGGGAAAAAAAAAATAAAAAAAAAGGTGGTTTTTTTGTGTCAGGTTGGCCCCGTCTCTGTAAAAACATCCAAAGATAGAGAGTCCCCTGCTTCTCTGGGTCACCTGTCCCAGGGCTGCCTGGTGAAAAAGATTTTCTGATATCCAACTCAAACCTTTCAAGGTAGCTTTGGGCCTTTGCTCATGGCTGTGTCTTCTAACACCAGTGAAAAGAGTCTGTCTCCATCGTGTTTGAACCTACCCGTAAAATACCTAGTGACAGGCTGCTATCACATCACTCCTCTGGGCACCTCAGAGGGACCTCAACTGCCTTCCTTGAAGACAGATGTAACATTCACCTTTTTCCAGACACCAGGGATCACCCCAATCACCTCAGTTTCTAGTTGACAGCAACCTTGCAGTCACTTCAAGCTGCTCTTCTAGCAGCCTTAGGAACATGCCATATTCCCCCAGATTTGAGGACATCTAGCGTCTTTATGTAGTTCCTAACCTGCTGCTCCCCCACTGCTGGCAGCCTCTCTCCTTCCCAAAGCTTACTGATGGACACAGTAGTCTGGGAATAGGCTTTCCTTGTGAAAACTGAGATACAAAAAGGCTTGGACTACCACAGCTCTTTCCACATCATCTCAATTAGTTTATCTCCCTCCTCCATGTATGGCCAAATAGTTTCCTTGAACTTCCTCTCCCTACTAACGTACTTGTAAAATCCCCTCTTGCTGCTTTTTTTGGCCATTGTTTAGAGCTCCAGCTGGTCTCTGGCCTTTCTGATTTTCTCCCTTTGTGCCTCAGCAATGCCTTTCAACTCCTCCCTTGCCTATTATTGTTTCCATTTCTTGTATGCTCTCTTTTTGCATTTTAACTCACAGAAAAGCTCCGTGCTTAGCCAAACCTGCTACAGTTCCCAGCCTTCCTGCAAAACAGCAGCTCTCAACCAGTTTTCTTTAAAATTCAGCCATTTCTCCTGGGCACCGTTCCCCTTCTTTTTGCCTAGTGATTTTCTATAAAAGTTCAAGTCTGCTTTCTTGGAAGCTGGGACACTGCCTCTGCTGCTCACCTTTCCCATCCTTCCTCCAAACCCTCAATCCGGTCTTCACGCTATGGTCGCTATAGCTCAAGCTACTGTCTAGAGCCACATTCTTCCACTAGGTACTGTCTTCTGCTTGTGACCAGCGTGTCAAGCAGAGCATTACCCCTGGTTGCCTCTTTTACATTTGCATTAGAAAATTGTCACAGACAATTGCGACTGGCAAACTTTACAGCCACCACGGGAAAGGCTCTTCCCACCCTGCCTTGTCAGTGGGACCATGCAGCTTTTGCTCTCGCCCCCTCCGTCTGCAGCTCTCTGAGGGAACCTGGATACAAGAAATACTATTTTAAGAGCAAAAGCTACTTCGGCACGTTAAAAGTCTAAAAGGCTCCAGTTTCCCCTATTTTTGAAGCACCAGGTTGGGCCTTTGAACGGGAATCCTACAGCCTTTCCCATGTATGACTATCAGTCTGCAAAGTGAAAACAGATCAGCACTAAATTAAGTTGCAGTTCCTTTGCTCCAAGAGGGTTACAGCCTGGCCCAGTAGCTCCAATTGCATTTCTCAGCCAAAATCTCCCCATTTCCGAACTTTCAGTTCCCTTGACTAAGGCACAACAAAAATAAGTCAGCCCTGTATGTTCTGTATTAAACAGAACAACAAAAAAAAAAAGTAGTATTCAAACAGCCAGACTCTGGTTCAGGAAAATTTCAAAGTTTAAGGTTTGTTCCACTTTTTCCCCTTCTCCAAAAGGACTCCTTCAGAAAAGTAATTAGATCTAAATGTATCATGAATCAAGGGGACTTGGGCTGCTGAATCATATTTCTGATGGATATTACACATTAAAAAGCAGTTAAATAACTGCACACCAAAAGAAAAAGAGTGTTTTCTCATTATATAATAAGAAAGATGCTGGAAATCTATTGTACCAAGTTTCTTTTGTATATCAGAATCGTCTCCACAATTGGTACAAAAAAATTCTGTTGCTCATCCCCAAGATTATTTGTATGCTACGTAGCAACCTGAACTAGTTTTCGCTACTGTTCATCCTTCAGAAAGGTAGTTTTAAACAGAAATGGTGACAATATTTTAAACTGCAGCAGAGGTTTAATTATGAAGGATTTAAAGTATCTTTA
Organism: Numenius arquata; assembly: GCF_964106895.1. Classification (NCBI taxonomy): domain Eukaryota; kingdom Metazoa; phylum Chordata; class Aves; order Charadriiformes; family Scolopacidae; genus Numenius; species Numenius arquata. Next base: position 19,930,644 of record NC_133585.1, on the reverse strand, counting down.
TGAACTCCTATTCCAATGAAAAACATTTTTTAAATGTTAATGGAAAAACTTGACTTGTCTTTACTATAACCAAAAATAACATGTTAGAGATCATGAAGTACCCAAGACCTTTTTTAATTGGCAGTGATCTTGTATAAAATCTTCATCCTGGTCCACAATAATTGGGCCCAAAGTCCCTTTAAGCTAATAACAAATAGTGGTTTTATGGTTTCTTACAAAATATTACACTTTTCTTTTTTTACCTGAAGCTTCAGCAGTACTCTGCAGGGAAGTGAAATAGAGAAGATCCTAATTTAAAACCAATTAAAGATCAGTCACTCCAGGTGATCAGTAATTGTACTCTGTTGAGGTGGCATTTGTTTTCCAACCTCATACAATGTCATGAATATGGAAAAGCTCCAAATTATACTTTGGTATAATGATAGGTTTTCTACTACTGGTACGCAAATGAAGCAATGTGATATACAAATCATGATTGGCAAATTGCATTTTAATGCCTCTGAGCAGCCCCAAGATAAGTAGGTTTCCAAAAGCCAGAGGACCTTGACAATTAGCAAAAGGATCACAAGTTACTTTGCCTTCTCCCCCTATGTTACATGATGTCAAGCCCGGATCAGCTGAGAAAAAGATAATTACTCCCCCCCACCTCACCCCCACCCTCCCAAAGTAACAGGATTTTCAAAGGGAATTAAAAAAAAAAAAAAATATATATATATATAATCACTGCTGGTTCCAAGCTAATTAAACATTTTAAACTCCGTGGATTGGCCTTGATGTTGTAGAAAAAGCACTTAACTCACAGGCTAATTATATTCCTTCTCACAGACACCACCTTCTCTTTCCTCCCTCCCAGCACTCCAGAACAACACGAGTCTCGTGAAGCCTATGAGAAATGCAGCCAATGCATTGGCTATGCAAGGCCACACGCCACCTTGGGTGGTCAGACTCCAAAACAAGGTCTCAGAGCGGGCCAACGGTCAGGGCGAAGCCCTGGTTTGGGATTCAAGTCTCTGGTCTTCAGCAGATTCCTTGTCCTACCCTGGCAGTGCTGCCTCATACCTCTGTATCTCAGGGTTTGCCATCAGACAGACGGACACAGCACAACTTTTCTTCCTGGTAGGCGTTAGGAGGATAAATATGTTCCTAACCTTGATGCACGCTGATGTTTAGAACTCGGACATGAATGTGAAACCTGGTCTATGACGCTGGATACAACTTCAAAAAATAAGAGACGTCGGCAGAATTAGTGAATGTAAAGAAATAAGTATTTAGGTCATACATTAATAAATCATTTCTCATACTGAAAGCCCATGTATCAGTTGCCTCTGGGAAGACAAGAAGAAATCCATCTAAAAAATTATTCCAGCTTAAGTTAACTGCAAAACAGAACTTAGATGTATATTGCAAAAAATAAAAACAAAAAATACAGGGCTAACAAGCACCACAGAAATCATCCACCCTCTTTGAAATACTGGAGACGCTCTTCCTGCAAAATCTAATAAAGGCAAAGCCTCAATTCTTGAAGGTACATGTAACACGATAATCTGTACCACTAGATTTAAACTTTTGAAACAAGAGTCTGAATCACTGCAGAATCACTACAGGAGCAGCAAAAGCAAAACAAGTTTCAGCTGAAGTAATGATTTATGACACTGAGGCAGCTCTCTTAGCAGTTGTGTTCCAATACAAAATAAAGTGAAGTGGATTTGAAACTTATTTCTATTGAATACAGTATGTATTTTAGTATTTCAGATAAAAAGTGCTACAATAAAGCTAACAGATTTAAAAAAAAAAAGTGTAGGGATGTTATTGCCATGACTGTCCCTATGTGGATGAGGTGCTACATCTACACATGGCTCACAAGTGCTATAACCATTGCTACCTTGCATTGCTAATTTCCAAGACTCCAAGAGACACTAGAAATTAGATCAGATTATCACAGAGTTCCCTTTGGCCTTAAAATGAAATAGTGCTTGCGTGCCATTATTTTTTCTCCACTAGCCTTTTGCTAATTGCACAAAACATTAACACGTAGATCGCAAGCAAGCAATGAAACCAAAAACTTGAAACAAAACCGGGTTAATTTCTGTAGCTCGAATGATAATTTCTCCATTAATACACTTTCACCGACACATTGAACCCCAGAACCCCTATCCAAGAAAAAAAAAAAAGGCATAGAAAATGTGCATTGGATGACTCTTTAGGCAGTGACACTGCAGAATTAGGAAATGATGGTGCAAAATAAAACAGAGAAGGCAAGTACTATTTCACTCCTCTCTTGTACCCTGGTCTCCTCAGAAAGCCATGAGAATACCCTCCGCAGCTTGGCTGAGCTGTGCTACAGATGTCTCCGTTTCTCTGTACGGGAAAGTTCACACCAACTTTGATACAAGAACTACTCTGGGAGTAGGTTCAGTAAAACTCCAATGGGGATGAATTTGCTGAGGCGTCCTGGGTGATAACCCACCACCTGGGGTTTGCCATCACCAGCAGTAAAAATCTTGCTTCCTGCAGCCTGAAATGCAGCTCAGATTCTCCATTTGAAATTTACAGACCAAACTCTCACGACAGCTTTGTGTTTGGCGATTCATTTTTTTAGGACGTTGGGGAAAAAAAACGACTTTCCTTTTCTTACTTTCCTCAGTAGTTCCCCTCCTGTGAAAGCTTTTACTTTTTATTCTCGTTGTCCTCTTAACACATTGCTGATTTTCTTCCCTTTCTTTTCTTCCTTTGGGTTAAAGCAATTAATAATAAAAGTCACATGAAAGGCTGAACTACAGAGGAAAACCCACAGCCTAAAGACTGTGCTTGGAAAATGCGTTCTTCAACTCGACAGCGTCTGGTGGCCTGGGGAGAAGGCAGCAGCTGAAAATAAGCAAATCTCTCAACATCTGCAGAGATAAGGGAACCCTGCTGCTTTCCAGGCGTTGGGAATCCACTGCCGTGATATCCCTGGGGGCTTTTCATGTTCTTCTGGAGGCACGTTTTCACAGAGCTTCCGAAGGCCATTCTCTCCCAGGTCTGCCTTAAAATACAAAGCCTGCACGAGTTGAAAGGCACCGTGTGTGGAGCGCGGCTGCAGCTCTCTGCAGTCATTAGTTCCCTGCTACCTACAGCAGCTATCACTGATGGGGGCCAGATAGAACAGCTCATCTGAGCAACCCCCCCATCAACCAGGGGACAAACAGCTCCAAAGACCTTCACAGACCCAAAAAAAGAGACTTTGTACCCCTGCCATGGACCCCCAGCTGCACCCCTTGATCACCAGGACGCTGGGCACACAACACAGACACCCCCTTAAGGAAAAAGGGTCCTTTGGATTATTTTTCTCCTGGTTATTCATAATTTAGGAGCAGCTACTCATTGCCCTCTGTTCAAGTCTGAGACTCAGCTTCTGGCTTTGCATTATTACAGACAGCATGGCTAATAATTCACACAGCTTTGTATTTCACAAATATGAAATAACTAATTAGCAGTATTAATAAAACGGACCTTCTGCTTTCCATTTCTGCTAATGAATAGGTACCTGAGTTTTGCATTAGATAAGAAGTTATGCATAAAGCACATCTCCTGCTGTATGCCCCAGTTTAAATTATAGCTGTAGGGTTAATTGAATACCCTGGTCTAATCTCCCTGCGTTGGCGTTGTGTTGGGCTACGAGCAGTACTGCATCAGCATTTTGACTTGAGTTTATTTTTTTAAACAACTGCTATAAAACACTGACTGCAAAGAGAAAAAAAAACAGCATTAGGAGAAAATATTTAAAAACAATGGCCCTGTTGAGATCACCAAAAGGGTTCTATTTTAAGTGGCTCAACAACAGTATTTTTCATATTTCAGCACATTTTTACCAAGCTACTCCTTTATATTTCCTGAATTTATAGGTTATCCTTGTCAAGAACAGAACAACAAAAATCACTACGACCACAATGATATGGAAAAGTTATCTGAATTAGATAGTTCAGCCTCTTTGATGATTTGTTTTTACAAGACATGTATTTTATCACGTATCACATTAATGTAGAAATACCTGTTCATAATTTCTATTCATTCCTAAAATCATCCTGCTTTGCAGAGTTAATATGATATTTTTTCCACTGAATACATAAACTCCTATTATACCACCAGTATTATCACAAACCCTTGGGTATTACCAGTTTAATATTTATTCCTATTTCCACTCATATCTGATTGCCTGACTATGTAGTCATTAACAGGACTGGGCCCAGAAAAAGTAATCTAATTTTACGAGAGTGACATAGATTTAATTAAAAATGCCTTGGTTGAAACTCAGCCAAGCTCAACCCAAAGCAGCTAAATCAATCTTTGAGGCCTGTCCCTTTTGACATATAAATAAGTTATATGTCACACCTTTACTCCATATGATGTTGTCTCCGCAGCTATTTGTTGCACGGACTGTTATTGGGCCCCTCAGTGATGGCTGGAAATAGCCATAGGTCTCCCTCATGCACATAGGGGAATTCCTACATCTCATGCTTAAGAAAACCTGACAAAATAACAAGGGACCTTTCGCCTATGTGTGTTACAGGTCTTCCTCACCAAGGTTCAAAAACAAGTCAATCCCTTCACGTTATAATGCTGAAAGAAGATGGCGCTATACCAGCAACACCCACCAAAAATACTGGCCCTCGGGTCTAACTGCCCCCACAAACCATCGACACTTATCACAAACCACCACGACTGCACCTAAGGGTATGAACGGCTATCGGAGAATCACACCATCTTAGGCAGTCTCCGAGCAAGTATATTCCCATTTTTTAAGCTTTTTGGTTTCAAAATCAGCCAAATCCTTAGCAAACTACTGAATTCTCTTCAATGCAATCTAAGTCAAAGGAGGAGAGGAACTTATTCATGGGGGAGCGGTTCCAGCCTTAGACAACAAAAGGACAAAGCACTCAAATCCTTCTCAGGCCACTCACCGAAAAGAGACCTGAAGCCAGGACACCTCTGCAGTTTGCTTCACAGGCACAGCACTGGTTTCTCCCGCTGTGAGTAGCGGTAACACGCTGCTCTGCGGTATTAGAGGATAAGAAATTTGCCATTAACAAGCGGGACTGGAATAGGAAAACTTATCAGCCTTCTTTCCTAATGTCTACAGATGATAGTCAGGGGCAATATTAGGAACTTGTTGATCATCGCTCATTTTTAATTTGTTCTCTGTCCTCAATATGTTCCCTTTAATGAGCGTAACCATATGTCCAGATGAACTCATCTAACAAGTACTGCAAGTAAGCACAGGCTGTAGAAGCCACCTGGCCCTTAGGCTGTATTGAAAAGCTGAGATTTTCTAAGTATTCACTGATACAATTAACGCACTGGTGACCCAAGAGTGTAAACTCTAATACGGATTAGACAAGTGGAAATAATTTCTCACACCAAGAAGGTATTCTGCATGCTACCCAGTAATTAATCTATTAAAAATACAATGGGATAATAATTAAAAACGTCCTCTTAAAATTCAAAGAGATGAAGCCAACAGCAAGGTCAAATTTTGAGAAGAGAAATAAAAAGAAGCAGCAAGTCAGCCAGTATGGCTCCAGAATAATTTTATAAACATCCTGTATTGATTGTGACCTTATAAACGTAAACAGAGAAGGATCTGTGACAGAGCCACTTCTGTCCCCTGGATGCTTGATGGGTTCCTGGATCAGCAGGTAGGATGCAAATACAAGTTGACAGGAAGTGGTTGAAGACCGGCTTGTATATATTAAGTACTAAATTTTAAATATTGAAAGTTCAAAGTTCTTCATATAATAAAACACACACAGAAAGTAAAAATGAAATATTACTTTAGAGCCATAAAGTCCTCAGTAAGTGCCTTAGAACAGAGATGTACCTTACAAGTGCCCAAACACAAGCAAACAGCAAGAAGAATAGCTGAAGGTTCAGGTAATTTCCTAAACCGCTTTCTAAAAGCCCCTTTGCTTGAATCACACCATCCCAAACTCAGCAAACTAGGAGCACACAGCAAGTCCCCTCTAGTGCCTTCCCTCTCCAAGCAGAGAGCTATTTCAAGAAAACAACCCACACCACCAGAACACCATTTGTTCGGTAGCACATTAAGAGGTATGGAAGATTGCATTAATAGGTTTAATAAGGCCAAGTGCCGGGTCCTGCATTTCAGTCACAACAACCCCCTGCAGCGCTCCAGGCTTGGGGCAGAGTGGCTGGAGCTGCCTGGCAGAAAAGGACCTGGGGGTGTTGGTGGACTGTGGGCTGAACATGAGCCAGCAGTGTGCCCAGGTGGCCAAGAAGGCCACCAGCATCCTGGCCTGTGTCAGGAATAGCGTGGCCAGCAGGAGTAGGGCAGTGATGGTGCCTCTGTACTGGGCACTGGTGAGGCCTCACCTCGAGGGCTGTGTCCAGTTCTGGGCCCCTCACTACAGGAAGGACATTGAGCTGCTGGAGCGTGTCCAGAGGAGAGCCACCAAGCTGGTGAGGGGTCTGGAGAACAAGTCATATGAGGAGAGGCTGAGGGAACTGGGCATGTTTAGTTTGGAGAAGAGGAGGCTGAGGGGGGGACCTCATTGCCCTCTACAACTCCCTGAAAGGAGGGTGTAGAGAGGGGGGTGTTGGCCTCTTCTCCCAAGGGAATAATGACAGGACCAGAGGAAATGGTCTGAAGTTGGGGCAGGGGAGGTTTAGATTAGATATCTGGAAGAATGACTTTCCTGAGAGAGTGGTCAGGCACTGGACCAGCCTGCCCAGGGAGGTGGTGGAGTCGCCATCCCTGGAGGTGTTTAAGAAACATGTAGACGTGGCACTTCAGGGCATGCTCTAGTACCCAGGATTGTTGGGTTGTGTCTGTTTGTGGGTGGTATGTGGTTGTGGGTGTTTGTTTTGGTTTGGTTTTGGTGTTGGTGTTCTGCGATTTTTTGGGTGTGGGGGTTTTGTTTGTTTGTTTGTTTTGGTTTTTTTGTTGGTTGGACTTGATGACCTCAAAGGTCCCATCCAACCAAAAATATTCTGTGATTCTGTGATTAAACTTAGCTTACAGCTTAGCTAAGTGCCCAGCAAGCTGCAGCTCACAAGATATAGAACTTTAAATACAAGCATTGATTTCAAGACAAAATACACAAACTGTAAATTGAATTACAGCTGTAGAAGAAATATCAGTAGGCAAGACACTGCAGAAATTTGTATAATGTCATCCAGCCATTTAGCATGTGAATCTAAGTGGTCACTCACGGGCTTATACCGCAGAAAGAACTGGGCAGACATTGTTTAGAAGCCCCTTAAAAACGCCAGTACAAGAATATGAACAGAAACATCAGTTTGCAGCATGTTTGACACTGTTGCTCTTATGGGATGTTGACAAGCCAAGCTCTTGCATGGGATGGTTTTTTTTTTGCTATAGTTGGAGACTGCTAAAGAATCCCAATCCTGCGTCTGACACACAGTCTTGTTGGCTATATTGGATTTTGAAGGTTTTCAGGAGTTGAAAAATTACTACACCTGCCAACAGCACGTTGTATTTATCAAGTGTGTGTCTTTGGGAAAATGAACTTGCCATTCTGTCAGAAATTGTCTGCTTTGGGAGGTATGATTAGACTTTAACCATTGGTGTAGAAATGCCATTCTTCCTTCCACTTCATTGCTTTCCACCCAAAGGTTTATTCATGGGCTGTAGGTTATATAATGCTTTAAAAATGAATTGTGGCTGTAGCAACTGCTTATAAAAAATTCAAATCTGATTGCACGTTTCAAATAAAAATTCACTGTTGTATGAAAGTCCGTGTTATGATGAATCTTTATCTGACTGAAGCCTTAGAAAGAATGGCTGGTGAGTAGCAAATGAATTGAGCCTCTTGGTTTGCATTTTTATGAGGTATAAGAAGTTTGCAATGTATAGGGAAGTCCACAGAGATGCTAGAGCAGCAGAAAAAAAAAATAGAAACATTAGCAAGAGACACCCGATGGAGAAACCAGGGTCTAAGTAGGTCTCGGCCTAAGAGAGAAAGGCAGGCTTCAAAGTTCAGTGATCTCTATTTATACCTGCTCACTCTGCATAAAAGTTAAGAGCTGGGGCTGACTTAAAGGTCAAGGTGAACCTTTGCTCAAGAACAGCCAAAAGCAGCAAATAAAAGTACATTTGAAGCCACTTAACATTTAAGATTGACCCATAATTACTGTTGCTTATTCTGTCTGGCAAAGGGAGCTCCCCATCCCTCCTAGGCATCGTACAAATCGGAGGAGTCATCTGAGGAGACTCAGTATCCCCCTCTTCTGCAGAAAACAGTTAGAGGGCAGACCCGGGAAGAGTGATACAGACCATGAAAGGCTGAACACCCCTGCCAATACTTGGAAAGCTCCTTTGGTACTCCCTCTGGCAGGGTGCCGTACCTCAGTTAGCCTTGTCACCATCTGCTCAGGCCTTTAAAAAGTTGCTACAAGAATGTTAAGTATTAGAGGTACAAAAGAAGCCCTCCCTATCACCAAGCTATATCAAAAGAGGTCAGTGCTGTCCCCTTCTGAGCCAGATCTATATTTCCCTTGGTAGATGGCATTAAATTATTTTTTTATTTTAATGAAAGTAGGTGCTATGAATAAAACACAATATTGGTCATTATAAGAGATGCACCAGAAACACTCCAGAAGCAGAGGGTGGGCGGGAGGGAGCACATTGTTGGTGGCATCCCCTTACCTGATACAGAATTTACACTGGTACATGAAGTTGGACATGCCACCTACTACTCAGACTTTACCAGAGATGGGTAACCACAGTGAGGAAAGAGCTGCCAGCTTATAATAGTCATTACCCTTCAGTACAGCTCAGATTTGGAGATACGGATTAAGAGTATGATTAAGCACTGAATTTTCAGGGGTAGTCTTTGCCTTCATATAGCACGGGAAGAAGGAGAGAGTGAAGGAGATCAGAGGCAAGAAGCCTGGGACACAAAAAGCACACTGGGCTAAACCTTGTCTTACACACAGTGCAAGTGGCACTGGTATCAAGCAACTTTTTTGACAAAGCAATCCCCATTTTACGCATGAAAGAATGTCCTGTGCCAAAACAGCAGAGACACACTCACCAAGAGTGACCAAGTTGCCCTGAGATGCAGCTCTGCAGGGTTGGTCCTGTTAATGGTACCTTAATTCAGTTAGCACAGCAAAAGTCTGGATCCTGAAGCAATGAAAACTACAGAAAAGGTAAAATTGATTGGAAGAGCACATTTCTGCAGGAAATACACCCTCAGGACAACAGTGCTACATCTCAGCTGCGTTACAGGCCAAGCTGCAGTTGCCCTGTGAAGGTTCAGGGAGGAGAAAGCGTGGGGCCAACCCGGTCCCTCTTGGATGTCTGTTTAGGAGACCATCATGAACAGCTTGTGCTCCCATGGTCGCACACTCCTCATCGGAATACGTTGTTGCCCTTTCATATGTTTTTGCTGACATCCAATTAGGGACTTGCAATTCTTCCCTATTTGGCTTGTCAGAAGCTCAGATAAGCTGTGGAAGGAGTTGTCACCATGGATTTTTTTGCCAGGGGTAGAGAGTTTTGTTTTTGAACTCACACCTTCAAGGGCTCCAAGAGGCATCACGTCACTCCCTAGTACCACGGAGACTCTACCGGTGATCAGGCACACTGCACTCCGTGTCTTCCTGTACAAAAACAACAGTGTATCTTTCTTATTCTATGGCAAGTCATAACAAATAAAACATCCTCCGCAGATCTGGGGAGTACAGATCCCAGTTATGATGGCACCCACCTCAAATAACCAAAGAGTAAAATATAAGAAGGCTGGAGCTATTCATCTGTCATAGACTGTTTGGCAGCTCTTGAAGGTATCATAGCATAACTCATTTCCCATCTCAACAGCTAATCTTTCACAAGGCTAAACACTAACGGTTTTTGTTAGGTAAAAAAAAAAAAGACGAAGCCCTGTATGTATTACATAATCTCTACCTTGGGATGAAAGCAACGTGATTGTTTTCATTAACCTTTCATTCTTATAAAAGGGCAAAAATCAATAACAAATTTATTCAGGCAAGTGAAAGGCAATTTCAAGCAATTTCACAAGGGATTTCATTTCCATCACTTTTTTTCTCCCACAAATTCTAATAAAAAAATAATATGATCTGTCCAAATGCAAGACACACAAAAAGCAAGATACTGTCAGCTCCTCAAAGACACAGAATGAAACCGCCTTTTTACAGCTGGATAATTGTCTTACTAAAAATATTGCTTTCTTTCGAATCCCAAGCAAGTCTGCAAGGCAATGTCTTACTGACAGCCTGTGAAACACTTTGTTGCACAGTACTGAACCGGGCTCTTAAATAAAGCACCCATCATACATATTTTTTTCCTATTATAAATTAAGCAATTTCTTTTTGGTGCACTTTGCCCTTTCGTGCTATGAAGAGAGGTTTAAATTACATGGATTTGGATGCACTTTCCAACTTTGCTATTCCTGTCATATATTCCACAGCATTTCGCCTTTTAAAGAATTGGCTTTGAATTCATGGACTGAATCTTCAGACAAAAGAAGTGATAAAAACCACAAAGTAATTCGTTGGCAGCTCCATTTTGTACAGAGGACAAAAAATGCTGAAAAAGCACAAGACATTATTAATAAACTGTATAATTTAATCTGTGACTTCACACATCTTTCCATGAATCCTCTGCATATCCTTCCACGTTTTCTGTCGTGGTGACTCAAGGCTGGGGGGGTCCAGCTGGGGAGAGAGAGCAGGGGACAGCCCCAGCCCAGAGCATCAGGCCCACTGGTCCCCTCACAGCCCCCAAAACTCCCAACATGGTATCTATTTTTTGTTATAGTAGCCTTTAAAAATATTTTTTTAAGTAAAATTATAAATTATTTCTAGAAGCACCATTATTCTATAGGTGCTTCTTTACCACAGGTGTTTGTTTTCTATTGATTTTGGTTCCTTTGCCCACTGTGATGCCCCTGGAGAGCCTGAGGACAGTCACAATTTGTTATGAAATTTAAACTTCTGGGAAACCTTGTGAATTATTTGCACTATTCAAAAAATATCTAAGATATTACATCCAGTTTAAGAAAATTTCAATGCCAACTACCACCCCAGCAATACGGGTGTTTAAGATAAGCAAGATCAGCTATTTCTAGTGCTGCTTATCCTTATCCAGTTACTTTAGAGGGAAACGTCATCTGAATTCCAGTGGCTGAAATTAGGGATGCTGAGTCCACTGAGGTGGCTTCCTACAACCTTCTGCTGCCCTCCGAGCACTGCCTTTGCCACGACACGGGGACATGCAACTGCTCTTCCAGCTGCTCCGTGCTGGCACAAACCAGCTTTATAAATTTGTCCAATATGTTTGCTTTGAGGATGATGGAGATACCCAGTTTCTTACTCCTTCCGTCATGTTTTCCATGGGGGAGTGGAGCTTGTGATGTTGGGAAATGTGCAGTTTTCCTGGGGATTATTAATGGAAGGAAAAGCAAGACAAAACCCACAGAGCTGTGTTGAAGCCCTAAATCCACAATGCATTTGGGCACGTATTTCGGTAAGGCTGTGCCCAAAAACCAACAAAAAGAAAAAAAAGAAAAGAGACATAAAGATTTACTCACTTCTACAAGAGGAGGAAATCCAGAAAAAGCCCACTCAAACTCAAGAGAGAAAGCACAGAAGATTCCTAAAAATCTTTCGGAAATGTCTCTAGGCCTTTGTGGTTAGTGGTACAAAGCTACAGGGCAGCTACTCTGTACAAATCACCAGCAGGAAACCTTCAAGAACACTTCATATAATATCATGGTGACCTTAGCATGGCAGTAATATTGGAGAGCCCCTAGAAATGCTAATAATTCAGTTAGCACAGAAGCTCAAAAAAAGCCCATAATCAGTATTTGGGTTTATTCACTGTAAATTAAATTATAACACACAAGAAGATGAAAGAAATATTATAGGGGACAAAAAGCTTCCAGTTAAAGGGATGTAATTCCAGTAAATGTCATCTTTCATCAAAAGAATTACTGCATTGTTAGACTACCATGTTATTAGGATGCTGTGTAATGCACCGTCACCTAGAAGCAGGATAAAAGTAGATAGCAAGGGAATATTCTAGGGGAAACTGAAGAGGTTTCATTGTTGTTTCATAGAATTTTTAAAAAGCAAGAAAACAGAAAAAAGTATCTGAAGGTGCAGAATACACTTAAAAGGTTTCTAATTTCTCTCCACAAAATGTGAGTGTCCAGGTGTGAAGGACCTTTGACAGGCCATCAATCTACAAGGATTAACCTACTGCTAATTACAGTTAGCTAGGTTAATCATAGAAATATGGTTTTTATAATCTGAATTCACTTATTTACCGAAGAACTTCACAGAAACACATAGATATTCTCGAAGACTACTACTTCTGTAGACACAGTTATAAATTTATGCTCCTAGGGTTCACAAGTCAAAGTTGTGGTCACACACTGTTTTTTCCCCACAAGATACAACAACCCATTTCCTAGACAAAAGTCACAGATCTCATCAGTCTATACACCAGTGAAGTATGTCATAAGAAGCAAGAAACAGAGATTAGCAGATCTACAAGAGGAGTAAGGGGCCTGCACACAGGTACACCTCCCGAGTGGACTTTGACCGGGGATTTCTAGAAGGGATTATACAAGCCAAGTTTCTGCCACAGAAAGGAATCAGGAGCACTCACCCTCCCACCCCATACTTGGATGTGTTTCACAGCAACAATTGTTATACAAGCTTGTCCCAAATAGACAGCTCTGAGCTCCATCAGATTTGTACCACCTGGGAACAGCCGCAGTCCAGAGGATGGGTGGAAGCGTTCAGCAGGAGCTGAGTCAACACCCAAACCACTAAACCAACTGGAAAGGACCAGAGATGATCTCCAAGTCTGCCATGACCCCATAACCCCATGGACCTAACTCCATGTCATCAGTCTATTCTACTGCCTAATTTCCCATACAGCCCAAAACTTTTTGCAACTAACTAGCCAGAATTTCCCTTACTGCAGTTTAATCCTTTTTCCTCTTTGTGCTACCCACCATAACTTAGGAGAGCACACTGATATTTATGAGCTTTTCAAACCATTCAACAGGCCCCTTCTTCCTCATCGATCATATCGAACCCCCAACTGTAGGTACAGATCAACTACTTACTTTCTCACTACTGAAAAGTTCTTCTGATGCAAGGAGAGTTTTAAACTCCACTAGGAAATTCCAAAGCTTTTAGGGTGGCGATGCTTTTCCCGGCGTGATATTAACCAAACTCTCAAGTCCATTTGGGCATCTGTGCAGATTACTGCTTGTTTATCTTGGTATTTTGTCATTATAGTTATAAAAAAAAAAAAAATCATCTCCCCCAGTACTTTAGGCAGGCTTTTGTCTTACTGGCTCTGTTCTTAGCAGTTCCCCAGCAAGACAAAAATGCCAACTAGCTCCAACCATGTCAAGATCAACTGAGCTCAGCTCCTTTTCTGGCCTTATGTCCTGCTGCATTGTCCAAATCCTTATGCCTCCAGTCTCCCACATACCCTCCCAACTAGCTCCGTTGTGCATTAAGTGGCTGGCTTCCATTCTGCTTCAGGGCACGCTGAATACATTATAGAAATTAGATTTGAGGTCCTCCAGACGTTGCTGGGGCTAATTTCAGAATATCCAAGCTTTTGCAAAGCTCCTTTCTCACGTGCAAAACCTTCCAGTGGACAGCACTGACACTGCTGCTGCTCCCGCCATTTCAGTGTCAGAGCTTTACAGACTGGCCTAAAGATACATGAAATATTCCAGTGACTCAGCACCCCATTGCTCATGGCTGCAGAAATGCAAGGGAGAGTGAGTGTAACGGGCAGACCACACGTACCATCCCCTTTCCAGGCAAACTCCCAACATTGCTGAGAACCTGACTTATGCCTCACTGACACAAAGTGCAGTGTTTAAACCTGTGATTTTTCAGCAAGGTTTAACAAAAGTTTTTGTTTAGACTAAATATGATGTGTTTATGTTCTTTCGGATGCAAAGCAGGACACTGGGACAAGCTGATTTATGGTCACTCTCATTGCATCTAGCGTATAAAGTTACTTTGTTTGCACTGTAGTCACTTGAAGACGTTAGCATGTTCTTGTTTAAATACAGAGAGCAATTAAATCATTTCATGAACAAAGCATAAGCTGAGCTTCTTTCCTCGTGACAAAATGAGTAATAGCTGGCATCCAGAATTAATCAATTATTCCTTCTCTTGCAGTTATTATTTCCTTGAGTATGCTTTTTTTCATTCACCATTTTGGGGACAAACTAAACTCTTTAAATTGCCTTTCCTTCTGGATATGGTATAAGGGATGATTAACACTGGTATTCCCTCAGACAGATACAAAAGAACATAAAAGAGGAGAGCAGGGGACCACATAAACTTCCTTTAGCTCCATGTCTGCCTCCATTCACCCAGCTTTGCAGTCCTCAGCACAGGAAGGACATGGACCTGTTGGAACGGGTCCAGCGGAGGGCCATGAAGATGATCAGAGGGATGGAGCACCTCCCCTATGAAGACAGGCTGAGAGAGCTGGGGCTGTTCAGCCTGGAGAAGAGAAGGCTCCAGGGAGACCTCATAGCAGCCTTCCAATATCTGAAGGGAGCCTACAGGAGAGCCAGAGAGGGACTCTTAGTCAGGAGACGTAGTGACAGGACAAGGGGGAATGGTTTTAAACTGGAAGAGGGAAGATTTAGATTAGATATTAGGAAGAAATTCTTTCCTGTGAGGGTGGTGAGACACTGGAACAGGTTGCCCAGAGAAGCTGTGGCTGCCCCATCCCTGGAGGTGTTCAAGGCCAGGCTGGATGGGGCTTTGAGCAACCTGGTCTGGTGGGAGGTGTCCCTGCCCAGGGCAGGGGGGTTGGAACTCGATGATCTTGAAGGTCCCTTCCAACTCGAACCATTCCATGATTCTATGATTCCTGGGCCAGGAATAAGTTGAACCACTGACAGATGTATGGAAGCCTTCTGGACGCCCCCTCTTGCCAAGCCTAGACCACTTTTTGGTCTCAACAGAGCTCTTCAGCTCCTGCAAGAAGGAGATGGGTGAGCACAGGAGCAAAGCTCAGGTGCAGCACAGCCCCTCCTACAGAAGAGTTCCCTTTCTTCAAGTGAAATTTTCATTTACAGACCTATAGAGAAATTAAACTCCTGCCTGCACAGTGGGTCCATATAGAATGTTCCAGAGTACATGGATCATAAACACCTACAGTATAGGTGTTTATAGATATATAAAAATATAAAAACCTATTATAGCAATTCACAATAAAAGGTTTGAATAACATATAGTAGTCAGATACCTTAATTATGGTTAAGGGCCCTATTTTATCCACAGAATTGCCTTTGGAGCTAATAGAGGTAGGTAGTAGCTATTCAGGGAGGAAAAGGCTGATCTTTGCTTATGGGCACTCCCAGAAGAAAGGTCCACTAAACAGCAGAGAAGCACCTTACACTAAATAGACACAGCAAACAAAAGACTGAACACTCTCCAAACCCCCCTGCATCAAAACGCCAATTAGAGGGCCAGAGTGTAAGCAAAAAGATGCCAGTTGCCATTTGTCAGATGCTCCTGAACTTTGGCTTTCTTACCCAGCCAAGGAACTGGGAGCACTGGAGGGTGAGGGATGCATTAAGGCACGACTGGAATTTCGTGCTATTGGCACTGTTCTCTCTCTTCTCTAAGCTCATACTTGCCGCAAAAGACAAATATATAATCTTCCACTTCAGATCTAAACTTCTGCCCATCTCCATTTCCCATTCCTTGGATTAAAACTTCCTCTGATCCAATGTCATACAAAGAGACAGATTTTGGGGTGCCTCATATTTAAAACTGCTCTACAAATGCATTTATATAATAGAAAGTGTATGTTATACAAGAAATTTATTTATAATGCTGATTTATCCACATACTCTGTACACTTTCATATGTAAAACTCTTGCAGAAATAAGAATAGAATATGACTGAAATAAATGGAAATTGTGCACTAAATCACCAAGTATAGGTAAAAATGTTTTTCCACAAGGAACAAAAAACTATCCAATAGATGGGGGTAGGGAGAAGCAAGCTTTCAGTAGAACTAATGTATTTTGGAGTTAGCACTAAGCGAAGCCTACCAAAAAAGGATTTGGAGAATATTTATGCACAACATGCATCAACAGAAAAATGAGCTGTCAGTAGGTATGTCCACAAAGCGCTCCCTGACATGAGGGAGGATGATTTTCTCCTTTCAGTGAAACAAGTAAGGCCCAGGACACCCACAGTACAAACCAGGTCAGTCCCATATACAAATCCTACCCCCATCTTGGCAAACTGTCCTATTTACACACACTTTTGGAAATGGCATGCAGAACAGTTCCCCTGCCTCCCACCACCCCCATTTAGAGCACCCAGGTCCTAACATTTCACAGAAAAAAGCCACCTTGCCTTCAGCTTCAACATGGTACAAGAGCAGGAGCAAACCATGACTAAGGTGCCCTTCTGAGCAAAGCTCTGGCTGTCCCATTCAGTAACGCTCTCGGCTGCCACCTCAGCTGTAATCCTGCTGTTGAGAGAGACACAAAACATGACAGATCTGCTCATCAGCTGGACACAAAACACATCTGCAGGGCCAGTAGCAGCTGCATGAAAGATGTGCCCTGCTCCGGTTCAGATGAAATAACAGAGAATCGAATGCCCACTGCCACCCAGAGAGGCCAAGTCTTCTTTACTGCTCTTGTAGGTCCAAAATATGCCAACAGCAGGGAGCTAAGCTGACCACAGACATTGTATGATACTAAACGCTGATTTTAACTTCAGGTGCTTTGCCAGGGCTTCTAGACCACAAGCAGAAGTTTTTTTAAAATAATATACAAGAATTTGAACTATGCAAGAAAAGACTAAGCAGCATTCTCCTCTCCCAGCCCCAACACAAAGGAGAAGATACCAAGATTCGACTGATTCTATAATCTAGGAACAAAAAAAAAGACCTTTAGGGTTACCAAATATTCAATAACCAAAAAACCATGCTGGTTCATTTGCCAGTGCTTTCCACACCTTTTTCACTTTCTTGCGTTGCAGCGTCTGCTCTCATGGGAAATTCATCTTCTAAGAACATATGCTTAAGGTGGCCCTTAATTTAACTCTAAACTATTTCATTAGCTACAGCACTACACCTTCTTTGCTTTTGAATAATCCTAGGTACAATCCAAACACGCTGAATTCCACATGTATCTCCATACCTGCTGAAATAGAAAACATTATTTTAAAATGGAGATATGCTACAACATATACCACAGTGAAAGGACTTTATTCTGATGTTTTTCTCTTACATAGATTGTCACACAACATTTTTAAATTTATAGTTAATTGACTGCCCATCTTCCAACTAGAGGATCTTTGTTGTCCATACATCTTACAAAGTAAACTTGCTATAGTCTGACAACATGGAATCATAGAACGGTTAGAGTTGGAAGGGACCTTAAAGATCATCGAGTTCCAACCCCCCTGCCCTGGGCAGGGACACCTCCCACCAGACCAGGTTGCTCAAAGCCCCATCCAGCCTGGCCTTGAACACCTCCAGGGATGGGGCAGCCACAGCTTCTCTGGGCAACCTGGGCCAGGGTCTCACCACCCTCACAGCAAAGAAATTCTTCCTAGTATCTAATCTAAATCTCCCCTCTTTCAGTTTAAAACCATTACCCCTCGTCCTATCGCTCCACTCCCTGCTAAAGAATTCCTCCCCATCTCTCCTGTAGCCCCCTTCAGGTACTGGAAGGGGCTCTAAGGTCTCCCCGGAGCCTTCTCTTCTCCAGGCTGAACAACCCCAGCTCTCTCAGACTCTCATACCTGACTTCTCTTCATACTCAACTACAGGCATTTTCAGTGATATAAAAGCTAGAAAATGTTTATCCAAGACACTCTGATTTATAGATCCCTGTCTAGATGGTCAAATTGCTAAAAAGTGCTTTCTAATCCTGAATATTTTTAATAAAATCTTATTTAGGATCACAGGAGGCATAGAAATCAATAATAGTCCTTTTTCAAAAAAAATTAAAACGGATTTTGTCCTCCCCCTTGAGGACGTTTGGCTCCTTTATGTCATGTAGATTTACATACTGAATATTCAGCATCAGTTACACATCTCTCTCCAGTCCCAGAAACAGGTCATTAACTTGTTTTTTTTTCTTTTAATTATGAACTTAGACAAATTTATTTTTTGCCTTCTTTGAACAGGAAAGAGACAAGTTACCAATTAACTCAGCATTCAGCCTACATCACTGTCACTGAGCTTGAAAACTTTTCCAGGCAGAATGGTTGAAGCGCAACCAACCATTTCTCCTATTTATAGACCTCGTTATACTTGCTCAACTGAAGACACCCAACAGGCATCCACACATGGAGGCACTTCAAGTTTTTTTTCCCCTTATCTACACCCAGCATTATTACAAAGGAGGATATCATTTCAACTGATCTGTACTGAGTTACTCAGCATAAAGTTAACCTATTTCCAAAGCAGAGCATTTGCTGCAACAGTCAGTAGGAGCAAGTTTCTTCTGCTGTATTTTTTTTTTTTTCAGCTGACGCTCCACTAATCACATTTCAGCTGCTTCTGCTCTTCACTCACCGGTTATGCTGAATCTGAACTTCCCATTATTGTCACTCGGGGAAAAAAGCAATATACTGGAGCACTAATTCCCTTCTTTTTCATGTTATTTTTGATCTCTGCATCATAAAAGGCTCTGTGAATTTGCTAAATGTGTTTCATTAAGAAGTGTTAATCTATCTATTTTGGTATTGGTTTTAAATACTTACATGCCTTGCTTTTATTTTGACCAACTGGAATATTATCAGTAATTTCTTCTTCAAAGATTGGTAGGCAGTGCCTCTCTAGAGCTATTTATTCTGTATCTCCCCCTCTCCACCCCAAAAATAATCCGTTATTTAGATGAAAGGAAAGGCTCATCAGCACTATAGTATTTGAATTTTGACTCCTACTGGCTTAATGGTGCACAAGGTCAGAAAAAACTCTCCCAGCACAGTCTGAGCATTTTCCTGTGGGACTCATTACAAAGAGCAGCTTGGTCCACTCATCTGCCAGCCTGGCTTTTCCTCACTCAGAAACAACTTAATATTCCCAGGACACATTCTATAATTCTCTATAATCTGAAACCTTAACACCAAAGATTTCATGTCAAGGTGGGGTGACATGCTGCTCCTTAGGGGCAAGAAAACACAGCCGTTTTAAAGTTATCATAGACCACTGGGTTTGAACACGAAGACATGCGAGGACAGGGGTTCTGCGATTTCTGATGATAGTAGCAGATCTCTAGGGAAGTCTTCAGGGGCTGCTTTGGGTCCTTCAAATGCATCGGCGAAACTAAAAGTGTAATCTACCATACCATAGCACTAAGAGAGGTAAATTTAGCATCAGAGGGAAAAAAGTTTAAGGTCGCTGGTAACATTAGGGGGGGAAAAAAAAAAAAAAAGAACCAAAAAAACCCACATAGTATGCACTTAATGTTCTAAGTTTCTACTAGCATGCTTGTAGAGGACATTCAGACTTTAAGACTGCAAATAGGCCTTTAACCTCAACCAAGACCTTGAATACCAGCTCCTCTCCCAGTCTGCTCTTGCTGCTTTTCAGCAAAAGTCAGCTCTGGTACGGTAGCAACAGCATGTATAACCTTAGATCTCTTCCTCCTAGAGTCCTCCTCCTCCTCCCCGTAGTGCTGTCCTAATGGTAAAAATGGACACAGAGCAGTCCAGCAGCATGTCTGTGTTTTCTTTCATGACTTATTTGTGTTATTGCCAAGATGCTGCTGTAAAAGTACCCTTCAGTCCTTGGAAACTGCTATCACTGCTGCAGCAGTAAGTCAGTAACAAACCAAAGGCTAAATAAAACACAGGTTAAGTAAAAAGGATTATAAAAGAAGTGTTCGGAAGAACCAACCTATATAAACCCAGATCAGTCTCCGTTCTCCTCTGCATCTAACAAATACATTTTGGGGTTCCAAGTGACAAATCCTGAGGCGATGATACCGAATTCCATCATTTTTTCTACCTACTTGACACAGCTGACTGCAGAGGTCTGCAACGACGCTCCCATGAGATCTGCCTGCTGCAGAATCCAGGCAATGCCCCCCAGGTGGGCTGAAACATTAAAAGCATGCTCTTCTGTGCACTGAAAACCATGGAGAGGTTTTGCTGATGAATCCCATTTCCAAATAGACCGTGTGTGAACCATCCCAGCTAAGTCTCTGTGGTCAGTCAGCGGGTACAGCTTTATGTTCTGGTTGGAAAACAAGGGATTTCTGATATTTTCATACTTGATAATGAAGACACTGGATACACAACTCTGCAACAAAGCGATTTAGTTTGTTGGTGGGTTGTTGTTTTTTTTAATCCAGCTGATGGGTGCATAAGAACTTGCCTGCACAGCAGTAAAAGCCAGAAAGTAAGGCAAGAAATATGGCAAGAAGCTGAAACCTACATCTTCTATTTCCCACTTTTTCTTTTTCATTAAAAGCAACATCACAATATTATTTGGATTGTGCTTTTTATTTCATCAATTTCTCAATAAAAGAGTTAATTAAGCTAGGGTGTCAGACTCTTAAATAACCAACAATCAATTAGTGCTTTAAAAAGGTAGCATGGATGTGCTCATTACTCAGCATCAGGAAATCCATCTTAACTGATAGAATGAAACTGCTGCCGTCCTCTGTCAGTGGTGCCTACAACTCTAGTTAGTCCTTTAAAACACAATGAACATCCAGCTACTCATCTCAAGGTTTGAGGAGTGAGACGATGCTAATCCCTGTAGATTTAAATGCATAAAGGTATCTATTTGTGATACGGCTGCCAGAAGGAGACTGTTTGAAGTCAAACACGTGTGTGAAAGGTAGGAAACCATCAAAGCCTCCCTTCAAATTCCCTGAGCTATGGTTCATGTTAAGATATTTGATGATGCTCACAAGAAGAGTTACAAATTTAGTACAAAACCAGTGTCTTGTATTTCTTATTATATGTTGTATCCTGCTTTAAAGTATGCCTTTAGAAACCCTGAAGTGGGATGGTATCAAGATACGCAATACCGATTGCAAACATGAGGCCTGACGGAGAAAAGGAGACAAGAACAGAGGTCATATAGCAAGACATCACAACATGTCTCAGGTCTTAAATGTCAGGAAGGGAGGAGGTGAGGTCTTGCAGGGCATTTGGCAAGGACTCCCTGGTTTACCATCTCTCAGGAAAGGGAACATAGCTCATTCTGTATCCTCCCTTTCTCTTGGAGGGCAGAAGGGATGATGTGAGGCTTGAAGGCAGCAACTTCTGTAAGCAAAGCGAGAGATTCGTTTCAAGTTAAAAAAGGAAGATTCCAGTTAAACTGGGGCGAAGGAGTGGTAAGAGCTAGGTAAGGTGCTGAAAGACCAAAGATCGTCTCAGCTGTTGGGTTTTCTTTTACCAGCGTGCCTCATTCCAGTGCTGCAGACTACACCTTAAGCAAACAACTTTATCCTTAAGTCTTAATTAGTGATAAATCCCAACTCTAAACAGGCATGACACACCGCTGGTCAATTCAGGGAAGCAGCCCTTAAACCTGTGCTCCCCAGGCACACCAGCAAGCCTCTGCTCCCCATCACGCTGCTTCAAGGGACAAAGGACCATGCCTCTGTAGACACTGGCTTGAGAGCAGATATCCTTGGGTGTAACAGCAGGAGATCTTCTCTTCTGGCAACCAGTGATAACCAAGGAAGTTCTCCAGGGCAGTAATGAAGATACCCAACCTGCAAGCATCTCAAAGGTGCATGTGATACCACTGAGCCCAAGTAATTATCTCTTTCAATGTTAGCCTTTCACAGCACCTGTATTTTATCATCTATGTCCTAATTACTGGAGAGTGCAATTTTTTTTTTTTTAAATTGTATCTTAGATAAGCCCCCAAAAAATGAAGTTGGCAGGTATTATCTTCTCACCATTTTGCTGTGAAAATTGCCATCTAATGACCTAGTCCTTTTATATCAGCTCATGAATGACATCTCCGTGAAAATGACCTCCAAAAGCATGTCCGTCCTTGCATATTTACAATGCCAGAGTCCAAAAGCTTAATTAACGATGACAGAGTTGAAAAGGCTAAGTGTAAGCAATGGACAATTTAATACCATTCTTAATAAAGAAATCATTTTTCAGCCCAAACTTATCACTGGTTTTGTTGCTGTTGTGCCAGTGAAATACTACATAGTGATGAGAATCATCTCTGCATACCATAGTACATTCCAACGAGTACATTACATGTCTGCATTTAGTACATTCTCAGATTTTTAACTGGGAAAACAACAGATGAGCGGAGCACACAAGCCCAAGCGTACCTGATGAAATATCACTTTTCCACATTCAAAGAAAAAAAATTTAAAAAAAAAAATCTATAACCTGTCAATTCTTTTAGAGATATATCTATCTTCTCCTTCATTCTAAGCCATAAATTCTCAATAAATTTTATCATTTGACCTCCTTGTGGAGGATTTGTGGCATTTGAACAATAAATCAATAGTGTGTTATGAAACACTGGCTCACTGCAGCGATTCTCTGAAATGACACACTCAAGAAAAATTGGATTTGCTAGAAAGAGTCTCCATTTTCCCTTTTGGAATAGATAGTATCTGACATTCAGCATCACTTTCAGTTTAACCGGAGCAAAGAAGCCACCTAAACTCTCAATGACAGCCACAGGAAAGCTGTATGTGAAAGGAAAGATAAGAGAAAAAGGGGAAAAATTTAAGGAAATGCACTTGGACTCTAGGGTCCAAGCAAACTCTAGAAATATGGAGTTTGCTTCCTGTTGTCGCTGCCTAAGGCATCTTGCTGGACACCGAAGAAGCCATTTCCCCTTCCCGTGTCTCTGCTTCCATCCACAAAGGGACATACTCAGTCTTAGTCTTTCCTTTCCAAGGCCGTAAATTGGTAAATGAAAGAGTAAAGTCTCTTCTGAAAGGAAAGTCTCTTTTTTAGGAGCACCTGGTATTCTGTCCTCAGCATAGCAGCCAAAGTTTTCAAAAGGGAAACACCTATTAATGAGAAAGGGGATTTTGACGACCTCTTTGGACTCGAAAGCGTTTTTTGTATCAGTAGCAAAACGTGTCACAAATACAGGGTGGTTCATGAGAAAGTTAGAAATAGTCTTATCGGATCTTCAGCAAAAGCTAAACAATCTTTTATTACGTTTCTTTCTTGCAAATACCATGTTTGATAACCAAACAAAAACCCTGATGAAAAGCTTCAGTCAACTTTCTACTTAAAGCTGAAAATCTGTCACTAACTAGTAGTGGTAGCCATGAGATATCTCTTATACAAGATAAATTGTCACCACCAGAGCAACCAAGAGCTCAGACAATTCTCATTAACAGATAGGCTTGTTAAAGGACTTCTCAGAGAAGCCAAAAACCCAATAGGTATTAAGTTTAAATAGTCCAAGGCAGCAGCTGGCCAGTTAGGAATACACTGAAGGTGACCTGAAGGTGTAGTAATGTCGAAGTTGACTCCACTTCAGTAAACAGGCTGCCAGCAACTCAGCACCTTTCACGAGAAGTCAAGAAAAAAAGAGGAGAAAAAAAAAAAAAAAGACAGCACAACCAAGAGCCAGGTTAACAATGCCACCAGAGAGCTCATTAGTGTGTCTTTGCTTTGACTCTTTTCATGGGCAGGGAAAAAAAAAACAACAAACCCTAAAATGAAAATTCTGGTTTATGAATCGATAACTGGTGCTTTGTGGAGCAAGATCTTTCTTCAAAAGAAAAATAATAAAAATTCTCTACCCAGCCTGTTTACTTCCCTCTTATTAGTAGCACCTCAAGTTCTTGTCTACCACATTTTATTCAATTATTTGTCCTGTAAATCTGCATTAGAAGTTCTCCAGACTTGATCTCACCATGTACATCTACACACTTAATGTATTGCAGACTGGGTCTTGCCAGTACTGTCAAATGACTAAACAAGAAGAAATATTTTCCAATGCTTTGTTTGGAGAGAGCACAGTCATCAATATAGCTTATATGCAATTTGCTGCTCCCAGGGCTCCTCTCACCAAACCTTTAAAATACCAAGCTGCTGTTTTCTCAACCTCTTACATCATTTATGCTCCCTAACAAATGATTCACCCATTACTCATCTTCCTTTAGCTCCCATCCCTGTCTTTTTTTTACCCAGATCCTCATCTGTCCGTAATCTTCTCTCTTCTGCCATATGCTCAATTCATAATACTTCCCTGACATTGTCAGGCCTGTTGCAGACAGCTGCCACATCATCTCCCCAACTGCTCTCAGCTGGAACTGTCAGTCAGGACTGAAAAGTCACTTTTTAACTCAATAAAATAAAAACCATATACAATTTTTAGCCGTGGTGACTTAGTTGTTTTTCCTAGAGAAACAAGCCATCAACAAGCATCCTCAGAGAGCTTACAAACAGTATATCGTGCCATACCGATAAGATGTCCCACACTGATCCCTGTGGAATAAAAAAAAAGCCCATCTTGCAGGAATGCATAGCCTGAATGAGAAAGAATGAATTTTAGTAAGATAAACTTAAACCAGTAGAGAATTTAAACACTTTTTATGGTGGCCCATTAATTTTGTTTTAAAGAACTCATTGCTTCCATTAGGCCTCTTCTCCCTACAAGAGATACTCGCATCAAAAACTCTCCAGTAAATTGCTCATCATTTTCCATGCTTCTGCTCAGCGCTAAAGCAATGAAATAACAGTCCATTTCAGCAAATAAGCTTTTACACGCCATAAAGACAATGTGCTATAATTTGCCGGGGGCTGTACTACCAGATGGCAAACCTATAACTCCACATGCCAACCCTCCATTATTTATTCAGAGATTCCTTCAAAAAATCAATTTGTTCCTTTTCACATTCGGAAGCTTCTACTAAGAGAAAATTCATAGGAGGTCCACAAAAATCCAGCTTTCTTCTTGGAAGGGAGTTGCCAACGTTGGCCGGAGCTAAATGCACATTGCTGGCGTAGCAGGGGAAGGAGCAGGAGCCAAGAAAAGCCTGAGCCACCGAGAACATCCTGGCACCCATTTCTGGCAGCCGTGGGAAGCTCATGCATCACTGCTGGATTTCCATTGCCATGTGCCTACCATCAGTACCACAGGCTCCGGTTTTTCTTCTCCCATCCTCCTCAACTTGGCACTGAGCATCAAATCAGATTTAAGTGTCTGGGCACTTTGCACCAGCTCCTGCAAACAAGTTGTAAGAGAATATGCAGCCTTGACGAGCACATTGCAGGATTCATCCTGCTAAAAGCACAATAATATCCTGGGATTTTCTCTTGTTAATGCATAAAGAGGTGTCATACTTCTGCATACTGACAGGAACTCACCAATTTCTGAATGACATTAGCCTGATCTTTCCCTTATGTAAATGAAAACAAAGCCAATGACACACAAAGGTGCCTTGGCAAGTTGAATATTTATTTATTTATTTTTGCTACTTTGGATTTTAGCAGGTTTTTGTTTTTTCCCAAAACAATAAACTAGAATATTTGTTAAAATTAGTATGAAAATAATTACAATTTTTAAAAGGATATATGAACTGATTTGGTTTTAACAGCATTGTAATCAGCATCAATAGGTTAGGCAGGCAAATACATTCGCTCATAGGCATTTCCAACTGAATAGAAGTGCAGAGTTAGAAAAGTATGATGTAAGGCCCAAAAGACATTTTTTAATACATAGAATAGAATTGTCTAGGTTGGAAGGGACCTTTCAGATCATCTAGTCCAACCATCAACCGAACTCTGATAAAAACCATCACTAAACCATGTCTCTAAGCACTAGGTCAACCCGGCTTTTAAACACCTCCAGGGATGGGGCCTCAACCCCTTCCCTGGGCAGCCCATTTCAACATTTAATAACCCTTTCCGTGTCAAGATTTTTCCTAATAGTCCTAATATATGTCTATATATGTGTATACATATATGGATATATATATGTGTATATAACACTCAATATGCAGGAATTGTGTGTGATTATATGTTTTCATACATTTATAGTAGTCCAGACTTACACCACACGTTAACTTGGTGACCCATTAGTTATTTGTATGGATTTTTTAAGAAAACAACCAACCAACAACAAAAAAAAAACCTGATATACAACAATCACGCTCAGCTTTAAACAACTTAACTGAATCTACTTGGAAATTCCTTTCAGCCAAGAGATCCCTTCGTACTCTCAGCATTTTCCAAATTTGTTTAAAGAGTCATCCTGGACACCGTGTAGCCTGAAAGCACTTCAAAAGTATAAAACAGGGGCAAGGTTTGGAAAACACGGATACAACCCTTGTTTGATGCAGACCCATAAAACGTTGCTTTGCAGACACTGCTGCTCAGCAAGCTGCCATCCGCCACCTCCCTGCGCTGCAGACCCCAGTCGCCCACAGCAGGCGCTTATCTCTGCTTGGAAGCGCCAGGGTTGCTGTACGCCTGTTCCTCATTTGGTATAATTTCAGTTTGCGCCCCCAGGACCTTGTACACTGCTTTTAGTAGAGTTCACTGCACATTTACCTTTACCTCAGATAGGCTTTTTTCACCCCTGGGCTGAGAAGGCAATATTCACCATGTCTAGTGCAAATGATCCTAGTATTCATACAATAAAGGCTTTCACACTGTCCTGAGTTTCTCCATATACATTGAAATGTGCTTCCAGGAATGTGCTTCCCCCTGGCTTCTACGGGCTTGTAAGAGTTTATGTAAAAATCCTCTTTCTGCACACAGGAAAACCTAGATAGGATAGATGTCACGGCTGCTTGTTTAACTAAACCTTTTTTAAGGGAACCTATACAGAAAACAGAGGCTTGGAACCATTCAGGGACCCCAAAAGCTCCAAACGTAGCTTTTTACCATCCAAAAAATTCACACCATTTCCCAAATGTTTGCCAGTCTAGAAGCGATCAGACCCACCAATGCCCATCTTGACACTGTCCCCCCCCCCCATTATCTACTGGATCCAAAAAGCTGTCCTGTTATGTCTGTCCTTTGAAGGTGAGGACCAAAAGGAAAAGAGAAGGATACCAAAATAAACATTCACCACATAGATCTCAATTTTGCGTAAACTGTTGATTATTAGAGAAATAATCACTGGCATGCTTGGAATCAAAGAAGGAAGAATATCAGCGGAAGTTTTCTGGTCTTTATGTTAGATATAAGCCATCAGAAAGTTTATCCTTTTTCTCACTCCTTTTTTGTTGCAATACATGAGACTGTTCCATTCTTCATTGCTGAAGAGTAGACATCACAACAAGTATCTGAAGCAGGATTTAATATTTTCAAAGCTATGTCCTAACCGAATACATCTCAAGCAAATTTGTTGATTCCTTCTCTAGTTTCAGAAGTATAAATAGGTCATGTGGCATTTTAGCCCACAGCATTTCACAGGGAAACCATAAAGAAGTCCTTACACTATGACCACATGCATGGCATGGGTTGTAAACACAAGATGTCGGTATTGTGACAATTTGTTTGAAGCTGCAATACTGCAAGTTAGAGACTCCCACGATAAGGACAGGCACCTTTAGAGCAGCATTAGGCCTCTGGAAAAAAAAAAAAGGCTGCCAAAGCCCATACACACAGTAAGCTGTCTCTCCCTTCAGTGTTTCAAATACACAGCTTACAACAGCAAGATTCGAGTGCTGGAAAGCACTGGGATTGATAGCGGCTCTTTTGTCAAGCTCTCCCCACAAAGAGCACAGCCGTGATGCCAGCCAGATGGAGCGGGCACAGCCACAGCATCAGCATTTCCTAGAGAACATCCACTTTAGGAATTGTCTCCTCACACAAAAACACTCTGGGAACCGCCCAAAGGAGTGTAAAACAGACAGGCAACTCCCAAACAAATACTGCAGCCATTCCAAGACATGGAATATAGTGCATATACTCAGCATCCATAGTAAATCAAAGCTCAACACCTATTTTGGGGAATTTTGCTCTAATTTAGGCAAGGCACCTAAGTGATGTCACACTTGCATATACCTTTTGCTTAACACAGAGGTGTGCATGTTTAGCGAATGCAGTATGGGCTGTGTGTGGGAACAGCCATCAGTGCACAGAGATCTTGGGGCCACTCAGCAGCAAAACCTGCCCCAGAGAGGAGGCAGGAGAAAAGAGAGAAGAACCAGGCAGGCCCACAAATTTGGTAGGAGAGCTATGAGGTTGTAGAAGTTTGGCCCTTCGTGCCCTGCACAGCACCCACCTCCCAGTGCCAATAGGATAGCTGGACACCTCCGTCTCAAGCACTCTTTCACACACGGCTAATGTCTAATTTGCATTTTCAGGCTGGCCATGTGTCTATATAAAATATAGATTATGCAAATGTACCGTGCCTACCTACATTTCAATTAAAAGTACTGAATGCAACAAATTCAATCAGTCAGGCAAACGAAATAAAAAATATCAACCCTGGTGCATGTGCCTGGCAAGTGCCTCATGCTTTGGAAAAAAACCCAGGCTGCTGGGTGCATGAACCAAACGCTTGTTATTTGTGGGTTACCTGAAAGTGGTTTTTAGACTGGACAGCAGTTTTAAATTAACTACATAGCTCATGTTAATTTGTGTTGATTTCGGCAAATAACTTGCATAAACTCCAGGGGTAGAAAATAAATATTTTTCTGCTATTTAACTCATCCTGGTTCACTTATCTGCAGAATGCAAAAATTAAAACCAGCTACAACAATAAGTAGCTAAAGGCCATTTCTTGGCAGAACAAGGAAGAAATTCAGATGCAAGCCTGAAGACCAGCAGCATCCCTCATTCTTACTCTTGTAAGATGCAAGGAAGAGTTTCTCAGACCTAAAATCTTTTGCAGAAAGTAGATCTTGGGCTTTCAGTCCGAAATGTGACCCCACTCATAGCACAGGCAGTTTTGAGATACGATCTCAACGCCAAGAGGAGGATGCGTATCACAGAAACACAGATGGGACAGGAAGAAATCAAAAGAGCTCATCTAGTCCATCATCCTGAACTGATCTAAATGGTAAATCGTTTACAGTTAGTCCAGGGGAGATATCAGTCTTTTACGCTAACAACAACTCCTTGGGAAAGCAACTTAATGTTATTTGTTAACTTTGTGTGTTAACAGATATCGTGTTAACAGATATTTTGCTGCCTCTCAACAAATAAAATGCTTCTATCTCTACAGCTTTGAAATAGAACCTTTGCAGTGAGTTTTCCTGATCAATTATTCAAGATGGTATGGAAAACGATTTTGCATAATATGAATGACCAAGAGTATGTTTTTAAATGCTCTACACAACTTTTAGTCCTAAAAGCATACATTTAATTAAGCATCTGCTTCCAGCCACGCTGTGATGTTACACAAGCCTGGCACTTCCACATCCTTTTTCTATTATTCTAAGATAGCATTTGGGTGCAATTACTGGAGTTTGTAATACCATGCTACCAGTTGCATACAGATCATCACTCTCTCCCTGAGCCAATAAAAGGATTACCCAGGAGGCTGAGATTGTTTTGAAATTAGCGCATCCCCAGAGCTATCACTGCAAATACAAGAGGAACAAAAAATAGCTTGGCAGGATCACAGAATGGTAGGGGTTGGAAGGGACCTTCAGAGCTCATCTAGTCCAACATCCTGAACTGTTCTGAATGGTAAATCAGTTACAGTTAGTCCGGGGGGACAGCAGCCAAAGCAGGGTCACCCAGAGCAGGTTGCACAGCAACACATCCAGGTGGGGTTTGAATGTCTCCAGAGCAAGAGACTCCACACCCTTTCTGGGCAGCCTCTTCCAGTGCTGGCACCCTCACAGGAAAGAAGTTTTTCCTCATGTTGAGATGGAATTTCCTGTGTTCCAATATGTGCCTGTTGCCCCCTGTCCTGTCACTGGGCACCACCGAAGTGTCTGGCCCGATCCTTTTGACAGCCACCCTTTAGATATTGATCAGCATTGATGAGGTCCCCTCTGAGTCTTCACTTCTCCAGGCTAAACAAACCCAGGTCTCTCAACCTTTCCTCATAAGAGAAGTGCTTCCTGATCTTGACTTGTTCCAGCTTTGAGATAGACTTCCCTAAACTACCTCCTTTCAGTGAGCTCCCTACCATATTTTATTTGAGTGAAAAAACAAACAGGTGTTTTTTTAAACGGGGAAAACAAATCAATAGCAGAGACAAAACGGAAACAAGGTCTATATGCAACTCTCCCCTTGACCACTGCGTTCTTGTCTGTGCTTCCATCCTCGTGTTCAATTAGCCAAGTCACCTGCAGAGCGACACAAACTCCGCTCAATTCTTGCATGTTCCTCCTGCCAGCTCGCAGGTCAGGCTGGCTGCTCCCAGCTCATGGCTGACATCTCCCGTTCATCACATCCTGCCGCCTCTCAAACTTCCTCAAACACACAGGAACAGGACTCAGTTATGAACATAAAGGAACAAAATGGAAGGAAGACCAAATGCTGTCAAGTGACCAGGAGCATCAGTGCTCCATAAGGATTGAAAGCTCATTATTAACATGTACCACAGCTTGGAAATAAAGCATAAAAGCTCGTGCACTCATCTGGTTGGTTACCCTGGGTGCCGTTTGCAGTTTTACACCAGGGTCTGTTAGTACACTGAAAGCACGACATTTGTGGGTAGTCATGACTCCTCACCCAGGCAGAAAACACTCACAGAAATAACTGAGCGAGACTGTGTTTTACAGCTCAGAAGGAAAAGCCGATGCCACTTCGACAGAAGTGTCTGCAGCAGTTTCACTTACTGTTCACTAATAGACATGTTCATTAAGGCCATGCACAGGCCAGAAAGAAGAGACACCACAGTGCTAAGTGTCAGACAGCTGCTGCCCATAAGCACTGGGAGGAGAGAGGGATGCAACAGGCAGACGGGGGAAACAGCGGTACATAGCAGAACTCCCAACTGTGCAGAAGTTGCTCTACTAAAAAAAATCCATAACACATGAAGGCCAAGACTGGGGTGTCACACACTTGGCCCTGCAGAGCCTCAAGCCCTCCAAGATAGCCAGCAGGCACACAGCATGCCTCTCCGAGACACCATCTCTTGGGTTTTCCAATTTTTCCATTGGTACCATGAACCTCAAGGTTCCAACAGTGGCACACAGCATTGAAAAGCTTCTTTACGTGAACAGAGACGAGCCTCACCCTTCCTGTCACACACACCATCCCCCTTCTTCCCAGCTAATACAAGGAAAGGCACAACAGCAAGAGGAGTTAATTTCTCCTTTGCTGTGGCAAAGCAGCTTGAGTTAATTCAGTCTGGATTTACCTTCTTTTCAAATCTATGGAGATACACAGATTTGTAACTGTGTTCAATGTTTTAAAATATCAGCCAGGGTAAAACAAAGCCAAAAAGGAGGCTGCAAGTTTGGCAGACCCCGTAAAACTTTCATGAGTTTTAGAGTTTTCTTCTCATAAAATATTGTCTTGTCAAGCAGAAATATTTTGAGAAAACAGCTAGGTAGATGGCCTTTGCTTTGAACATAAATAATAAAAATGAGGCATCTAGGTACCTTAAAATGGAGCCCAACACTTAGTACTAACCCCAGCTCCACTTCTTTCAACGTCACTCATGAAGTCCCACTGCCCTCTGTCAACACAAAGCATCTCTGTATAACCCAGCTTTAACAGGTAAATAGATTTAGAGGGCATCTAGGCCAAAACAGAAAACACTTGCTGAGTTTGTTTTAGCATTTTACATGCTTTGTTTATTTAAAAGGAAACAAACAAGAAAAAAACTCTCACATCCAAACAAACCTCAAGCTACGTACTACCTTTATATTCCCAATGACACTAGGGCCAAACAGTGTCAGGAGACAAAAGCCCCACTGATCCAAGCCTTGTTCTGGCTCCTCCAGCAGCACCAGTGCTCCCCATCACTGCTCAGCCGTAAGCCAGTTTCTTTCTTCATACATATCTGAGAAACCCCACTAAAGATGACAAATTTGCCAAGCAGCAAGAAAGGGAATGGTCCTGCTCATATAATCCTTATTGCTCTGATGAGTCATTTAAAAATAAGTGGCTTTCAAAAGGGTCAATGAAACAGAACAAAATACAGTAGAGAAATTACTGTAGCACAAAACAAACTCTCCCTGGTGTCTTCTATTTGAGAGGAACAACACTTCTGAACAAAACTGCTTCTCCCCCTGATTACAAAACCTATTTCCAAGTATGACTCGTATTCGGAGAGGAAAACCTAGTGCATTATGATCTGCAGCCCAATGTTTCCTCAAGGATTAAGTTTGGAATTAATGCCAAAAAATACCTCTGAGGACAGTCTCCATTAATGTCACAGCAGAGCCTGAGGAAGAGCTCCTGCTGGCTGGCCTCAAATTGCTGCTTTTTCTATTTCTTTAGTGCAGTTTGGAATTCCTCCTTCCAGTAGGAGTCAGTGCAGAAGAGACAGCTTAAACACCCTATCCTCAGTGCAGAAACCTTTTGGAAAGCCGGGAACTGGAAAAAGCAACAAGACACAGCCTTTGTAGCTCTTGCTGCTCAGACCCATCTTGCTCCAAGACACGGGCACTTTCCCAGTGACACCAGGTCTTTCAGCCACCACAGACACCTACTTGACACACCCAACAGAGGGTACCCCTTGAATTAGATATCTTTATCAGTGAAAACTATTGGAAAAAACAGACTTTAGAGCAAACCTATTATCTTTATGTTCTTATTATACAAAATAATACCATGGCACTTCAGACATCACATAAATTACTCCAGAAAAGACATTTACTTATGCAACTTGAGAAACAGCAACAAACAGGATCTTCACTAGCGTCCCTCCTCCTCCACTTTAAGGCAACCATGTGAATTTTATCACCTCCAGCAAAACCAGGGCAAGGCAAACGCTGCGAGCACTCGGCTGCCCAGCACACACGCTGTATGCTCACACTATTACAGCACTTCCACAGCCGGACCATTAGAATTCCTCCTTGGATGTACACAGAGAGCTATAGTACCACATACTTTCATCTATGCTTTTGTGTACCGTTTTCCTACCATTTAAGTTCACTGAAATGTAAGAGAGAGTATTTTTGATCAAACTCTTCTGCCCCAACAAAGTTTGAGAGGCCTAAGATGATACTTTCATGCAAATAAATCGGGATTTAGAGATTACTACCCACTTACTGTGCTGTTTCAAAGAAATGGAAATTGCAAATGTCTGCACAGAGCCCAAAACCAAGCTTTAGCCTTAAATCAGCAAAACACTGCATTCAATACTATCATTTATAGTTCTATAAAAATCATGTATATTATAAATGATAGAAATGTGTATGCTACGCCTTGAATTTTGAAAACACTCTGTAGTTTTGGAGGGCAGCACAGGGAGAACAGTAATGGGAAAGACGGAGCTTTATAACCCTTTTAAGTTTGGTTTGGTTGCAATCAGGAAAACATAAAACAACAGATTAAGGTTTGGCCCAGGAAGAATATCAATTCACACACAATAGCTGTTTGCACTGCTGAAAAGTTGCAATTCTTTTAAATGAAGTGTAACAGCAGTAATTGTGTTTCTTTGAGTGAGCTGAAAGGCAAATGGTGCATGAATCAATAACGATGTGGCTTGTACACCATTTATCTCTTTGCATGATCCACAGGAAATCCAATTGCATAATTACATTATTCACAGCCCGGTGAGAGCACAGAATACCGGGATCCTGCTCGTACAGGCATTTACTCCTATCCGCAAAGAGCGGACACCCACAAAGGGGAATCTGGCAGACCATCAGCCAAAGCTTACACTAAGGATGGGATCTAACTCTCTGAACTTATCAGCACTGCAAAAGGGGACTTAATTTCAGCTATCAATGAACCAACGCCTATAAATATCTTCAACATATAGAAATTTTTTGAAAGCTTCAAAGTTTTTAGCAGCTATAAAGCTATTACAATGGTATGTCTGCTGACTTCAGAAATCGGATTGCTAGAAATTAATCGGGACACTCAGACACAGGTACTTCAACACAATGATAAATTCCCTATTTAGACACCTGAGAAACCTGCATGTATAGAAGAAAGTTTACAAACTTAAGTCCTAAAATAGCATCAAACACTGCTCACAAGAATAGCCTGTAACAGATGAAATTTAATGTTGGTGCTCAATAAGTACATAGTTTCAATCTTTTATCTTCCATCACCACTGAAGCACACATTTGCAGCGTTTACCTGTTTCTGCTGCATCATTTCTGAATTCCCATGTAGGCCAGTCTGGGAATGGGACAGCAGTGCCACACCTGGTAACAAACCCAGGATGGCAGGGCACATTTTTAAAACAGCTTTTTCATTCCCCAGTTGCCTCCCAAACAGATGGAAGCCTGGGAAAGGCTGCTGGTCCTGACCGAGCACACCACCCCTTCCTCTGCTACCTGGCCAGACAACCTCCCTGCTCCAACCTCTGCCATAAAATATTCATCTCCTCCCAGTGTACTTTATTTGACTCCGTAAAATTCTGATATGAAACCACAAGGACCAATCCTGCTGACGCAATTCAATAAACTGCCAGGTTTCTACACATCTCTTATTGATTCGGAGAACACTGAACCCTAGCAGACTTGTGGCTGAGGCATAAGGAGTTTGCAGCTGCAATATAAAAGTTGAGCTTTTCAAGCTCAAAAGAAAGTCTATATTTTGGCTGGCTGCTTTTCAAACGAAGAAAAAAAGAAACCAAAACATCCAGAGAAAGAGATAACACACCTAAATATAAATGATTTAGGAATAAAAAAATTACTCCACACTGCCGTTTTACTGTTTGTTTTCTGTACAAATTGCTCACTTCTTTAGAATCCAACCCAAATGGAGCAGTTACTGACAACTCCAAGAGAGTTTCTCAGCCAGGAGGGATGCTGAGCGCTCCACCAGGCTACCCCTCCCTCTCTCTCACAGAAGTTTTCCAACCCTGCAGTCAGATTTTCAGAGGGCATCTGCAGTTCAAGCCTTTTTGCTGCACTGTGCTGCCTGCTATTCCCTCGCTATGTCAGAATCAAATAAAAAGTAAGCCTGAAAAATTCATCGCGAATTATTTCCTTTATTCGTCACAGAATAAGAGTATCCCCAAAGAACCTGCTGTACCACAGACAAGTAAATGTCTCCTCGAGGCACAAACAGATGGGTTATAGGTCTCCATGTTTATGAAACGAGGAGAAATTTATTGCCTCATACATCCTCTTCTGCCATGGGATTATCACTTCAATAGTTGACCTGCTTAAAAGCGATACTGCAGTTTGCTGTGGCTAAAGGTAGTTACTTTTATCAACAGGATAGATTAGAGTTACACGATATGAAACCGGGATAAGGTCCAAACCTTATACTGCAACATTAACTTGGTTTTATTACTAGCTCTGAAGGAAAAACAGAAAAAGGCAAAATTCAAATAAACAGAAAAAAAACCCAGCAGGTGCTAATGGACAGATGAAGACTTCAAAAAATTTAACAGCTGAAACCAGCAAATACTCTAAAGACATCAAATTATTTTATATGTATTTTTAATACACTCCTAGTTTTACCACAATCATCACTTGCGAGTGAGGAGTTGAACTGCTTCACTACTCAGCATATTGTAAACCAAAACAGACCCAAGATTTGGCATCACGAGCCTGCAAGTGAGACAAAGGAAGGAACCAGGAATTTTGCATTGAGGCCATATCAAGAATCAAATCCAAAAGATCATTTCCCACACAGGGATCCATTTCAAGACAAACTATTCTTTAAAACAATGCAAGTTCAGCGAGTATTTATCTATTGATAACAACGTCAAGACACTGCTCCTCTAGGCTCTCTCAGGATACAACTCAAAATAACCCCTGTGAAAAGGATGCACAGGGAACTAGGAGGCACGTATACGACAAGTGTTTCTTTTTTTGATAGCTAACCGTAGCGACATTAAGAGGAGGAATACATAAAAGGCAGCATCTTACAACAGGCAACATCTTTCATTGCAGTCTGTTGAGGTTACAAAATAAAGGAGGAGACAAAAATATTAAATAGAGGTAATTCTACTCATACAAAAATACTTTTTTTTTTTTAAAATAACCCAGTAGCCTTTTTGCCATAGACTCTGCTACCAGGTCCTCTATGTAACTTTCTTCTTGAAACAATAGATTCCACCTTTATCACTAAAGTACTATGATGTTCAAAATGATCTGGATCAAGAACTCCAAAAGTTGATGTATGAGGTCACGTATGGGAAGATCATGGAACAGATCCTCCTAAAAGCTATGCTAAGGCACGTGGAGGACAGGGAGGCGATTCGAGACAGCCAGCATGGCTTTACTAAGGACAAGTCCTGCCTGACCAACCTAGTGGCTTTCTCCAATGGAGTCATTACATCAGTGGACAAGGGAAGAGCAATGGATACCATCTACCTGGACTTCTACAAGGCCTTTGACACTGTCCCCCACAACATCCTTCTCTCTAAGTTGGAGATACAGATTTGATGGGTGGCCTGTTCGGTGGATGAGGAACTGGCTGGATGGTTGCATCCAGAGGGTAGTGATCGGTGGCTCAATATCCAGACGGAGAGGGGTGACAAGTGGTGTCCCTCAGGAATCCATACCGGGACCAGTGCTGTTTAATATCTTCATCAATGATACAGACAGTGGGATCAAGTGCACCCTTAGCAAGCTTGCAGATGACACCAAGCTGAGTGGTGTGGTCAACATGCCAGAGGGATGGGATGTCATCCAGAGGGACCTGGACAAGCTAGAGTGGTGGGCGTGCGCAAACCTCATTAAGTTCAACAAGGCCAAGTACAATGTCCTGGACTTGGGTCAGGACAATCTTTGTTATCAATACAGGCTGGGGGATGACGTGATAGAGAGCAGCCCTGCAATAAAGGACTGGTGCAGTAAAGTGCTGGTGGATGAAAAGCTGGACATGAGCCAACAATGCGCGCTCGCAGCCCAGAAAGCCAACTGCATGCTGGGTTGCATCAAAAGAAGAACGGCCAGCAAGAGAGGTGACTCTCCTCCTCTACTCTACTCTCGGGAGATCCCACCGGTAATACTGTGTCCAGCTCTGGATCCCTCAGCACAAGAAGGACATGGACCTGTTGAAGCGGGTCCAGAGGAGGGCCACGAGGACAATCCGGGGGCTAGAGCATCTCTGCTGTTAGGACAGGCTGAGAGAGTTGAGGTTGTTCAGCCTGGAGAAGAGAAGGCTCCAGGGAGACCTTACAGCAGCCTTCCAGTACTTAAAGGGTGCTACAGGAGAGATGGGGGCAGGGGGGGACTGTTTGCAAGGGCATGTAGCAATAGGAGGAGGGGCAATGATTTTCAACTAGAGCAGGGTAGGTTTACATTAGACATTAGGAAGAGGTTCTTTACAACGAGGGTGGTGAGACTGTCCCAGGTTGCTCAGAGAAGCTGTGGATGCCCCATCCCTGGAGGGGTTCAAGACCAGGCTAGATGGGGCTTTGAGCAACCTGGGCTGGTGGGAGGTGTCCCTGCTTACTGCAGGGCAGGTTGGACTGGATGGCCTTTAAAGGTCCCTTCCAACCCAACACATTCTACGATTCTATGATAGTACATTGCTGTGCTGGTAAATTCTGCCTGAGATGTATTTGTAATAAACTATGTTTTACCATAACAAGCACAATCATGATCCTTCTTGTTACTCTTGCAGTGCCACTCAGGGTTGCATTAGTCCTTAAAATAATATTTTGACAGTTGGCCATTACAAAAGCTGTAATTCAATCACAGACTTGTAAAGCACTCAAAGCACATTTAAAGATTTATTTGTGCCATCACAGTTCCATTCAGCCACACACTCAACTTTGGCCCAAGCATACTTATTTATAGTCCTCACAACACTTAGAGAAGCTAAATATTTAACAAGATTAATCCATCTTACCATGTATCAGATGCACTGGTGGGTATAATATTCAATGGGAACACATCATCTTGGCATGAAGCCAACCAAAATCACACCAATCTGATTCTCCCCAAACTGGGGTTTGTGAAGGGACTATAAATAGGCTGCTGTGCTCCTCTCTCTTTCGGATGAAATACTCAATGGGTACAGAGTGCTATCAGGGTGAAAGCATTCAGGGAGCGCTCCTCAAAGTGGTAAAGCAGCAGTAACACCTACTCCTACATAACAGATAGATGAGAGAGTCCTTCCTGCTAGTCTGGTTTGTGACAAGGGTCATTTTGCCGAGAAAGGCGTGAATTGGAAGGGAGGGTTCTTTTGGAAGGGAGGACACATTCTTTATCCCATGGGATATAGGAGACTGTGTCATAGTTTTTACCCTTACTCATATCCAATACAATTTATTTCTTTTAGCAGTTTGAAGTCTAAGACCTCTGACTGTGATACAGAGCAAGTTGTATATGCAAATATGAGATTCACAGGATCAAAGGAAGCACTCTCCTGTGGAAGTTGAAATGGATTTTGGGTGCAAAAGCAACCCTCTGCTCTCTTAATTTTGTATACTTCTCAACTCTTTTTAGAGCCAAAAATAAATATATGGAATAACTGAGTCCCCTCAAAAGTGAAAGATTCTCCTTGCACCAAAGGAAGAAGCACCTGGCCAGCAGAAACTCAACAGTTCCCATAATCCTGCAAGTCCGCAAGCTCCCAGTTGCTCCTGGCCACCACCATCAAGAGCATGACATGAAGTCAGACAGACTTTTGGTCTGAGCCAGCAGTGTCATCCTTACGTTACTTTTGTATTCCAAGCAGAGGACATTGACATATGTAGGACTTGACTGCAAGTACACAAAAGACAGCATCACTCAAGGCAAAAAGCTAATGCTGATAGAACTCACTCAAGCGTGTACGCGTGTTGCAAATTCTGCGCTGTGCCGATCCCCTTGTGCTGTGAATTGTTACAGCCCGTGGCTACAGAGGGTAGGCTCAGCAGTGCAAGCTCTAGGAGCAGCACGCCATTTTTCAGGTTAACGAAAACCCAGCTCAGCTAACAGGTCATTTATATGTGGGTCTCAACACAACAAGGCTCAGTTGCTCAGGGCTAAAGACCTGTGAGAAAGATAACATTTTAAATTATTTAAATCAATGCGGAGGAAGGCTTAGAAGTGCCTAACTGAAAGAGTTACAAACAGCTCATGCCCAACTTGATTTCAGACATGCCAAGACAGACTAATATGAAATAGATAGAATAACCAGAAAACAGCAGAAGAGAAAGCTGCAAACATGAGTAATTCCAGACAGAGACACACGAATGAGGCCTTTTGCTAGCGGAGGTTAGCAAAAACAAGACTTACTCATCCAATATAGATGTAAAATTAGAACATTCTGGCACAGGACTCCCCTTATACTGACTTGATTTTCACACTGAAGTTCCCACCTACAGATCACCCAAGAACTCCTTTGAAGTTAGGGTCCAAATCTCAGCCAGAAATAGAGAAAAAAAAAAAGTTTCTTCCTTACAGACTATTCTTTGCTTACCTAAACCACATTGCTCTTCATCTGCTCATTGTGCCATGCCTAAATTTTTAAATCAAGTTCTTTCTAAGCTCTCAGTGTGAGAGTCTGGTATCTCAGGGACAGACAGCTCCCTGAAGTTTCTGGGTTTCCAGCTCATGTTTTCTTTAGCAGAAGCAGCACGCAGGATATGGATTAGCTCATTTAAAGTGTCCTTCCTTATTATCAAACTATATAGCACCCACAGAGATACAGCTGAAACTGTAAAGTCCTTTTATTCTAAAATCTTCTATAATTCCCAGTTCATTTTTCTTGGGTATTAGCCAAGCAGCAATAAAAAAAGGGAGAGGAGGGACTTAATTCCTTAATGACAAATTCTGAAGTCCCCTCAAAAACATCCTCATATAATTTTATTTTTTTTAGTTCATCAGGGAATTCCACAGCACAATTCCTCCCATCGCTGGTAACCTCGGCTCACTGAGATAAGACTTATACCTATGCCTGCACTGGCAGAACAAAAGTACTGCTGGGGTGGGTTTGGATTTTGCAAAGTTTCTCTAGCTAGAGATAAAAACTAAGAAAAACCCATTCCATTTGTAGTTACATTCAATAAACTTTAGAGAGAAAAACTGCGCTTTGTATTTTGGTACCTGAGCACTGGATGTGCCAGACAAGGTAAAGGAAAAAAAAAAATCCTGGTAGAAGGTAAAATAAAAGAAGGAGAAAATAAAAACAGCATCTTCCCTGTCTCAAACCCGTGCACACATTTTCATCTTTTGTGATTTTAACCACAAGTTTTCCATACAAAAATCAATGCTCATCACCTTAACTGGATTTACCCACACCATGCGGTTAAAGGAAAGGGCTGATTGCGTCACACACAGCCACTTGGGATGAAAACATAGCCAACAGAAGAGTTCCTAATTAATCACATCCGTGCAAGTGATAGAAAACAAAGTGACAGACCCTGAAGTCAATTACTTAACAGAATGTAGCCAAGCACAAAAACAGTATTCAGTGGAAAAAATCCCAACATCACACCACATAATACTACTTTGTGCTGAAGACTGTATTGCATTCTGTTTTCATTATGGGAACATCTGATAGGTATTTAAGGGATTTGAAAAACTCAGAAGAGCTCCTTGAAAAACAGGACGGTATTGTGGTCCTCAGTGTTATAATCAAATGCTGAAATTCAAGCAACAACCAAAAAAAGCAGCATATTCTGACAGAGGTACCAGATCAAACTATTTATCTGCCTATCTGTATTGTAACAAAGCAGGAAATAAGTTATCTTTCATATGCTTAAGCTGTACCAAAGGGAGGAAGGAGGTTTGTTTGTTTCTATTTTATAAATATCCAGACAGTTAATGTTAAAAAGAAGTCCTTTTAAACACCAGAGGACCATTTGCCCAGAACACAATGAAAAGCCCAAAGCAGAGTAGGGACATATCTATTTGCAAGAGATAATCAATGCTTTGTGCATTTTAATTCTTCTCTTTATCACTACATCTTCCTTTTGCTTTTGTTCCCCATGCAGCACATTTGTATGCTGAGCATAGCCGTTCAAGCAGCACAGACACAGGCATTACAGTGCCAGAAAAAAAAAAAATGTACAAATCTTCATTTATAACAAAAATACCTCTAAACTTTTTTAAGCAGGTGTTTGTATGCTAGTTAGCAGTAAACCAAAGCTACCCAATGCTGTCTCAAACTTGCCTTCGGCATACCCACGTTTGAGTTTAGTGTCTGTCCATCCCCCAGACACTGATGAGTTGAATTCTTGTCTCCACGCAGAGTCCAAAGGCCCTGACTCACCACCAGCAGCTACTGCAACAGGCGCTCCCAACAAATCCCCCACTGCTCATCCATGTTGCCTTTTCTTCAGTCAAGACAACTACATGGCTCACAAAGCAGTCCAACTACTGCAGTTTTCAGCCCAGCAGGTTAAACTGAAGATACAATTTCAGCTCACCCTAACACACCGAGCTCAAGACCACCACAGGTCCAGAGCTGGTACCAGGATTTCCATGACAGAGGTAGATGGGCTATGGGCTTGGGTGCAAAAAAGGCACTCTGGAGTCATCCAAGAGCTCTCATCCCAAACACTGGCAGCGTCCGTATCTTATACAGCTGGTATAGGACTAACTTTGTGCTATTTGTAATTGGGTATTACACTAAATTTGTGTTACAGTAGCTTTTCTACATGCCCATGAAAAGCTCCTGGCATTCTGAATTATTTCTCAGTAATTTTGTTAGTTATATGTACCGATGTCAACACGTATGTTCATCTGTATTGATTTTTAATTGTATACCTCAAAGTTGTGTGCAATCTCAGTTACTGCTTACAGTAACTATGTTAAAAAACAAACAACCCAAGTGGACTGCAGAAGGAGCTTTGCATGATAATTTTTATTCTCACTTTAGCTTCTTAAGGCCAAATGGTATTCGATTAGAGGACTGAACTCATTTTCATTATCAACGTATAAGAGAAGTTGTGACATAATGCTATTCTACTTTTAGCAAATTATCTTCCAGAAATCCGCTTAACTGTCATGCCTCTTTAGCTTCTGTTACTTAAAAGCACCGTTTGCTCTAGGATGTTGTGGATGCTGTTTACAGGGATTTGAGATGAAGCAGCCACGAGGATTACAAAACCCACAGAAGCTTCTTCAGACTTGGAAAAACATTACTTGAGAGTGAGAAAGGCAAAAATGGTTCGACGTGTGGGGAAGGTGAGGGGACAGGAAAAGCATTTTTAGGCTTTTTTTCTCACCCTCTTCCTGAGGTACCCACTTTTTGATCGCTGTTAGAGAAAGGATCTTAGGCTGGACTTGGTCTGCTCCTGCTCAGTTGCCCCATGTGTTATCTGTCATGGAGGCATCACACATTCGGGAGAGTGAGGTGGAATCCATTTCCCATAACAATAACACAGTTGTTAATTAAGACCCAGCTGCAGCTGTTACTTGGGACTGTACACAGGAGAGAAAAAAAAAGCCACAAACTAGGAAATGAAAGTTCAACCACACTTTCGGAGAACTAAATGGCTTTACTTCACTTAATTGAGGAAGTGACTTGGTTACACTCTCGGTACAG
Source organism: Numenius arquata (assembly GCF_964106895.1). Classification (NCBI taxonomy): domain Eukaryota; kingdom Metazoa; phylum Chordata; class Aves; order Charadriiformes; family Scolopacidae; genus Numenius; species Numenius arquata. Next base: position 19,888,182 of record NC_133585.1, on the reverse strand, counting down.
TGAGAAATGCTGCAGAGGAAGGTGCCTGGTTCAAATATGTGAACAGAAATCCATTCTCTTGAAACTCCTCTGCCAAGAATATCTTGCATAGGCTGTGTCCGTGTACCATATACAGATGCGTACTGGAATGATAAGTGCAAGCAGTGCTTATTAATCACTCAGATATTAAGTACAGGGCTGTATTATTGCACAGTTCTCCATCACAACCTTGCAAAGGGGTCACCACTACCCAATCAGAGGTTAAACATTCGACTAATATTACATTAAGGAGCACTTTGTAAACATGGGCACTGTTAGACCCATTAGTAGGTGATACCAGTAACCCCCTGGAAGATCTGCGTGGGTTAGATGTGCAGGTCTCACTACTGAAAAGCAGCCAGGCAGCTTCACAGAAAGGACCTATTCAATCTACCCAGCACTGAGATGATCAAATGCAAACACACTACCACTCCAGACCACACTTATTTGACCGACTTGTGTATTTAACATTCTTTTTTTTATCTTTATCTCCTAAACATCTGTGAAAGAACACATTATATGTATCAGCAAAGAGAGGTGTAAGATCTCTCCTCTGGTACTGAATACCCAAAGTAAACGCCTCTGAAATCCCTGTGCATCCGTCTTGCCACAATCCCACTAATAAAACTGAAGGCTAAACCAAATTGGATGCATTCTCTGGGGAGGTATGTGTACTGCCTACTGCAGGCATTCACTGCTTAGGATTCACCAGACAGCAGTGAGGGGGCTCAAGTGCCCCTCACACTTTGGAAATAGCAAAAGAGGAAGATTCAGCACACTTACGCTGTAAGAAAGCAGCTGAAAGCTACTGAAACCTGCGCTGAGATGGGGCTCTCACACCTTAAGCAGCTGACAGTTTAAGATGTTTTAAAAATATATTAATTTACATATTTACAAACATTACTAATAATACAGGAAGGTCACCACACACATTACTTCTAACTTGGGCCATAAGACATAATCCCAAAACCAGCTAGAAATCTGATAATCAAAACTAGAGGTCACCCTACCCACAGAGCATTAATGCCTGCCAAAAACCACATCCATAATCCTGTGAATTCCAGAGCACGCGCAGGTACAAGAGGAAGGCAAAGGAAATATGCACACCTATCTCGGTGTATAAACCTCAATCGCAGGGAGACCCTTGCAGAAAGAAGGGTTAACCCATCTTGGGCTCGGGCAGGTACTTGGCTGTCTCAACCCCCAGCACTCCTCAAAAATCACCTCCCGGATGAATCTTGCAATTGCAAGTTCAGAGGTGGGTTTGTTTTGTTTCTTTGTTTAATGGGGCAAGAGCACTTGCCCAGGAGCTGCTTACATTTTGTTCCCTCTTTTCCTTTCCTTCAAAAGTGCATCAGTATGAAAGATAAGAGCAATCTTTAGCAGTATTTGGGAAAAAGCACATTAGGAGGGTAAAACAGCAGCACTGTGAACCTTCCATAGTGCCAAATATTTGTCATGCTGCCTAAATCAACAATGGAAAACAAAATTGCTGATAATATTGCACCTAGCTTCAGACCTCTGGAGAGTAATCCTCAGAAATAAATAAGCATGAAGAAAAGTCAGCCTCTAAAATTAAAAATAATAAACTGCAGGGTATTCATCAGGGGAGGAGAGGAGGGAAAAACATGAGACACAAGATAATCACAAAAAGCACATTTGCAAGCAGGAAGAATGGAGGGCAAGTAATCTTTCCCAAACTCTTACTCCCACCCAGCACTTCAGAAAGCTTTATGCATGTAAATTGAGAACAACAAAAAAAAACCCAAAATTGATTCCAGTGCTTGTTATTTGTTTCTAACTCATTGCATGGATCTGTTAAGAAAACTCTTATTTCCCAGAAAAATCTCATTAAAGTTATTCCATCTTGCCTGTTAATTTGCTGGATAAATCAAGTGACATCAGTGATACATTTGAAGTAGAAGAGGTTGGTCCTCTGTGCTAGCACCAAGGATACGCAGATTTGTTCAGGTATAAAAATTCTGATTTAAAAACACAAAAAGAACTGTGTGTTTCTGTACTTGACAGGCACTAAACTGACAGTAGGTATGTACCACAAAAAAGACACTGAGGGGCTGGAGCAGGTCCAGAGAAGGGCAACGGAGCTGGTGAGGGGTCTGGAGAACAAGTCTTGTGAGGAGAGGCTGAGGGAGCTGGGGGTGTTCAGCCTGGAGAAAAGGAGGCTGAGGGGAGACCTTCTTGCTCTCTCCAACTCCCTGAAAGGAGGCTGTAGCCAGGGGGGGTCGGTCTCTGCTCCCAAGGAACAGGCGATGGGACAAGAGGAAATGGCCTCAAGTTGCGCCAGGGGAGGTTCAGATTGGATATTGGGAAAAATGTTGACAGGGAAAGGTTTATGAAGCCTTGGAATGGGCTGCCCAGGGAAGGGGTTGAGGCCCCATCCCTGGAGGTGTTTAAAAGCCGGGTTGACCTAGTGCTTAGAGACATGGTGATGGTTTTTGTCAGAGTTCGGTTGATGGTTGGACTAGATGATCTGAAAGGTCCCTTCCAACCTGGACAATTCGATGATTCTATTAGGTCTGTATAGGTATACTAGGTATTCGTAAGTGACAAGGGTTTGCTCCTTCTTGCTCTAGCTCAGCTATGCAGAACCACTGGGAAACGGTGGAAAGCCACTGACACTTCCAGGGTTGTTTTTTGTGATCCATCCACTCACATTCAAATAACAACTAAGCTCAAAAGCTCATTTTTTACACAGTCCTCCAAGCAGCCGTCAGATAGTAACAGCATGCATTCAAACACTAATGACCTCAGTTCATAAAATTTCAATTGCAATCCCAACAAGCAAGTTATTGCAGTCAGAAATACAAGTTTTTGTAAATGTCTACAAGCTGCTTGTTTCCTGGTTTTGTAAACTTGACAAGGAACATTCCAAATCATTCCATCGAGAAAGGCTATTCAGAGCCAGGGGAGAAAAAAAAAAAAATGAAAAAATCCACAAGAGCATGAATTTTGAGTGAGAAATAGATTTTGCTGAAACTTCTTTCTAAATTTTAAACCATCCCAGAAGGGAATGTAGGTTTTTTTAGAAGTTCGTTAAAATGTCAAATGCTTGTAAGCACAGAAGTCAGCTAGACACTTAGTTTCAGAAAATTCTTATGAAATACCTATTTTATATATTCCCAAAGACGACGTATCTTAAGTAAAATGAAAATGCATGTCATTTTTCACACACAGAGACTTCAGGCTATCAAAGTTTCTTTGAACTAATATTTCATTTTTGTCCTACCTGTAGGGAATGGAACTAAACAGAATTAGATTCACTTTCATTTCCTATGATCAAGTATTTACATTATGCATGAAAAAGACCGCAATCACCATTAACTAATACTCTATGTATAATCAAGTTCATATCCTACCTGCTGCTCTATGTAGGGTTATTACAGATTCTGTGACCTTTCGGCTCATGTCCCAGTGGCTCTAGAGCAAATGAGATTTAATGAATGCAATAAAATCCTTCACCTTCCCCGTATGGATAAAGCTATTTTAGGGAGCGCTGTTGCAGGAGGGCAGCCGAGTCCCAGGACTGACACAAAAGTGCATAAAGCACTTAGAACTAAACTCGATGGCAAAAATTCCCAACATATCTACGGGTTGTTGAAGGAGAAGGCACTACAGGACAAAAGCATTTTCAACAAACTGGAAAATACTATGAAGACCTAGAAGTTGTACCACAGAATATTGTTTAGCAGGAACACGGTCTGTGGGGCTGCTCATTGGATATAATTGCCCTGTCTCTGCAAAAAGGAAAATAATGGCCTGCATTGTTCATTTGCAGCATGCAGAGAATAATTACGTTTTTTTTTTAAAGTGCTGAAAGGACATGCACTTCCCTCAGATCTGTATCTTGACACTTGCTGAGATTTATATAACAATTCAGCCTGAATAACCAAAGATTGACAGTTGAGTAAATTACAAACAGAAAACTTCAAAAGAATCTGAAAAATTACACCATTCCCAAAACACAAGCTGGTGACTCTGGAAAGGTTTGAGCGTAAAGATCAGTAAGATAACTTGTAAGTTGGCAGGAAAATAAAACCACAGATTCTCGGAATAAAATCAGGCAGTTATATTGCATGTCAAACTTCAAGGGCTCTTTTTGAAAAAATTGCATGCATCTTCCTATAATGACAGGGACTACATATTCTGAATTGAAACTAGGAAGCCCCTAGACCTCTGTTATTTGCCATATGAGATTTTTTCAGACACAAATTTCCTGGTAAGTAGAAACATTGTCATGTATTAGGTGCCAGAGTTTTCAAAGCAAGCTAATTTATCCTGGATCCTCGGTGTCTCTGAGCTGTCATCAAGCAGAGGCAATGATTATAAACTCAAAACATGAACTGATATTCATCTTATGACAACACACTTTTTCTTCTTTCATCAGATTTCAAGGTGAATAAAGAATAACAGGATTTAACTACACAAGGTGTTTCATTAATGGTTTCTCCAAGGATAACAGAGGTTTTCTTCAGTGCAGAAAGTCAGCAATTAACTTCCAACGCTGTGATGACTTTAACTGCTGTTTTATGCATTTTCTGCCAGGTCCTTATCATACAAAAACAGAAGCAATCAGGCCAAACAAAATAAAATTACACAACTTAAAAAGCTTAATATTCTTTGTCACAGAGCTTCTAAGAAGCCGTGGGCTTTAGAGGAGCTCGTTTGGCGTTATTGGCATATTAGTTGCAAAAAAGCAGGGATGGTTCTGAGAGACTTGTCTGTAGGCATCATTTCAAAAGCCACTTGTTCCAGATTAGACTCAAAAGGGATTTTTAATAAGCAACTTGACTGTTTAATAACCACAAAAACAAAGAATGATATTCAAACCTACCATTGTCTCTTTACTTTGTGTTCCCTTGATTTCTCAGTGGCATTTGGTCACTGTGAAAAGAAGAAAAGAAAAAGAATTAAGCAAGCTTTAAATCTTAGGCCCACTGCCTGCTTCTGCTCTGGTCAAAATCCACAGCAGCCCTAGTGAGATCAGCGACAGGCATATAAACAAGATTAATACCGGATGCTTTCAGATAGATTTAATACTGTTGTGGGTGGGTAGAGGGTTTCATTTGCATAATATTTTTTTTCTTAGCCTTGGAGCAACTAATGCAGCCTCAAAGGTGGTGGTGATTGGGATGAAAATGCATTTGAACCTTTTGCCATGTAATCAAAGATAATAAAGGTCTAATTACAATTTAACAGGTTTTGTGACAATCAAAATACATCACACTAACTACAGTACTTGCAGAGAAAACAGTCATTAAAATGCACTAGAAGTTGCAACCCCTCTTCCTTCCATTTAGGAATCTGAAAGCAACAAATTAGGGATGCCATAATGAGGAAAAATTTTATGGTATCTTTATTAAATCCAAGAGCCACTTGAAGTTATATTTATATTATGTAAGTATATGCATGCAATTCTATTATTTATTCACAATTATTTGGTGGTTTGTGAAAGAGCCAGTCAGATTCATATTTCTGAGGTTTAGATTTTTTTTATTCATTTCTTTTTAAAACTTAGGCTTTATTTAACAAGTTTAACACACATGCGCTCCCCAGCTGAACTGAAGATTTATTGCTGATCTACCAGTCTCTGCCCTCAGATTCAGAGCTTCTTGTTTATTCTATACCCATCTGAACTAAACCATTCAGCCTTGAGCTTCCTCACATAGCCCAGAACATATTTATTCTTACATAGTGCATATGGTTATTTGTCTGCACACTGTCTGAACTCCTACTTATGCTAGGAGGAAATAACAGCATCCAATCACTACAAGTTATTTTAGCTAGCAGTTTAGTTATTTCGCAACAGTGCAATAAAAATTTAGGAAATTATTTAGTAAAATTTGTGGCTGCCACACCCACAGAAGAATATGTTCGTTCACTGGGCATCAGCATGAGATTAAGATAAAAAAAAATGCTATTTTCCTGGAAGTAGAATAAGGAAGAAGAGACACCAAATGATAAAACTGAAGCACATTAAGCTTATACCTTACAAGTTATCTCCTTAACTTCATTGCTTCTGTTAAAAGGGCCCTACCTTCTCCACCTTCTTTCCAAGAAGCTAAAGGGTAAGTCATGAAAAGAAAAAGCTACATGTCCTCTTCCTCCTGTTTGAAGGTCCCAGCTTTGCCTGGCCACCTCTTCCAAAGGCATTAACTCCTCTCCCCATCAAGCATGTGATTTTCAACAACAAGTAATTCAAGTCTCCTGGAGAAGTAATAAAAAAAATAATAATAATTTTAACTTCCCCCCCCCCCCCACAAGTCAGTAGCCAAGAAAACAGTCAGGGCTGGAACCTAGGCTTAAAAATGCTTCTCCACATCAGTAGAACAATCTGATGGAAATTGCTGAAAATGCTGGAAATCCCTGGCTATGCACAAGAATTTGAAGCTGTGAAATATCACGGCCAGCAACAAAAAATTGTTGTAAACAGTTCTTGCAGTTTCATCTGTCTAAATGCCAAGCTTAAGGAATCACCACAGCATTTTCTGCTTAGTGTGTGATCCAGGATGCCATGCACATTTTCCCTCTTCCAGAAGCTGGAAACAATGATCCCACTCTGATTAGATGTAAGATAAGAAATAGCTGAAAGGGAACAGGATTTTCTGACATGCTGGAAGAATTTAAAGCTATAAGGAGGAAATACACCACCCAAATCAGCTCACCACCATGGTCTGGTGTCTCTCTAAAAGGAACAAGGCAAGTGCCAAGAAACATGCCCAAATTGAGCAAGGGGCTGGTAAAAGGGTGGAAATAAACCTCCTCCTGCAATCACTCATGTTTCCAGTGTGAGAATAGCAAAATTGCAAACTCAAAACTGACAGTGCCGTACTTGTATCACTGCAAATATCTAGAAATCTCAGTCACTTTACTGTTATCAGGATGCCACCGAAGTGGAATAGGAGCTCATGGCTTAAATAGAGGGAAAACATTCACAGGACACAGCAAAGGTCAAGCCTGCTGAAGAGGTGAAGTTTATTTACTTTTTCAGTGGGCTGAGTAAAACCTACTGAAGTTGATCAAGTAAGTGGTTCCTGAAAAAAGTATATTTGAACAAACCATGCTTAGTGTTCAATTTGAAGGTACAAGCTTAATAGGAAAGAACAACCTTGGAACTGCAGCTTAAGGTGCCATGTTGCTACAGCCAAACTTTCTTCAAGCTCTTGAATATATTTAATCAGAATAGATTTAGGAGTGAAATCTGGCTTGACAGCCAAGTGCTGGAGAGAAGACTGCACAGATGGAGGTGGGAGGGTGAGAGCTAAGCAAGCAGAGACAGGACCACCACGGCCAGCCTTATCCCACAATGGAGGGGTTCACATAAGCTAAAGCAGCTTGGAAAGACTGAGACGTGTTGTTTGTAAATACATAAAAGGGGAGAGAAACACCAAGAGAAAAGTGCAATAGGCTAGAAAGAAAAGACTGAAGCCAGCTGCTTTTGCAGGTGGTTTCCACCCCTGGAATGCCCCAAAGCTTCGGGGGACCCAGAAGTAACCTGCAACCTGGGCCTGATGCGCTGCCGGGAGAGGTGGAGACACACCAGTATAAACAAGACATGGGTTACATACATGAAAGTGTGAGACTCATGCCCTGAAAAACACCAAGGACTGAGTTCTGCTTATATTCTGCGTTCTCCACATGTGCAAACACAAAGAAACTTGAAAAGTTCATAACAAAGGCACATTCTGTAAAATCATTTTACTAAAAAAAAAAAAATATCGAACCAAGTACCTGGAAAGTGTAAGCATATTCAAATAGAAAAACAAAACCCAAAGCAAAAACACCTGTAAACATCTGCAAGGTAATAGAATCAACAAGAAGCAGCACAGCCTCATAAGGAATTTATCCTGCCAGATAACATTTTAGTTAATAGAGTTATAAAACTAAAGGCTGAGGGGAAAGAAGTAACTACCTCATTTAGCTACACTGCGTAGTCTCAAGAAGTCATGCTTGAAAATTAACTCAAGTTGATGGGAGTGAAATACAGGCATTATAGTCTAAAAGCTACATGGAAAACTACAAATAAAGTGTTACAATACATGAAAAGTGCAGGAAAAGGGAAATGTTAAAGCTAGGGGTTTTTACAATCCTAATTAATCACCCAAAAGAGAAGTAAAATAATGGAACTTGATGTAAAATTAGCAGGCCCTGCAAGGTTAATCAAAGAAGGGGAAACAGACCAAACGATAGAAACATTGCCTGAAATAAAATAAAGCCATCATTGGAAAGATGCAGAAACACTGCTTCTCTGAAATCAACATGAATTTTGCCAGAATCAAGATTATGTCAGTACGAAGTAGAGAGTAATTCGTCATGACTTTGCAGCATTGCTCACTTTAGAGATGAAAGTAACCTAATCAAATTCAGGCTGCATCTGCACAGGCATTGAAGAACACTGAAAAGAGATAATAGACTGTCACACTGCTCCAGTACAGCCGAACCAAGACTGTCTTGTAATTCTCATCACTATTCCCAGGATCGTGAACAGCAGCATACACAAAGAGTTGCGACACAAGCAACACAGCAGAGCTTGTTGTAGGAAACATTTCCGACAGCTCGCTTCAGTTTGACACTGCTCTGCAAAGCAGCGATCACACAGCAGAGACTATAGCATCCACTAACGCTTGAAAGATTTTGTTGCTTCTCGGTATACTAATATCATTTTAGGGGCCATCAAATGAAGACAACACAGGAAACATGTTGGGACTCCAGGGAAAGCTTCGTGATTGTATCATCTATCAGGCACTAGGAGAGTAGTCTCAACACTTGGATTTCCTACCCCAATTGTTTCAAATGCTGCAAGAAAGGACAATATATTCTCATTTTTCTTAGAGGCTTGTTGGCCTAAGTACACTCTGGTGTCCTTCTACATCTTTAATTTGCACAATTCTTCAAGAAGAGGCGGAGTGAGCCACAGTGAGAAGACAGCTGGGAAACACCACAGGAAGGGCAGGCATGGGGGAGCAAGAATAGGAAAGAACCAACTAAATTCAAGGGTAAAAGAAAGAAAACTGAAAGACTTGTTTAAAGCCTGATCTCAATCTATCCTACACTGCTGCACGGCCATTCACAGCACAACTGAATTATATACGTGTTGCTTGGTGCTTAAAATTTACAGATCTTTTCTGCACGAACAACCATGTTTTTGAAGCATTTTTGAGAGTTGCCTTGAGAATTTATGATGCGCTCAGCAGTTTGTCTGAATCCGTGAGATGAAAGCTAGGGGACAGAAAGGGGACTTAACTAAACTCAATGTCACAAGACAGATCTGCTTTTCTAGGGGGTAAACAGAGTTTCTAATTTACAGTGCCACATTCAGACTTGCAGATAAGACCTTACAGAAACAAACAGAGAAAGTCTGGACTGCCACATTTTTCACAACTGCAATGATGCCAAGAGCAATTCCTTTTCTCCCTGTCTTGAGCGCCTCCGAATAAAAGAGCTTGCATAGAAACGCGCAGGCAAATTTCACAGGAATTTATTTTTAACAGAAAGACAGGCTGCCTAACAGTAGAAAGATAATTAAGTGCTCTTTACCATTAATTGTTTCATTGCTAGAGTCCCCTTGATGTCTGTACAACTAGAAGCCCACTCAGCTCACACAGAAGAGTCTGCAGGACAACATCCATCTCCAGATTTTTGTGCTGAAGAATGCATTGATAAGCCAAATGAATGAACGCACCCCACCATCCATATATGACTCCACCAAGGCAAGGTTCTGAGCACCTATCAAACTTAAAACACACTTCTTGGCTGAGATACCTGTCCAGGTGAGCTTCCCAGTCTAATAAATATCTTCAAATTATGAAGCTGAAAGGAAACAGCATAATCTTTCCACCTGACATGCTGCACATTAGATTTCCCACAGTTAGATCCTGTTTGCATTAGAGTTCTCTCTTGTAGAAAACCAGGGCAATTAGTTTCTAAAATAACCAGTGTCAGAAAATCCTCTACAGTCAAGAGCGAGTTGTCCCAAACCTTAATTATCCACCCAGTAGGGAAAAAGCCAAGTCTTATCTGCTGAACTGTCAAACATCTGTTCCTTTAGAGACAGCTATAGGCAATCAGAGAATCATCCAGGTTGGAAGGGACCTTTCAGATCATCTAGTCCAACCATCAACCTAACTCTGACAAAAACCATCACTAAACCATGTCTCTAAGCTCTATGTCAACCCGGCTTTTGAATACCTCCAGGGATAGTGCCTCAACCCCTTCCCTGGGCAGCCCATTCCAAGGCTTCAGAACCCTTTCCCTGTCAACATTTTTCCCAATATCCAATCTGAACCTCCCCTGGCGCAACTTGAGGCCATTTCCTCTTGTCCCATCGCCTGGGACTTGGGAGAAGAGACCGACCCCCCCTGGCTACAGCCTCCTTTCAGGGAGTTGTAGAGAGCGAGAAGGTCTCCCCTCAGCCTCCTTTTCTCCAGGCTGAACACCCCCAGCTCCCTCAGCCTCTCCTCACAAGACTTCTTCTCCAGACCCCTCACCAGCTCCGTTGCCCTTCTCTGGACCCGCTCCAGCCCCTCAATGTCTATTTTTGTGGGAAGGGGCCCAAAACTGGACACAGCCCTCGAGGTGGGGCCTCACCAGTGCCCAGTACAGGGGGACCATCACCTCCCGAGTCCTACTCCCCACGCTGTTCCTGACACAGGCCAGGATGCTGGTGGCCTTCTTGGCCACCTGGGCACACTGCTGGCTCATATTCAACCCACAGTCGACCAACACCCCCAAGTCCTTTTCTGCCAGGCAGCTCCAGCCACTCTGCCCCAAGCCTGGAGCGCTGCAGGGGGTTAGCGTGACCCAAGAGCAGGAATCATCAAGTCACCCTTCAAATTCCTCTTTATTAGACCAAGATTGAGCCACTTCAGCCTTTTGAGGCAATCCTTGCCACTTCTCCAGACAACTCTCCTGACTCTGCTAAGAGCTCTCTTAGGTTTCCAGCTTCCCTCTGAATCACCAGGGCACAGGGCAGGCTCACTGGCACTGTGCTGGGTAACACGCAGGGCAGCAAACTCTGCCCATGCCCATCCCACATGCTGTACAGGCAGCAATCAATCACATCAGCTCACCTTTTCCTAATTCCACATTTAGTCCTGTTAGAAGGTATATTACACCCAATTTACTGACTAACCCAAACTGCACTGAACCAATGACCTCATCCTCTCGTTATTTATCACTCCAACTTCCCCCCAGATTAGAAGTTTACAGATGGTGGTTATTTGTGCCATCTGAAAATTACTATTTCTAGTGATTGTACCAGGATGGGTTTTTTCCTCCTCAGATCACTAATTTAGCAACGAAATAGCATGGAGACAAGGCACAAATTGTGTGAAACTATGCCAGGAAAACCACTCCAAACCTACAGGCGGATGATGACTGTATTTAATTACAACCTCTGCAGTCCCACCGATTAGCTGGCGTTCAGTGCATTTGGTATTGGATGGTTAGTTTCTTAATCAAAATACCCTGACAGCTGAGCTTGAAACCCACAGAAAAGTATACTGTATCAACATTATGTTTTATCATCTGTGATATCATCAGTTTTACAAGATGTATTTTCTCCACCTTTGTTTTTTATGAGATCAATTACTTTCTGATCTTGTATTCATCATTCAAAACCTGTATCAGTATTTCACAGCCATAACCAAGATCAGGATAAATCACGCCAAGAGCAACTTAAATCACCTTCTCTGTTCAACTACATTCACAACATTAATGTTCAGCCTTTTGTATTTCCCCCATGTTTCACCATACAGTAAACAAACAAAATTAAAGTCAATTCAAACCGAAAGCGTCTTCACCCACTCTTATAATGCAAGTCACCAGCCTATAAGTGACTACATGTTACTTAGTGTCCTTCTGGTTTTTGGCTGTACAATTAATGACAGAGGTAAGCTACTGTGTGAAGTTTAAGTCATCGAATACCTCAGCCCCTCCTGACATATGTGAGGGCATTTACTCCTAAACAAAAGACTAGGCAAATGCAGAAAATCACCACCGAGTAGCTCCCACCATCCAGGCTCACCCAAGATCAGCTCGCAGTAACTCACCCCGGAACAGTGGCACAACCAGCCTGGAAAGGAGTTAATCACCACCTTCATTTGACACGACCACATCACCTGGCTGTTTCCCAGCTACACTTCAGAAGTACTAACTAAGCACTTCTGCATATGACTGCCAAAAACCATCATCTCTATCTAATAATACAAGAAGTAGTTTTGCTGGTGGTAGTTTTCTCTAAACTTGAACTTTAAAAATTCTTCATTATATTCAGTGCTAACAACTGTAGTTACTTCTTGTACCCTCTTTTTTTCTTGACCAGCTTCTGCTCCTATTATTTAAAAAACGCCTCGTACTATCCATTTCCCCTTGCTGGTTTGGATATTTGGGAATTCTATTGCCACAACAAGCTTTATATCAGATGCAGATGTAGCAATGCATTTGTTTTACAAGTAGATCCTTTTCCCCTTGACTGTGGGCTTCAGGATATACAGTGGGATACGCCTGGCAGTTCCAAAATATCATTTATTTTTTCCATTTAGATATCATCTTCCTACCCGCTTGGCTAATAATCTTTGCAGCTTTTAGAATGGGCCTTTTAAAGCACTAAAAAGGTAATTTGTTGGATTTTATTCTACGCACATCACACATACAGTCAAGTTATGATCATTGTATCTAACCTAGCCTCAATTTTCAATTTCATGTTTCATTTTTAACCTGCCAGAGCAGGGTCTAATGTAGGTTTTGCCCTTGTAAGGTGTAGGAGAAAATCTTGCAGCTCAAAACATGCTATTTTTTTTTTTTATTTATTTATTTTAAGAAGGCTCCTGCCTCGCATAAAGAAAACCATCACCAGGGGCTTTGGGAGCACCGGGCACTGCAGCCCCTGCACTCCCACCCAGTCCCCCAAAGCAGCTCAGCCTCTTCCTCAAGGAAGAGTCTCCAGGGCTTCTTCTGGGGTCCTGCCACAAGGGGAAAAAAAAAAAAGACGGTCTCAAACTTTCTAATGAAAGGGTGCTGACCCCTCTGTAGTTATTCAAGCCAATAACTGATTTCCGACCAGAGCCTCAGAAGTGATAACGCATTTCCTGACAGTGGCATTCACATTCCTCTCTCTCATTCAAGCTTTGCAAAACAGGTCAGACCCAGGGGTTTTAATATTCTAACCATGCAAGTTTTGCCATCAGTTTTCAGCAGTGCAGTGCAGCCACAGCTATCCTCAGAAATGAGCTATTCTAGGCCCTCCTGCCTGTTTTTCCAGGTTCCTAGTACTGACACAGAGACAATTACAAATTTTTTTCTCTCCATAACCTTTTGTGTCTCAACTCATTTTGTTAATAACATCTTAATTTTGCACTAAATGAACACTCACTTGTTCCCCGTTCCACCCTTTATTTCTGTACAAGTTTAACACTCTCCTGTTGCCTTCCTCAGCTGCAAAAATTTGCTTTCCAACATGAGCCAGAGGCCAGGCAAACTCACCATCCTCTTCCCTTGGGTAACTCGTGACCACAGCATAAAATTCTCTCTGAAGACATTTCTTCACTAAATTGCTGATACATCTCAGACATTTAGAGATCTTCCACAACATCCATCAGAGCAGCTCCTCAGTAGCTGTCCTCAAGAACAAAGGGAAATCACACGCTTAGTGAATTTATGTAGCTTCTGAGCTGCATAAAGGACTCTTCACATATTTATACCCACAAGAGCCCAGCCCAGACACAACTTCCCCAGGATTAGACTCAACATTTCATTTTTATTCAAGGTTAACCAAGGAGAAATGGAACATTCACCCCGAGCCATCTTCCCTTACACTAACACTTTCCAGACTCCATGAAAGTAACCCCTATACAAAAGCACCCTGCTTCATCATCTGAGACCAGATGATTTTCTTTTGAAGTTATGACTGATCTTTCATAAAAGTGAGATTTGTGTGAAATGTCAACCCATGTTTCAAAACTGATCTGACCTTTTCCAAATATACAACATTTTTAGATCTAGAAAACTAAAAACTCTTCTGTATATAATTTGCCACAAAGGAATCCAAAATAGTTGAGTAGTCCTGTATGAAGCTGCATCCTCATTAGCATTTACTTTCAGATCTTCACCATTAAGCCACAATACAGCTGGGGAAAGGTCACTGAAGTGTTTCTGCAAAGCACACTTTAAAAGTGTTTTTATGTAGATGAGTCTTATCCTTGACCTACATTGCTTAGAAAAGCAAAAATTTAACTCTGATAATGCACATTGAATTAGAAGATAAGAAGGGTACAGGTGGCCAGCATTTTGCCATGGGATCTGCTCCAAGACGAGACATAGGGCAGTCTGGGGGGCCGTGCTGTTATTCATGCGCTAACTGCACTGAGAGCAAAGATGAACCTCGTGAGCGTATCTGGGAGCTCTAATTTGATGTCTCACCAGATGGCAGGGACGCTGTGTGGGAGAATGGCTAGCTGAGAAGGGTTACGTAGACATGATCCAGCTGGCCGAGCAAAAGCTTGAGAAACATCGGATTCAGCCCCCGTAACTACTGGGCTGGTAAAGACACCTTGTCCTTGACTATAATTGTTGTATGATAACAGGGAGGTTGCAGCTGCTCAGGCATGGGAAAAGAGGATGAAAGTAACTGTAAAGAAGGAACCAAGGGTGGAGTTGATCTTTCTAAGAACTAACCAATCATGAGCTTAACTTTTGTAATATGTATGAGCTAATTATGTTAGAACATAAAAGGCCACTGTGTGAATCAATAAACGAAGCTTGCTGATCACTCATATTGAGTGGCCCTGTCTTCCCTCCGTCGCGACAAATGGCGCCCGAAACAGGGACCCTACAGAGGGCTGAACCTGCGAGCCACGGTCAACGGAGTCTCAGTGCTGGTCCTGTAAGCAGCGCAGGAGGCGAAAGGGATTAAAGGAAAAGGTCCCCGCGCCCGAGAGCGAAAGGGATTAAAGGAAAAGGTCCCCGCGCCCTGGAGCACCTATAGAGAGTGTCCTGCCGGCTACGCGCCGCCGAAGTCTGGAAGGCTGCAACAGCGCGCTGACGAAGGTATGAATAGACAAGCGGCGTATGATTTGCTCAAATGCTTTTTAGAAAAGCGGAGCATTTAGGGTATAGATAACGAAGGTATGAACAGACAAGCGGCGTACGATTTGCTCAAATGCTTTTTAGAAAAGCGGAGTGTTCAGGGTATAGATTGTAAAAGGGAGTTGCCTGGGTTATCAGCGTATGGAGTAGCGAGAGGTTGCTTTGATAATCCAGATACGGTTTTTGAACACGAGGAATGGTGTAAATATGAGGATAAATTGTTTGACGAAGTTATATGCGATAATAAATCAGCCAAAAAGTTGATAAAGCCGTGGCGGGCAGTCGCTAACGCCCCGTTGCAACACCGAGCTGAAAAAAAAAAAAAAAAAAAAAAAAAAAAAAAAAAAAAAAAAGCAAAAGCCGTTCACTCAAAAAAAAAAAAAAAAAAAAAAAAAAAAAAAAAGAGAGTCCCTTCATATATGGGTATTAAGCAAGGAAGAGAGGAATCATTTGGCCTATTTATAGATCGAGTAGCAGACGCCATACAGGCGACCAGGGTGCCCGATTATCTCAGAGGCACTATACTAAAGCAGTGTGCTATACAAAATAGTAATCCGGCCACACGCAACATCTTAGCTACATTGCCAGGGACATGGACTATCGAGGAAGGACTAGAAAGGATGGCTCAGGTACCGGTAGGGCCACAGGCAATGTTAGTTGAGGCAGTAAAGGAACTAGGGAATAGTTTAAAGGAACACGCGCAGGCTACGCAGAGTCAAGTTCTTGCAGCCCTTGCTCCTTTGCAAGCCTCCGTTCATCGATTAAATGCTACTGGATCACCTCGCCCACGATGCTACCGTTGTGGCGCTGCTGGACACATCAGACGGAACTGCAACGCCGGCTCAGTATGGTGCAGAAACTGCCGGTCAGACAACCACAATGAGACTGCATGTCGCGCTTCTAAACCGGGAAACGGACGATTCAGCGGGAAGAGCCGCCCCGCGCCGACACAAAAAGCGGCTGCATATCCGGCAGCACTCAATCCCTTCAGCTCAGACCAGCCACAAGCGGAAGCCTCGGCTTGGACCTGGCAACAGCAGTAGATTGTACCCTGTTGGACTCAAAGCCTGTCAGCATTGCTACCGGCACACAGGGACCAATCTGTATCAATGGACAAGCTGTCGGAGCACTACTTATAGGCCGTTCATCGGCCACCATGCTGGGACTTAATGTGTTGGTGGGACTGATTGATAAAGATTACCACGGTGAGATCCAGATCATGGCCCACACGTTATTTCCACCGCTCTTCATCGCTAAAGGCACCAAGGTGGCGCAATTAATTCCCCTACCACATCTTGCGGGAGCCCTTCCACCGCTGCAAGAGCAGCCACGAGGGCAAGGAGCCTTTGGATCTACAGGACAAATGGCCTTACTAACTGTCGGCTTGCGCCAAAGGCCACAACGCCCGGTTGCTGTGCAATACGCCAACCTAACTATATCACTTGTTGCTCTTCTAGACACTGGCGCTGACATTTCCATAATCAGCACGCATAAGTGGCCGGCTCAATGGCCGACCTACGCGAGCAGCGCCACAGTCGCGGGAGTAGGAGGATTGACCCTTGCTCGCAAATCACCCCTTCTACGGTGGACCATAGGGGACAAGGTACCATCTGGGTTCCCAGCCGTTGGGTAAGGCCCGCCATCGACCACCCTGAAGTCACCGCTGAAGGTGACCCGACTAATCACCATAAACCAACGGACTGAGACCGCTGCGCCTGAGTGTGAACCATGAGGTCGCAAAGACAGAAATTAATTGTACAGTCTGTGGGGTCTGTAACCCCTAGGTATTATGTGCATGCTATTTGCTTAGAAGTTGAAACAGAGAAAATGGTTAATTTAGGTATAGAAAGCTTTATAGTAGTTGCCTTAGTTGTAAGCATAAGAGCCATCCCATATAGCGAGATGTTTGACCCACGAGAAAATGTGTGGATAACTTTAGCTCGGTCACTCAACACGACCAGCTTTTGTGCAAGCCTAGCAACACCCCGCTCCCCATTTACTACGTGCCTTATAGGGGTGCTCTTGGAGACTGGTTGGGTCTATCTGGATGGCTGAGAAACCTTTTACAGACGGGATTGCTAGTCTTAATCATTGTACTAATAGCATTGCTTTGTGTGAGTTGTGTGTTGTCTTGTATGAAAACCCTTGTGTTACGGATGTTTAACCAAGCCTATGTCATTCAAAATAAAAACGGGGGAATTGTGGGAGAATGGCTAGCTGAGAAGGGTTACGTAGACATGATCCAGCTGGCCGAGCAAAAGCTTGAGAAACATCGGATTCAGCCCCCGTAACTACTGGGCTGGTAAAGACACCTTGTCCTTGACTATAATTGTTGTATGATAACAGGGAGGTTGCAGCTGCTCAGGCATGGGAAAAGAGGATGAAAGTAACTGTAAAGAAGGAACCAAGGGTGGAGTTGATCTTTCTAAGAACTAACCAATCATGAGCTTAACTTTTGTAATATGTATGAGCTAATTATGTTAGAACATAAAAGGCCACTGTGTGAATCAATAAACGAAGCTTGCTGATCACTCATATTGAGTGGCCCTGTCTTCCCTCCGTCGCGACAACGCTGGACAGGAAAAATGCAGACTTTGATCTAAACAAGTGATGGACAAATGTCTCAAGGTGCCCTGGTGTAAGCTGCCAGCTTTCACCAATCCCTGAGGGAGAATAGGGACCCCCAGCCACCTCTTTTGCCTCCTATCACACAAAGGCTATAAATTCCCCATGCTGCTAGAAGCTTTCCAGCTCTGTTCAAAGAGATTTATTGTCCAACAGGGCCTCGTGAAAACTGAAAAACTGGAAAATGCTGACTTCTTCCTTGAAGTTTGATTTAACTCACCTTTAGGAGGAGACTTGTCCAAGGCATTCATATCTTAATGCAGAAATAAGGGATAGCCCCAGAATCACAGTAACAGTAAAAAAAAAAAATTATACAGCTAACATCCTTGCTAAGTATATGTGTAAACTCTGAAAGTGAACCTTAGATGTCTAAACTTGCCTGCATTCACACTCTGCGTTTATACATAAACTAAAAATTTCCTGGTATATTCAGGTGACCTTGTTTCTCTTCAACATATAGATTTGGGAGAATAAAATTCTAATGAAGCCAGAAAAAGAGAAAAGCCATAAGCAGTAACAATGTGGAAATACAACAGCAATCTTGTCTCAAAACTGAACATATATAGACTAAAAATGAGTTAAAGGGCTCTGGTGAAAGTGACAGTCTATAGTTGACAAAGGAAAACAGAAATGGGAAGAAAGAGAAAAGGTTTTACAGCATATACAGAACTATACTCTTATTTCTTTACTGCAATATACCAAGGGACCAAAGGAGGAAGATGAACTACATATGAAGAGACACAGGCACATTTCTGATGTCACCGAGACTACAAAAAGAGGAATAGTTTCAGCAAAGATGACAAAGACAGTAAACAACAACAAAAAAAAAGTCAAAATTAGTAACCTGCAGAGGGAGAGCAAGAAAAAAAAAAAGCTCTCTTTAGGCACTGATAGCAGATGTCACTGCATCAAACAGAGCTATGCAGATGAAAAAATTAACCCAACCACTGAAGTTTAGTTCCTCTCCTTCCATGCTCCGCTACACTCTGAGCCACCGGAGACTGGCAGACTCTCCCATTTCAGGGAATTAAAGGCAGATTTGATGAAAAGCCTGAGCATTGTTAGTAGCTGCCACCAAGACTGACAGATTACTTCTTGGGTTGCTGAACATAAAAACAGGAGCAGCTAGAGACGCTGGGCTTGCTGCGCTGCCTGTCATAAGCTGCTGTGTTATAGGCAGAGCAGGGGAACAAAGCCAGTCTCGCTCACTGAGGTATCCCGCTATGCTAATTAGAAAGCACAATAAAAATTAAATTGCTTGTATGTTACACCACTATGTGAGTCTGGGGAGGAAGAGGTCTTTCATTTAAGAAGAGGAGGAGGGAAGAGGGAAAATTAAGTTATTTTTTCTTTACCTTATTTGTGTTAAAACATTCTACCAATATGAATTAATAATGCATATGTAAATCAGGCTTCGTGATTTCTTGTTGCATTAAGCTGCCAGTGTGTTGCTAGTAATAGATTCAGAGCATTCATTGATTTTGTGCTGAACTTCATTATTGGCATTGTAAGGGAATATCCATTTTTATCAGGAAGGAATCTAGCATATCATTCCGCAGAAGAGTAATATAAATTTTAGTCTCAGTGCATGAGCCATATTGGAACAGACTGAATTTGTTTCCTTGGAGTATATCAAAATCCCACACGGATTTCAGATCCTATTTACAGTGACACAGACCTAGGGCCCAATCCTTGCAAATCTTTCCTCCGTGTGGACCAACCCTCTTTTAAATTTCAGATGCAAGGTAAAGACACTGTGACACCCAGACACTTCTGACAGCACAAAATACTTCTGAAAAAAAAGTGGGGAGAAAAAGTGGCTTGAAAAAAAAATAGGGAAGTAATATAGTAATATTTCAGGAGACGGCTCACTTCTACCACTTACTTTCTAGAACAACATTTTGCAAACTTTTTAAGCCTATGAGCCACCAGATTTTTTCTGAGTGGGAGGCAAATGATTCCTTTTGTGGTGTTACCACAGTGATTCCTCATTTACAGGAAGTTAAAGCTTTAGGTGAAACTTGGCATCAACTACCTTTATTTTTCTCCTATATTGCTTATTTTCTTCCTTACATATGTGAAAACAAGTGGAGGGGGACAAGGATATTAAAATACTTTTCTACAGTTGTATGGTTTGCCCTCTGCTGTTGATGGTGCATGATTCATCAGGCTGAAGAACAATTTAGATCACTGCATTAAACTGGGCATCACTTCATAACGTCAATTAATTAGGATTTACTGAGCTGACCTCCTCACTTTTGCCGAGTATAGCTTTCAAAAGTTTACATTACCCTAGAAATGATAGATAGAAACTTCAAACATTTATCCAGCCTCAACTTGAAGGAAAATTTTGGTTTCTTTAATTAAAAAAAAAAATAAATCTCCGAGACAGAAAAAACATAAGGTAGACAGAAGACTTTTAAGACGCTACTGACCCCAGGGGAAGCCAAGCAGGCAAAGGCCAAATACCAGAAACATCCCAAAACCCTATGAAAAGACAATTCCCTGCTCAGAGTGGCTGAATGAAGTGCAGCTCACATAACCATTTGTATGATTTCTGGACAGATTAACAGTTCAAACAAGGCCCCAAAGCGCCACAAACGTACAGATGTGCTCAACTTCATTGCCATGGCTAAATCATGAAATTCATAAAACAATTTTTCTAAATTAAGTACTCCAAGATCAAGGGCCCTAACTGAAGTCAGCCCAGAATTAGCTTGTGGGTTCCACCTAGCCCAAGGTGATGACTGCTGATTTCCTTTAGGCTTTCTTGATGTATAAGAGGATGCATTACTCAAATTTCTGAAGCCTGCTTTAGACACTCATTAATTTGGTGCCATGACACACAGCACTAACTTTGCTGCATTTCTTCAAGTGTGCCATTTCAGACACTGGACTTGTTGATTTTTTTCTTAGAATAACAGGAAAAAGGGTGTTTTACTAAATGAATTATTTTTGAAGTCTTTTTTTTGCATTCTTAAACTGGATATGGCTATGCAGTCATTCATGTCGGGTACAGTCTTCTCTTGGAGCCACCAGGAAGTGACACTCCTGCTCTTCTCCCTACCACAGCATTTGTCCAGCTGTGCCCCCGTGCGCTAGGAAAGGGTATGGTCTGGTATGAGCTGAACTGTCTCTCAGGAACAGGAAACGTTCATCTTTATCTGCCTTGCTTGGTAGAACAAGTGGGTCAGATTTAGATTATAAATCAAGTTGTGGAAAGCTTTTTATCAGTTCCACAGCAACTAAAACTGACAATTGCACAAAACTCCTCCTTTCCCACTGTATTTAACACATTGCTGCCTGAAGTGACCTACCTGTGTACCCCAATACCTGAGGAAGTCCCCTCACAACAAACCGCTTCAAAGCATTTACACTGTTATGTCTTTATGGCACAAAACCAGATTATTATTTTTTTAAAAAAATCACTGTGCTTCTCTTCACCGTGCTTGGAAAATGAATTAAAGATTTGTCTAAAGAAGCAGAGGAGCCAGTAGGGCAGCAGCAGAAGAGATTGTGAGAGGCAGGTTCTGGACGACAGAAGAATAAGATACTCCTCTCCTTCTGATGTTTTTGGGGTTTTTTTTGGGAGTGGGGTGGGGTGGATTTGATTGCTGACTTGATTGGAGTATTTATACTAGCAGGGGAGTCCTTTCAGGGTCCAAGCATTAGGAAGAGGCAGAGGCTTTTTAGCTGACCGTGTGACAGAAGCTCTGCTTTTAATCACTGCCAGATGACAGCCAACTGCCAAACCTCATGACAAGCCCAACCTCAGCTAAAAGCTTTAAAAGCTCAAGGAGCTGATCGACAGACATCATGAGATGGGGAGACTACGCTGGAGCCTTTAAATGGTTGTTTTGGGGATTTACTCTTGGTGCTGGGACAAAACAGAAGATCAGCTTTAAAGACACAATGGGGGTCTACTGTCTTAAAGAAGGGTAGAGGTAAAAAACAGTAATTCATGTTTTCAAACAGAAGTTGCAGGTTTGTATTGCTTTCTAACAAATCCTTCATATTAATAGTTGAAGGATGGAGAACTAGAAGAGAAGCAGCAGATAGAGAGGATGTCCTGAGGTGCCTGGAAAGTCAGGAGAGTAATGCAATTTCTAAACTTATTAAATACACAAGGCAATGAAAATCAGACAAAAAAGATGGGAATAGACAAAGTAGGACGGTAAGACTGTAAGGAGAGAAAGTGTTAGTGCTAATAAGGTGCTCATGAGCTGGCAGTGCCATCAATGAGCAGACTCTGCTTAATTCTGTAAAGCCCCAGGTTGGCACACAGGGAGAGAAAGGGCTGCTATCCTCATTACAGCTTCTCCACAACCTCCAAGGTGGAACAGAAGTTTGTCATAAGCGTCCACCACAGGACAGCCAGACAAGCAACATGGCTTGGCTGGCTGCACGCAAACAGGCACACCCAACACCTACATAGGAAGAAGGGCTCGAAGAATAAGGATGTCAACACAGAGACTACCAACCACGTTAACAGCGTGTGCTGCAAAGCTTCAAAAGAAAAGCAGCAACAGCATAAAGAAAACAGAACTGGTCCCGTTCAGAAGCACTTTAAGAAGAGCTGGTGAGGACAGACACGATGGTGCACACGCAGCCCAGAGACAGTCAAGGGAACAGGCAACTGCCCAACCTAGTTATTTCCTGAGGAAAACTGGAGTGTTGAAGTGGAGTGAGAAAATTTTCTCAGGTCCCTAATCCATGTCTGGATTGAAACATACCATTTCAAAACAATGCTGACAATTTGGCACTTCACAGGAATGGTCAAAACCTATTACTGTAAAGATTCACTCACAAAGGCATTCATTCAATGAGCCCCATACAAACAAGAGAGAGAAAAAATATTTGTAACACAGGTACAGGTAAACAGCAGAATGCAAAGCCATATACACTCATATACCAGTTTGAAACTTGTACTGCCAAGGTATTTCTTAACAATGAAATAACATATGTTGAAGTTGGCATTAAAACGCAGAAGAGCCTTGTCCCTATTAGATCTCTTTTGTAAGTATTAAGCCAGTCTGCTGATCGTGAAATATAAAACTCAGGTTTTTCAAGACTGCATGTGGGGAAGAAAACCAAAAGTCCTACTTACACATATTTCCAGGCACCCGCCAAGCCTTCACCAGCAATTTGGATACATGCAAGTTTGCCTATTACTTTTCTAATCTCAAGGAATCAATTACAGGGCTCACATTTTTTAGACTAGCAAAGAGCTCTATTCCACAACTCTGCTTTCCGCAGAGTAAGCACATTTTCTTTGCTCCAACAAATCATTCTGCATAGCAAGATCAATGACTGACTATATACAACTAACACTGTTCTGACATCACTTCAAACGCCAGCCACAACCTGTGTTTTACTGTTTAACACCATATACGGTACTTGGAGAAAATTAATACTTCCAAGCAACAGTTCGCTACCATGAAGCAAAGTAGAAATGCAAAATAAATACAAGCATCATTCAAAAATGGCAACTACTAGTTCTTTCAGAAGACTGCTTGCCATTTGGTAGTTGGTTTTTTCTTACCTTTTTAAAAAGTAGTATATGCAGAGTTTCAGGTACCAAGGGTCAAATTACTGCCTGCAATTTCATTGCATCTTGGACACCATCACTAAAACACCCAATACAAATGTAAAATACTTTCACTTAAGAACTTCATTTCAGGTTAAAATTTCCAGCCACTGCAGGTAAGAGGAGCCTGGGTCTCTGCCATGCCATGGTTGGGCACACGCCCAGGCTACTTCACCTTGAACATACAGGGCTGGGAACTGATCTCAGTTATGTGCTTAGAAGGCTGCACAAACCAGAGGATGATGCCAGATTTTCCTCAGGATAACAATGGTCACAAGGATAATCACACTGCTATAGACAGCAAACATTTATATACTCAGATATTTATTCAGAATATGCATGCCCTCACAGGCCTGTCTGTGATAATACCCCTGTAAGCCAGGAATAGTGCTATTAATTTTTTGCAGCAAACAGCAATAATCATGTTCTACCATCAGGTGATGCTGTATTTTTTTGTGAGCACCAGCGTTACATGTTTTTTCAAGTTGCACAGCACAGCAGAGCTGAGAAGCAATGGCCTTTCCTCTCACCAGCGGTTTAGCCCTTCACTAGCTCACTGCGCCCTTGGTCGTAGCTCTAAATCATGAGGCTACAACAAATTAGATAAAGAAAAGCAACAATCTCACTACAGTGCCTCTTTCCCCTCCCTCCTCCATCTGATTTGTGGAAAAAGCTACGTTTTTATTATGGTAAGACTATTTGATGCAATTATTTCGTAAACAGAACCACAATGAGGCATTATAAAAAGATACTTGATTTATTTTCTACAAGATACTTGAGAACTTACAGATAGGCTGAATTAACTCAGAAAGAGAAGCCACAGCAGCAAACACGAACCTAACTTACAGGCTATTAAGAAAAAAAGATTTCTAAAGAGTTGAAATTTTTTTTTCTTTACAATTTCTTATACTTTTCAGGAGTTGTGCACAAGTGGGGGGGTCTGGGTTATTTGGGGTTTTTTGGCAGGGATGAGGGGGAGAGGGAAGATGGATTTGGTTTGGTTTTTTGGGTTTTTTTGGTTGATTGGCTAGGGTTTTCTACAATCATTTGTTATCCGGTTATCTTTTTATTTTTATTATAAATTAGAGCTTGAAGGCTGTGGTTAGATAACATACAGCAATATTTCCCATCTCAGTAGATACAGCCACAAATGTAAGGAATTCTGAGCTCTGGGAAACACAGAAGATCTAAAAGCATCTATTGTAGCTCCTTAAAACCATGAACCCTGGCTAAGCTTATATTTCTAGCATGCAGGGGACATGTAGAAAGCCAGAGGTAACACATCTTTCCTAGAAAGCTTGGATAGGATAGAGGCGGCCAGAGAAATCCTATTATCGGCCTTTTCACAATATACAGAAACATACAGTAGAGTAACCCTTCTTTAAGTGCAGCTGAAGAAAACAGAAGACTATTTTGGACCTATTTTTGTAGCACACTGAAAAATTCCCTATTTTTGTCTGCTGATAAACTTGTCAAGGAAGAAATTCTGGAACCTAGCTCAAACATTTGACCTAAGCCAGTAAATCTGCCTTCTGGATTTCAGTGGATTTAGAGGAAACTCTATTGCCTACTTCTATTTCTTTTATATCTACATGTTGCCACAAAGGTTCTACACAGTAACTTCTCTTAAAATTGGTTCTTCATAATGCAGTGCAGACTTCTTTTATGAAGGATGTTAAAACCCCCTTTAATGCAGGAAATCTCATAAGTAAGTAGCCTAAGACATGTGCATATCCCTTAATATTTGCAGTGGTAGCCAAAGTTCTTGCTAGCACTCTCCAGATAGCTGCTGCCTTATACAAGATTTTCTTTCATTTACCCTCACTAGGATACTCCAAAACACTAAAGAAGGAAAATGGCTGTCAGGGCAGAACTCACATTTTAACAAAGAGCCAAAAAAACTAGCACAGAAACTCAATACGGTTTAATAAATCACATATTAACACCTGCTTCTAGCTGGCTGGCTAGTCAGGCTGTACTCCTGATACCTACTAGACAACTCAATACAGAGTTTTCTGATTGCAACCAAGTACTATGTATTTATTAACACACACCCCTTGATAAGCACTACAGACTACATTAAATATCCAAGCTGAACTTCTGTGAGCATCCTACAGAGTCAGTCGCACAGGACAGTTTGGATCCCTGCTCACGTTAACTTGCTTTTGCTTGAAATCCTACATTGAATTAACAGAATTAAGTAACAGCTCCTTCCATTCTGCAGACAGTTTCATGATCATACAGGGAATACACCCAAGTGCCTCAGCAACACTGTGCTAACATCTGCACCTTCCCATAGACGAATTAAGACAGAAGTGGAAATTATCCACAGCCCAGAAGAAATCCCTTTGTCTTCTGGTTAAGAGTGTCAAGCAGATCAGGCTTGTTCTTTCTTTTTCCCCTGGAAATCCTGCTGAAAGCCTTTAAAAAGGCTGAGTTGGTTTGGGGATCAAAGGAGAACTGATCAAATCTCAATTTCTGTTACTCTTATGATACACGGGAGTATAATGGCATGATACTTCCTCTGAGTGGGATAATACAATGATGAATTTGGACCAGACTACAGTCTATGTTAATAATTTGACCCTAACAAGTAGC
The DNA here is from genome assembly GCF_964106895.1 of Numenius arquata. NCBI lineage: Eukaryota > Metazoa > Chordata > Aves > Charadriiformes > Scolopacidae > Numenius > Numenius arquata. Next base: position 19,862,252 of record NC_133585.1, on the reverse strand, counting down.
TATTACTTCTGCCAATCAAAAGTTATAACAGAAATCTCTAGATACTCTCATGTGTTCTCATTAGTTCCTCATGTAGCAAGCTGATGGGGGGGGGGGGGGGAGGAAAAGATGACACATCACTTCAAAACAACCACTTTTCCAAACTGCAAGGACCTTTTCTGAATCCTATTAAAAAATACTAAGTCTAGTTTGACTTGTCTTAATATCTTTAACCTTGGATTACAAAAGCCCTCAAAACATTCTAAAGAATGTTTTATTGCAGCAGGAAACATTATTACTACACAATATCCCGGTCACCATTATAAATGAAGAAAGTCTCATTATTTTTGAATGTTAACCTTTCTAACTGCATTTATAAGCAGTATTGGAGTAGACTGACACTGAAGACGTTGATAATAAAGGTTTTGAAAAATGAGGTCGAAAAAGCACATCTTCTGGTCTCCCACTTATTGCCAGTCATTTGGATGAAGCCATATCATGAAACTGCAAGAGACAATTCCATTTAGGAAGGCAGAGTGAAATATTCCATTACCAAGAAAATATCAAAACCAGCACGTACCTAGTTATGAATTACTTACAGAAGTGACACTGGGAAAGAGCCACGTGTGCAGTCACAGCTGGCAGGAGGGCTGGGAGCCCCTCCATGACGCAGCGATGGAGGACCAAAGGCAGTGGGGACTAAGAGCTATAAGATCATCTCTTTAAACACTTTCTCTCCATGTATTTGGGTTGCTTCTATAAGAGCAATTCAGGCTTCCCTCCACCACCTCCCACCACCCTTAATCCAGTCTGCTCTAAACTTCATGGCAAGTTCTTACTCCTGCAGTACAGCAAGGCAAAATTACTTTTAGGAAGATCATTACCCCTGTAACACTTAGAGGAGTTTTTTGGGTTGTTTAATAGGCTAGCTTTTAAAAAGCTATTTGAAATGCAGGATAAAGCAAGCACTGCAGAAGTGGCTGATGATTGTCCCAGTTCTTCAGGCTACCTGGTGGATAAGTGGATCTAATAACACCACCTGAGTTATAAGTTTTCATAATGGATTTTCAAACCATATCCTGCCCATGAAGCTTCAAATCACATTCCAATTTGATGCTAAATAAAAACACACACAAAAATACTGTAGATAAGTCTCCACTGCAGGTATAATTGATGAGATGCCACAATGCAGAGATAAGTTTATATAGGACTTTTTTTTTTTTTAAAAAAGCTATACATTAAATATTACCCGAAATATTTCAACTGAAATGTACTTTTTCCCTTTGGAGGTGTTTTTAAAGATCACATAAGAGGAAGGATTGAATAATTTGGCATTGCTTAGCCCCAAGAAAAGGAGATGAAAGAGGAACAAAAGGACAGACTACAAAAAAGGCCGTTGTAACAAAGGCAAGGAATAATCTGTTCCATGTCCTTGTGGATAGGGATAGAGATAACCCACTTCAACTGAGGCAAAGAAAAATCTAAAGTCAGGTAAGAAGTGAAACTTTTTAAAAGAAAGGATTGGGCAGCACAGGGTTCAGCTTCCTGAGCAAGTCTTGAAATTTCTGACACTGGAGACCCTGAAGAAGCAGCAGGGCAAACATTTATCACAGGGGGACACGGGTGCAGCTGATCCTGGAAAGGAGACAAAAGCTGGCATCTATTTTTGCCACTATGAATTTCTACAGTTATTTTCATAACCAGTCATACCAGCACTGTGAACCAGCAGCCCTCAGCATCTCTTATCACCCCCCTAAGAGAATCCCAGCGCACAATAAAAATCAACCAATGCTTGGCAGGAAATCATCCATTTAAACCTCTCTTGAAAAGCAGCAGCTACTAAAGGGGCATGTGACAGGAGTTTTTACACTTTATCCAGTCTCCAAAAGTACGGCAGGAGGGGTTTGACTCTGTAATTCAGAAGTGTGATTAACAGCATCAGCAGATGTACCCAGTTTTGTTTGAGACTGAGAAACACGAGTTGCAGGACACGCACAGACTGAAAACCCAAGCGTTCCCTGACTTGACAGCAAAAGCCCCACTAACAGCATTCCCCAGGCTGGACAAGTGAGCACTGGCTCAGAAATGTCCCGTTTGACAGCTGTAACAGCCCCAGCACTCGCGTGTGCGAGGAGTCAGAAGTCACACAGGGCAAGAGCTAGCCAGAAGCTTTCCTGGTGATATTTGCTGGTCTTGTCAAGGCAGGTGGTCAAAGCAAGGCTGCTGCTTACCCAAAAGGATAACAGTTATTTAAGTGCACACATCATAGCTATTTTAGTGAGAACTATTATTTCAAGTTACAAAATCCCCCCATGTGCTTTTCAAAAATCTCAAAGTACACTTTCAGGACAAAAAAAAAAAAGAAGGGAGGGGTGGGCAGAGAGCACAGAAAAGAGGAGGAGCAGACAAAAGGCACAGCCCTCTCATCACCCCAATTTATAGATTAATTCCCATCAGTGGTGTGAATACTTCCTGATCATTCAGTACCTGTGACAAAAAAAATCTTCCAACTTTCTGTCAAAACTTTTTCCAGCTTTACAGAACTTGTATCCTTTTTCTATTCACTCTGGCAAATAATTAAGCTATTTCCTTTTTGACTTGGTTCTAAAAATAAAAGTATGAAGCCATATCTTAAAGAGACATTTAACTGTAGATGCTTTTTAGTGCACTACTAAAGAAGAATACGTAGTTTCCTGCTATCTCCAAGTGCTTCTTGCTGCTGAAGAGGAACACAGTGACTTGACACTTTCACAGCACAAGATGCCCCCAGTTAGGGCTGCTGTCTGCCTATTTACAATTAACATAAAATGCTTGTGTTCAGTTTGGGAAATTAAATCACTGTCCCCCACTGCTATCTCTCAGTATAGTAGCAAAAGTACTTCTTTTAGCAAGGATGGAAAAGTCTAAGCAGACTGACAGGAATGACGCAGCTGTAGTTTTTATTATTATTGTTATTTTTGACCAATGAAGCTTTTATAGATAAAGCCAGATCTCCAGGAGCTAAGTATAACAGATCTATTTTTTTGGCTCCCACAGTACACAAAAAAATCAGTAACAGCAGTACTGTATTTCAAAATCTTATATTACATGAAAAATAGCCATAAGAAATGTCAAGTCAAACACAAATTGCACATCAGGGAAAGAAAAAAAACGAAAAGAAAATAATTGAAGCAGAAGACAGTACAAAAGAGCATCTAAATTGCTACTGACAAGGGATTTAGAGCTTGGCTAATGGCGGAAGTCCCTCCAACTAGAGGCTGCTAATGGAAGGTGTGCAGCACCATACCAATAGAAACACGGCGGAAAAATGAAGATTTTTAAAGAAACACCTGAAGCAGGAAGACCTGCACAGCTCAAAACCAGTTAAGCAAGAACAACATCTGGAGCTTGACACAGTTTGTTAGCTCATCCCCATCAGTACACTGCCTGAAACAGACGAAGGGACAAAAAAAGGAACAGACCACACAATGCGAAGGGGTGTTCAGGCACAGTAAAGCATCCTCCATTCCCAGCGTGCACAATCAAGGCACAGCAAGGCCGGAGCGCCACACTGGCAGCACCACAGGACACGATAAATGGATTATCTGACAGAACAAATTGGACATTAATTACCTTGAAGTTGGATGCGAAAGGCAGTGGCCTGCTGGGCACTGTGCCTGGCATTAAAAGGAAAGTCACTAAGCAGTGGGATGCAAGTAAGCAACATCCTGGACTCCACAATTTAGCTCCAGAAAGAAATACGTGATTTGGCTATATGGGTAAAGACTCCTTTATTTCATACACTTTTTAGAGAAGCAAGAGACTATAAAGCAACTGAGGAAGCACTTACAAACATCTTCCAGGGCACAAGCAATAGATAAAACAAAAGAGAGATCCCAGCCTCTACAAGACTCATGCCCATGGGAAAGCTCTCTTCTACCTCCAGCAGCAGCCAGCAGAGGGGCTGGAAAAGGCCTATTTCATGAGGAATCAACAAGTGTCAAGTAAAAACCAACAAGACAAGCAAGACTCACTGGTCAAAGATGGAGAAACATCAGCTTCAGCATAGCTGATAGTTAAATGAGGAAAAAAGGGAGTTTTCCCAAACTCCTAGAGAGGAGGAAGCTGCAGAGTAACTGATGCCAGATGATATCCATGCTTTGTGTTGCCCAAGTACCCTGAGAAAACCAGAGAGCATGTCTATACACATCCAGCTCCCCCTTTGGGATAGACTCCCTCCAGCAACTGCCACTCACATTCAGCACTAAGGCATTATGCTCCCAAAGACACATTTCTTAATAACAGAGGGAGCAGAAAGTCTCTAGAGGTTACGTCATACAGATACCATATCCAGAGACACCTAACTCCAGGGACAGCCCTGCTTCTGGAGAGCGTGGAGCACATTCTTTGCCTTTTGCTATGCACTTGTTCACATTTGAGATGTGATAAACTTCCATGATACTCAACATTTCACAGGGGAAACGCCGGATGTTATTTCTTTTTACTGTATCTATCACGAGTCCCTCATTAGTGGCACAATTCATATTTATATTTTGGCCCCTAAAGGCAGAGATGGGGTAGAAATAACAAGGGCCAATCCAATATTTTTGGTTTTCTTCCAAAGCAATTCTGTTCAAGTTTTAGTGTACTATCATACCATTTGTAGTTTACAGAATTCAAACTTAAGTGTTTCACTTGACCCAAAAGTCTACCTTTCACGTTTGGTGCTTTAGAACTTGCTTTCTTGGAGAAGACTTTGAAAGACAGATTCTTTTCCAGATTGAAATTTTTAAAAACCTGAAACCTTAAGTCTCCAAGATCTAAATTTAATAGTCTGAGAAACAAGGTTTATACTGCCTCCTCTCTTCTGCTTCCACTGACTTCAATAAATCCAGAACACTAAATCACATCTTATATGGATGGACCTTTTCTCCTCACTGTAAGCAAAATGCTTCACCTGGATCATGACATACAATCTTACACTATAAATAGTCTTGATTTACAATATTTGACCCATGTACTGTGCAGAAAATTCAAGTCTAATGAATATATCCAGCAACTTGCTTGCAATTTTTATTCTTGAATGAGGGGCTTGTGCTCCTTCCAAATGTCTCAAAAATATGCGAATGTTAAAATCACTGTAATAAAAGTATAAAATGGGCTGTCTAAAATATACTGTCCCTGTAAGTTCATGCTACAACTTACATTTGTTATCCTTTTTAATGTAAAATAATGGTAAAAAAAAATATAACCTCTTGTCTTTCTAGCACAGACTAGAGTGATTCTGACTATAACCTTGTTGTGTTTCTTTGTCAGAAAACTTACTCATATATACTTGATTTATAGGAGAAAGCTGAACACCAAAGAAATAAAGGACATTTCTCAAAGTAGGAAGCAAGACAGAAGAGAATGTTATCTGCCTTCAACGAATGTTATTAAACACATTATCTGACACTAAAGACAGCCACAACGCTTCTAAGCATAAAAATCATTTATGTTGCGTCTGTAATTTCACAATTGATATTTAGCAGTACCAAAGCCAACTATGTAATTTAATTTGAATAACTTTATGTTAAATAACAGAAGAATCTGAGCCACATCAGCAAGATGTTGTGTCCCTGCCGTTGCCTCCAAACTCAGAGGCTCAGTAGCTCTACTTAAAACTGGCAGCTGATATAGGAGGGCTGAGGAACCACCCCAAGGTGACACTTGCTGAAAATCAGCAGGGCTAAAAATCACCATTAGGCAGCTGCAGGCCCCAACTTGGCAACAGCTGGCAGTGATTTCAACATACCTGTGAAAAATCACCACTTGCTTCAAGTCTCCATGGGAGGCTGCAAACTAAGGACCTCCCCAGGTTCACATTTGCCTTCTTATTCCGCTTTCCAGAAGCGGATCTTACCTCCTCTTTATGTAGGGGTAAGAAATACATTTACAATGAGGTGAGTGTCCCAAGTCCAGTGCGCCAGCTAAGAAAAGTCCAGGTAAGATTTTAGCACCATTGCTTAGCAAAGCACCAGAGTTGCAAAGCGTATCATTATTTTAGTAAAAAAAACACTGATCGAAAATACATAGCTAATAAAATGCAATCTTGTCTCAAATAATAATATAAACAGGGGATATTTTATTTAATATAACCAACACCAAAAGTATGCAAAACCCCTTCCCTGACCAGGTTCCTAATGAGAAATTTTCTGCAGAAGACCCTTTCAGAGTAAAGGCAACTAAAAAAAGACACAAAGGCTCATCTGCTAACGGCATTACCTTTGTCTATGTATGGAGAACTTTATCTTACATGATTTGCATACAAGCCTGTTCCCTTCTTTGCGTGCACAGCCATTTAATTTGGGCACGAAATACCTGATTTTGGTCACACGCCCATTTTTGCCAGATCCCTTCACAGTACAAGCAGTTGAAATCAGGACTCAAATACATACATGTTACTTATTTTTATGGTAACATTTTTATTCCACTACTCAATGTCCTCTATTTTTCTGCACACCATTGCAGAGCACCTTCACTTTACCTCTCTGTGATTTTATTTTCTAAACTTACTTTTAATGGCACTGCCCTCATACTTAAAGAATAAAGTATTTCTATCTAAACTGGCACTATAGAACCAACTAACGAGTTACAGAAATGATGCTGGAGTCATGCCGCACACGCCAAGCAGCAGCACTGTCCTCTGGTACCATGCCATGATTTTCTCTTTCACTGAACTACGGGCCTCATAGAAAATTTAATGCGTACAAATTGCTAGGGTTGCTATTTCTGCACTAATGCCTCTTATTATATTTATCACCACCAACTGCCATTTACACGTTTATTTCTTTTTCAACAGGCTTTCACTGAAGCCGCAAAGGTCTCTCTTTTGTCTGGTAATAGTGATAATCGTCTCTTCTTTCCCATTACTCACAAAATTAATAGCGCTTATTGCTAGTAACTCACTGACTATCACTTGCACATAAGTACAATTCCATTTTTTCCTTTCCCGATACACATTTTTTTCCAGATACTGATTATATATTAATAAACTTGTGTATTGTGCTGGATTAAAATCAGCAAAAGATTCCTTTATCTTTTTTTCTTATTCACGGAACAATGGGTATGCCCACTCTATGAGGTTTCCCTTTTATCCGAGGCCTCTGCTACCCCTAGGGCATCTTCACTAATTGATCTCCTCTTTCCTCCCCACTTGAAATAACTCCCTTTGAGCAACCTTTTTTGCATCATCCCTTGAAGAAGGTCACTGCCTCCATTGGCTATGGAGAGATTAACCTGGACCCCAACTTCCTCCTCTCCTATCGATCTAGAAATGCCTTCCATACCCCCAGCAGCCTTCCTGACAAGGGGTACAAAAGAACAGGGGTGCTTCTGTGCAGTGCTTTGGCACTGATATAAAAAAAAAAAACACACACCTTGTGGAGGGTGATCAATCTTGGTCAAGGTCACAGCACCAGCACACCATGAGATAACAAAATGCCAACCAGAACAGGTGCTTCCAGCACCCTGCACTTAGAAGTGGAAGGCAGAGACAGCAAATTGGTTTATTGCCATTAAAGGAAACCCAAACACGCACATACTTATTTTCTCCTTTTTGTTTTCAAAAAGCATATAGGAAAAAGACAGACAGACGAGCAAGACATACAGAAAGCCTGCTCACTGTCAGTTTACAAGGCACCATCTGCTCTTCAGGATATACTATATGCACACTAAATTAAGATTTAGGTTTCTGACAGTATTAAAAGCAAAACATTGTCAACATACACCTCTTTAGAGCGCTTCTGGCACCAGCTTTCTTAGCACTGGATTTCTGGGACCCAAAAAAGTGTTAAATCTGCCATACATTTATATCAAAAAGGTTACAAAAACAGACTTCCCAAAGCCTTTTATTTACTGTGCCACAACAAGAAGGTAACAACAATAGCATCGTTCCCTATAATAAAATCCGTCTTCCCCTCTTCTCCTGATTAATAGCTTTCAGTACCAGAGAGACCAAGGGCCACAGCAAGTCATTACGGTACACTCGCGTTTGGGATTCAACTGCAGCGATACAGTGCATGTTCTGGCCAGACTTTAGAAGGTGGGTAGTTCCAGCATCATCTGTCACTCCCAGAGGACTTACAGGCATAAACACAGCTGCCAGCTCCCTTTTCCCCAGTTGCCTTTACAGGGAACCATCAACAACACTCAATAGAAGCAATAAGCAGTGAAAGCCGAGAGATGAGGGCCGCTGACAACCACTTTAATATAAAGTCAGAGCTCTCAAAAACCATATGTAATGTGCAATTAACATCAGAAATGGCTGGCCTTCCTTCCTGACAGTCATCTCATGGCTATGCAATTATAGGTCATTAGCAGACAGCCATACAGAAGATGCTGCACAGACATATGCAGGTTTTGTTTACCCATATTAACTGATTCAGAACCCTATTAACTATGCAAGGAGACCTTTTAGAGGTCTTAAATCCCTACTAAAGGCAGAACACTCTATTCCTGGCCCTTCTCCTTCCCTTCTGGGGTAGGGAGAGACTTACCTCCATGACCTGACCTTGCTACCTTGGGATGTGGGCCAAGAGGAACAGAAACACCCTGTTTCCGGATTTATCACCACATGGGGTGAAGAATGCCTTCTTGATATTGAGTTTGCTTAAAAAAGCACCTTAACCTTAATCACCTCAGCCTTGAACTAGAGTTATACATGAACAGAAAGGCTTTACTCACAACATCCAAACCAGACTGTCGTTATAACTGTTTGCAGAAGATATCTCTGTTAAGTAAGAGAAATAAGCCTAATTTAGGGTTGAATCAGTACTTCTCTCTCCCACAGTTTTCCCCAGACTGCAAGCTTTTCCTTGGGGCGGATTCATGTCAAGTTTCCTTTCATAACTTGGGCTGCAGGTTGAAGCTCTTAAAGCTTTTTATTTTGGCCACACATGCTAGATTTTGGAGCTAAACTCTCCCAGACCTGTGGAGACTGGACAGATTACATACCTTCTACTGACATATCTTTTTTCCTCTTATCCAGAAAAGCAGCCAGCTTTCCTTGGAGACATAAAGCCTCATCATTAAACAAGGTGCCACCTCCAGTGCTGGGCTGCCCAGTGGTCAGCAAGGGCAGCACTCTACACCCATTTCAAGCCAAGGTCTCCGCTAAAACTTTATGCTCTGTGTTAGCTCATGCACACACTCATGCAAACACACCACACGTGGGCAACTGAACGGGACTGATGTGTTTGGCACATTACTGGCTTCAACATCAGGTTGAACACAGTGGCATTTAACCACTTCGTGGTGGCAATGCTTTTGGGGGTGGCTAAACCCCCCTCCCCCTTCTCTCTTCTAAATATAGGGTAATTAAATCCTAGCCATAAGCCACTGAGGTGCTCAAAATGATCTTACAGTTTACTCTGTATATATTCTCAACCACCTCCTACCATTTAAACAATGAAAACAAGAGCCAGGCTCCAACTTTAGTCCTTTTTTGTTCCTTTTATTTTCACATTAGTATTCAAAAAGCAAGTCAAGTTTAGTAGGTGCAATGAAGATTATATTAGACCACACTTCATAGGACTGCCTAAAAACACTATTACTATCCTTAAAAATAAAGTCTGTTGCTCTTATATTTTTATTCTATTATAATACATCATGCAAGACCAAGAAGCAGTGCCTGAAACATTACCAGAAAGTTAGACACCTTTATCTTACGAGGATTGATACCATTCTGTGACATGATTTCGCAGCTTCATATACTCATCCAATACATCAAAACACTTGGCATTGTGTTCAGCGGGCAGAACTGCTCCTGAATGTAGTCTTCCCCCTCCTAAGCACAATTCCACTCATTGCTGAGACACTGAATCAGAGTCATTTTATCAGCTGCTCTCCATGTTAATTTGAGGCGCAGAGGTTAAGTAGCTTATTGAACTGAAATTCTAGGGATTATTTAGTTTACTTGCCCATTAATGAGAATTTAAGCACTTATTTCATACTTTTTTTCCTCCACAATTAAATAAGAGGCTTTAGCAACATAAAGGATTAAATGAATATCAAGGATTAAATAAACATCAAGACTTATCAAGTCATCCCTTATGACGAACTGCTGTAGTACTGTGCATGCCATACAGTGTATTGCTCACCTGTAAATTCACTGTTTGGATCTACATCATTAGATTGCACATTATAGATTAACAATAGTAGCAGTAAGAAGCTTTACAGTAAGTAGTTCCTGCGCTTGTTCAGCAGTTTTTTTTATAAATTGTGTATCTGTATTATTTAACCTGAAGACCACAGCAAGCACCTAAAAAAGCTGGAAATATTTATTATGCCATTCATCTGATTTAAATAGCTTTTTACTTCTTGGTTTGTCAGCAATCAAACCACACTTCTCTAATGCATAGAGTCGAGAAAAACCCAGAGTGAGCCACTTACTGGGCAAAGTTTTACTGGCCCTAAAAGCCACCAACAAGAATCTTAACATTTCTATGAACAAACCTGCAAGTACACAGCGACTATTTCACTAGAGGTTCTATTTGCAATGCAGCTAACCTGAAGCGACAATGTATTTTTAGCAAGGGAGTTTTAATGTAATATTTATTGATGATAATTCAATTAAAAAGTGAGTTCAAAGATAAAACCTAAATGATACAACTTTGCATAACACATTTAGTCTTAAGGGCTGCATTCAATCTCCTGTTGGTTTTGGACCACACTTGGTAAATATAACTGTTTTCTAATAAGCTTGTTCCAGCCATTAAAACATCATTATAACAGCAGTTTACACCATTAATTCTTCTCTTAAATGTAGGATTAATTTTACTACATGCCCACTGAAACAAGTATCCCTGACACTGCTATTTGAGCTGTTAATGATTCATTATCATGCTCATTTCAAAATGATTTTCCAGACATTTCTTCTGTTTTTTTCCTATCTATGTGAAAAATAACAAAAACTTTGTACTGTCCAGAGGTGGTAGAAATAATCATCACTGATGTACTAATTAACTTAGTCAAAATAGTCAGAAGCTCTCCTTTCCTGGAGATGGGAGAAGCTGGGTTGACCACAATATCAAAATGACAATCTAAAAAAAAAATTTAAAGAGTTTCATCAATAACGGTGCAGCAAAACACCATCCTAAGTTCACATTTAAGCTCAGTAAAATATTTGACTTGATCTTATTCACTGAGACAGATGAGCAAAATGTTTTGATCAAATCCTTACTGAAGGAATCGGGTCAACTGAAATTATTCACAGAACAATTTCATTCTTTTACATTCAGTTGAATTGTTTGAGAAAAGAAAAGATCACACTGTGGATTTTAAAACTTGAGAATTAAAAATAAAATGTTCTTTCTAAGAATATCCAATATCTATCTTTGCCTAAACAAAACATTTTTTCCTTTCAAACAGCATCTCACCTCAAAATTCAAAGTGCTAGCACTTCTCAAGTAGAAATATTTTTCATTACTCTTCACTTAATTCTTGCCTCAGCCCATGACTTGTTTCCTCCCGTTTTGCCAAACACAAGATACAGGTTTATTCACAGCATCCTACTGATGCATCACCCTCGCAACCCAGCCTGTGGGGATTCTCTTCCTTGCCTTTCCCCACATCCCTGATGGAGTTACCAACCTCCATCAACCATCTTCAGAGGGTCTGATCTTATCCCAGCTGATTTCAACAAAAATTTCCACTTCAAGCCTTCTGCAAGACATTTGATACTCTGTCTGCCCTCTTACCTTCCTGATTTTATTCATTACATATGTCAGCAGTCTTCTGACCTTCTCCTCGGCATTTCTTAATTTCCCTCAACTACCAATAGACTTTTTTTTTTTTTTTGCATTTGCCACAAGAGAGGCATCACAGGCAGCTAGTGCATGAAACGGTACTGAAGAAAAGTCTGGAGTTTATAACAGGAAACTAGATTATTCATTACACATTAAATTAGAAATTTCATATCTGCTCTGAAGATATTGCATCAAAGTCTCCAACAAGAATGGTTTCCTATTAGCCTCTAAGTAAAATTTTTATCCTGTATTATCACAGCAAGTGGCTGAAACCAAAGGAATTTAATAAGCACCTCCAAACTGCAGGTCAGGTTCCTCACCGAGTCCTTAATTGGAATATAGTAGATCCTGCAGATGAACAGGCTCTATACGAAGGACACGTGCATTTTGCCACTTCTGCCTTATCAGGGACAAAACATGTCAACCTATTTTCACTAAGTTTCAATTTTTTTTGTTCCTGAATATCTGGAAGGCTTTTTCAGAAAACTACCACCTCATCTCCACCCCAATTCATTAACACCATGTCTCCATTTTTTTTTCAGGCAAGTCTAGTACATCTTACACAAGTGAAAGGAAATACACAGTAATGCAGTAAACACTTATTTATGGAATTTCTACTGTGAATTCTCACCTATAGCCAGCCATAAACTGCAGCATAATTTGCTTTCTGAAATACGAACTTGAAACCAGCCCATGTTTGACACCAGCTCACTGAGGAGGGATCAGCGATACAGCAGGCAATGTCCAATTTTGTTCCATCAGTCTCTTCCCCTTCATCAGGGGGAAGGGCTTCTCCAGCTGCTGCAACACAGGAAAAAGCTCCAGGGACATCTTTTCCTGACACAGCATGGGGAAGAGACAACTTCTGACATTGCAGAGGTTTTTTTTTAACATCCCTGAGTCATCCCTTGGAGCATAACACCATTTTTTAATATATTCAGATACAGTCAAAAATAGCATTCCTGTTATCCCACATTAAAAGAAAAAAAAAAGAAAGAAAAAACACGCCACACATGTAACTGCTTATTAAAACATCAGTCTTGGCGGGGAGGGAGGTGGGGGGAATACAATGCAGTCACGACAACCCAACTCTGGCGGTCAACCACCCAAATCAAAATTCTGTTAAAGAAAAAAAAATCCAAAGAAATGGGCAAATATTGCAGTTTTCTCCTTCTAAAGAGAAGAAGTCCACGGGGAACACATCAGCAATCCTAATTTCAGAACTAGGTTCTCCTTCAGGGGAATTTTACAGGAACACAAGGAGACAAGGCAAAGACAGATGAGCTCAGAGGATGCACGGGACATAGGACTGCTCATGCTTGGGGCTTGTGGCACCACAGTTAGAGGGGAGAACATGTTACCCCTGCAGAGACAGGAGGAGCAAAGCCACCCCAGCTCCAACCCAGGGCAGCCTGCATCAGCAGTAGTCATGCCCATAGGTCCCTCTTTAGCTTCTCACATCCAACACATTACCCGAGCACCCTACAAGCAAGCACCACGTGGGTTTCCCTCCCACTGTGTAGAAGATAAGTTATACAACATCATCATACGCAGCACATTTTGAGGACTAAACTTAAAGCATCCTTTATCTGAAATACACCCCTAAGGAGACCATATGGCATCCTCTTTGCTAGTATTTCCTCAAGTACTTCTCTGGAAAAAGTGCCTGTAGCTCAACACTGAAAAGAAAATATTGACAAAGTGTCTTTTCTGCATAGAATTAATAAGCGGGGGGGGGGGAAATATCAAATCTCACTTTCTACAGTTTTGAAGACTAGGTTTGGATAATAGCAAATCTTCTCTTCTATCAAGCCTGCACATATGAAGGAACAGACATGCTGCTGTTCTCATTTCACCCCTCCACAACAAACTCAGGATTGCACGCTATCCAGTTGTTGCGGGCAGCTTTGGGTATGCGGCAGCAGAAAAGCCCAAAGGCCTCCTCTCGCTCCACAGCCACTCTTCCCCCCCCATTACCAAAACTCTGCTTCAAGCAAGAGCGGACATTTGGGAATACCCTTTTTCTACCTAGCAGCTCACAATAGTAACCTGTATATAACACCTTTCTGTTATCTTTTAAAGCACATCCATCTCTAATTTGCCCTTTCAAGATCATCAGTAGCACATTTGCTAATACAGTGCGTTCTCTCTAGGTTGCCTTGCCAAGGAGGCACTGAATTCAGTACTGATTTCTGTTGGTCCCATTCCTGCATTATCTGGCCTTCACACACCTGACAATTTTTCATCTCATCTGGAGCACATGAAGACATTCATTATTCTGGGATCTGGCTTGCTGAATTACTCCCAGCAGCTGTAGCCTGAGTTTATTTACCTACAAGTCTGACAGCATGCCGTGTTTATTATTTGCTCTTCGCTTGTGTGGCTGATTCGCCTTTCATGCGGTGTCATACACTAAATTTTTAATCTTCATTTTTAAGGCCACAACAGGTAAGCAGTGAGCATCACAGAAGTTAGCATGAAGCCCACGCAAGCACAGGGGTACAAACAGGCCCAACCGTACGCAGCTTCTGAGTCAAGCACTTCTTGCGGTACTTGGCAACTCTTTTCTATTTATATCCAGCAGCAGCCCCTAGGCTTTACTTTTTGGACCTGGATTAGCTATTCATTAACATTGCAAAGTCCAAGTCACACAGCACAAAGAAATTCTTTTTATTTCATGTGTCAAACTGAGAAGAAATCACTTCCCGCATTGCAGAGGTTCTTTTAGAACAGCAGCATTGAATAACCGTTAAATCACAGCTAATAGGGGCTTTACAGGAAACATTTTTGTACACGAATACAACTCCAAAGGGTAATGGACCTCCACTGAGCTAGCAAATTCTGCACAGGTAAGAGACATGTTCTACGAAGACAGACAAGAGCTGCCAGAACATCATTTCTAAAGGAAAAACAACAGAAATAACCTCAATAATAGAGCACAGAGACTATAGCATTGCAGGGATCCTTGATGTGACAGAGAATGAAAAGGCAGGTCGCCTTCAGGGCGCTGGGCCATTGCAACACGATGCCACGTCTCTGCAACACACAGGGGACATTCAGTCCCTGATGCGGTCTTGCTAAAGAGCCACATTACCAGATGCCAGCCTGACCCCGTTGATTGCAATCTGCTCACAAAAGACTGTAAAAGCCACTCAGGTGAGCCCTCTGCATAACCACCAGACAGATAAATTTAACATTTTTATACCAGCAAAGGAAACCAGTATTCCCCCCACCTCCCCTGCTTTTAGCCAAGCTGAGCTCTGCTGGCCCTAATGCTACAGGAAAAGACAACTCTTCACAGTCAATAGACAAGCAGAAGAGGAAACTCCCACAATCAAGCTGTTGTTAATGCCCGATGTTAATTATAGAAGCAGTTTTAATAATACAGTGTTTAACAGCATGAAACAAGAGTCAATGCAAAATGGCTTTAAGTAGTGAAGATTCCAGAAAATACTACTTTTATGTATTCATCCTGATACAATTCAGTAAGACACTATTTTAAATTGCTGTTTCTGATTTTTTTCCTACTCTGAATTTTATTACATTAGGTAAAAATCACAATCTAACCATTTTCTATTTCAGTTATTTAGAGAAAACCACAAAATTCAGGGAACACATGAACTCGGTTTTTCAGTTCATGATCCAGTATTCTAGATAGACAAATAATAAAAATTTTCCTTAAAAAGGCCATTAGTGGCAACCTTTTTTCCTTCCACTGTGCTCCCTCGGAAAAATGAGTTTTCCTTTCCGATGGTCACAATGTATCATTTTGCCAGGAAAAGAAAAGTTAAGACCTTAAGTTTTCCCTCCTATGCCTGCCTTACCTTATTAACTCACTTCTATTATCTTTCAGTGAGTAGATGACTTAATACTTTCCTCTGAGTACTCTTACTATCACTTGATGTTTTATTCACTTGGTACAGATCATACTCTTCTTAAAATAATTTATTTGCAGTGTTTTAGTATATTTGCAGCTTTGCTACGTTTTCTCCTCTATTATTCATTCATCTTCTCCTCAACACCTGTCTCAACTCCAGAAGATATCTAAAGCCAGAAGGAAAGAAGTATTTTACAAAGGGACCAGAGTGACTGGGGCTGCCTTGTAGAAAATCAAATCAGTGTCTCTGCAGCATCAAAAATACCACGCTAGTTAGAGTTGCCCAGTGCAAAGCAATTGGATTTTCCCTGCTGAGCAGCTGCTATTGCATTTGCTTTACTGCAGCAGTTTGTGTCTAGTAGCTCCACATGAGGAGTTGCACAAGAACACATTACTGGCAGCATAAGGATAGAGCACATGCTAACCAGACCACTAGGTTTGGGATCAGCAGTACTGCACAGAGCCTGTGCAATATGATTAGATTAATCTGGAAACTGGAACTTGGCAGAAAGCTGCTGAAATTCCCCACAAAAACAAGGCGGTCTCTAGAAGAGCGAGGAAAGTGTCCATCAACCCTAAAAGCAGGAAGGATTGGCCCCCAGGTGTCAAAACCACCTTCATTATAAGGTTCCATGAAGATCTTCCAAATCTTCCATGAAGATTGGGTCACACTGTGCTAAACGTGTACAGAAACCTCAACAGGGAATCATAGTCCCTCTTCCAAATCTTGACTGACTCAATACCATAAGCAAATATTACAAGAGCTGGCAACATGTAGTGAGACTCAGTGGTTACCCACACTACCTGCTCATGGAGTTGGACGGTTCCATAATATCATTTGGAAAGTGTTAACACTGAAGTATGTGAAGTGTTGCCTTAATGAAAGAAACGGCCTTAGGAAGTCAGAAACCTTAAAGTGACCCTGCCATTTTCTAGCTTTAAGTTGTTACCTAATGTGTGAGTTTTCAAGGATAAAAATGTCATGGCTGCTATATTCTACTGCAAGCAGAGGCCTGGGGCAGGAGGGAAGAATAAAAAAAAAAAATCCACCACAACCTAGAAGATTAAAAAAATGCAGGAAAAGTGAAATCATTTCCCATGCAAACATTCTTTTTCCTTTAGCAGTAAATGATGTTGTTTTGCAGATATCTTTCTTCTTCTTTTATGGAGCAGGCAACAGACCCACTCAATAATTTTTAAGACAGTAAGAGACAGCAGCAGCTGTCTTTTTTTTTTTGAAGCAAGGCAAAAATGTAGTTGAGATGGAATGAATCTGCTGTTATGACAGTCCACGCCTGCTCCTTGAAATAAAGACATGACAAATGAAAAATCAAAATGCAAAACAAAAAAAGAAAATGAGTTTCTGCTTGAAGCAAGCTGCTTTCTTACATACAGCCTCCTTTCCAGAGGATAGCAGGTATAGTGTCTGGGCTTCAACCCTCCCTGAAACATGCACAACTTGTACCAAACAGCAGTTGAGGCACTGTTTTAAGCTGCTTTGTGGTCACGAGCTCATAGCAGCATTAAAAGAAGCCATCTGAAGGTTTTTTTGCAAGAAGTCCAAAGAGACAGGCCAAAGCGAAAAAGAAAGAAGGTGGCTAAGGATGAGGAGGTAAGCAGGAGTCAGAGGATGAAGGGCAGCAGGTCTCAAGCAAGTTCCCTGCTGCTGATTAACCTTACACAAACACAACCTTTCCAACCACGTTGGGGCTGGGTGTGTGTATGTGGAATGGGAGTGTGTGTGTGTCTGTGGAATGGGACAGATTGCAGAAGGTTTCTAGAAAGAGGAACAGGATTAAGAGACAGTTTATGCATCTACAGAGGGCAACAGGGAGGAACCCAAGTGACCCCGGCTTGTCAGCCTGATGACAGGTAAGATAACAGTGATGTCACCTGTGCCAGAGAGCAGCAGGGAGGCTTGGGTGGTCAACTTTATCTGTATTAGATTTAATCTGACAGAGAAGTATCCAAGGAAAAGTATCAGAGGCAGAAATGGATGAACCAGTGGAGGAAGACAGGCAAGAAATGGAGAGAAGTGCAAATAACCCTCTGGAGGTCAGTTGAAGCTGCACCCTATCTGATCCACTATCCTTACCCTCCAGAAACTTTTCCCAACACTTACCCTTAGTAGCTCTGTCTGTCGCTCAAACCCATCACTTCTCCCCTCTTTTAAAGCCAGTTCCCATGCCTCATCCCCATGCTCCTGCCTTCTCACACACTAAGGGTGAGCTGGCCGGCTCTGCCAGTGAGCACAGGCACCCACACTATTTTGTAATGCACAAGGCAAGCCACCGAGTAGAAACCCTGCACTCCAACTGCAGCTTTGTGCGTAGATATATAAATAAATGCTTTGTTTCAAAACTCCATGAAGATTTTACAGCTGCTACAAGCAACTGGTACAGTCCTAGCAACTTCATGGCCTTCAACTCTGTCACTGTACAAATTTGTGTCCTAAACCCAACATTAAGACAACTTCTCAGCCAGATGTTTTTTATTTTAAGTGATGGCATAGCCTGTCTAGTGATATAAAAATCACAGTTAATCTACAGATTTGCACTGAAACTATTATCCTACCGTAGTGATTTTGCATTGTAACAGCTTCATTACCACAGCCTCCAGAACTGCTCAGATACTCCAGAGTAATTTCAAATTGTAACAGAATTTTAATGATATTGGAATAGGCTGTCCATACATTTGCATTGAAATTGGACTGATATAATAATCACCATTCATCAAGCCATTTACACTAAGTCCCTACAGACTTACAAAGAAAATTTTGCCATTGAACTCCAGCACCATACAGCTTTACAATACTATTTTTTGTTCTGGATTCCTTTTTAAACCTGTATTTATTTCCTCATCATAATCCAGACAGAAATCTGGATAAGACTATTCAAGGCTGAAGTTATGTTTCCAATTCCAGTGGCAAGGAAATATATATTATAAAGTAATCATAACAAAGTCACTATGTTTCTCACCTGCTTGTTATAATTTCAGCTTTTATGTGTCATTCAACACCACTGAGTTCCTTCTCCACTCTATTATCCTCTTCAAGAAACGTTCAATATTATTTAGGTCAGCTTCTTTTAAGAAGCTGGAGACAAAGACTGGATTTATTAAAGTGCTATGATATGGCTAGTTTAGCAACCTGTACTGTTCACTTATCTAAAAATATACATAAGCAAAGAAATTTTAAGCCATAGCAGCTGCAAATGCCTGACCACTGCATTGCAAATAGCCAACCTGCAGCTTCTCATAATAATGATGTACTAAAAGCAAGTGCATTAGCCTCCAAAACGTCACTAGCAGATAGGAAGAGTCTTAAGGGCAGCAATTTAAGCAAACGCAACCAAACAAATCTGTGCTCAAAATTATCAAAAAATTAACTTCTGAAAGTGTTTACGCTTAATCACTGGAGGAATTTCTAGTTACGCAGCTACAAGTGGGGTTTGGTGGGTCCCAGACAAAGCCACAGGGCTTAGATGGCTACGTGGGTGTTGCCACGTTTCACAGAGGCTGGCAAAAATACCCAGCCTGAGACACCACTGCAGAACAGCAGCAAGGTTTACTCCAACTCCTAATGACTTCAGTCAACTGCACTGATGAGACTGTTTAAATGCGCCATTAGCCCCAAACCAGAGAATATTATTTGGTTAGCATCACACATTCACATTCAAAAGCATACAGTTAAAGTTCAAAATATGTAATTTATGCCAAATACAGGCTGCTAACTCAGCTTTTCACTTTAGGGAATGACATACAAGTTATTCCTTGTGCCCAGTATAATCACTGACACAGAGACCGAGAGCAAAGAAAGGTCCGGTTTCCACTGCACAGAGGTAGATGCTCACCAGCCTCCTTCTCTCAGTTTGACTTGCAATACTTGCTCACCAACCCCCGCATTTTATCCCACAAACAGCAAACCACAAGTACCTGGGAAGACCAATACCATCAAACCAGCCTTCCCCACGTGATTGCCAAACTATTTGCCATTTTTCTAATGAGATTCATTTGCTACCTACCACCAGCTGCTTTTTCAGAGATAAGGCATTCTTATTCTTCTGACAGATCAGATCTGGAAATACCTTTGCAGTACCAGAGCAAGCTCTGGCATCTTCAGAGGCCACAGAAGGTGGCACAGCCATCAAAGACTGAGGGAGCCAGAAAGCACCTAGAAATCTTCCACTGTCTCTCTCACAGGTTGTCCTGCATTAACATGGGGTGGGTAACAAACTGCAGTGTTTAATTTAGCACTATGAATAGCTGAGCCAGGTATCACCCACCTGCCTGGTGGCTGTAGGTCCTCAATGGCAGGAGTCAGGGCAATCCCCAAAAGGCAAAAGGAGATTGAGGAAAGTAACTCAAGCAAATAACTTGAGCTTTGTTCCATCCTGATCAGGCAAGGAAAGAAAAATCAACAGGAAGAGATATTTGCCGATTAAGGGAAAGGAAATTTAGGGTTTTCCTGTCTGCAGGTGCTGCCAGCTACAAGCAGAGTCAATAGGACTCCGCAGGTCACAATGGTTAATTTGGGGGCTATCCAGCTATATGCAGCTACTGCCTTTTACACTAAAAAACATGTGACATTCACATATTCACACCTAGGCTAACACTTTTATCATTTAGAATTAAAAAAAATATTTTCCTTAAATTTCATTTTTTAGCCTCCTGGTTCCCATTCTTTTACAAAAACTGTGGTCAAATGAATCATCTAACAGACAGAACTGCAAGCCAGCACTCCTGGATTTTATTCCCAGCCCTGTCATTGCCTCACTACATGACTTCCGGCAGTCAATAGATCTAACCGTGCTTTAATTTAATAACCCATAAAGTGGATGTATTGCTCACTTAGCTTCACTGTCACCCAGTGAAATCAGTTAATATTCAAAAAAAGGTACTTTAAGATTCACAGATAATAGGATATACTTTGAGTGGTCTCATTTGAGTATTTAAACCAGAGTTCTGCCAGTGATACTTTCCAGAGTAACAAACTCTGTCCTACCTCATCGTGACTAAATCTGATATAGATTAAAAAGCCTTAAACACTGCCAAAGGAATTTGCAAGAGTTACACAGGCACTCCGTGATGCCCATGTAGATACAGAGCACCATCTAGTGACACAAAGAACCCCTCTATCTCCCATCTCTGTGCCCCTCCGTAGCAGTATTTCTGTTCTCCTGTATTTGTATCGTGGTAACAGCCAGAGAGCCAGATAAGAACCTGATCATTTTGGATACTTGGCCAACACATAACAGATGTCTTCCTTGACTATATCTCAGTGAACAGAAACATTTTCAAGGGCAAAGTTGCTAGGCTACTCATTTAGTTTGTTTTGCAGGGAACTGACCCAAAATCTGTTTTTCATCGACTCAAGCAGAAAATAGTTACACATCTCAAAGGAGTTTTCTGCTTCTTCCCTAGATATACACTATATGCACAAATACACCCACCACAAACACAAAAGAAACGAAACATAATAAAGTGGGTGGAAAAATAACATTAGACCCCTCCTAATGAAAGCTTCTCCTACAACAACATATCAGGGTAGCGCATCAGAAGTGAGGCGTTAATACACCTCCATGACAGCTGCTGGAGGCCATGCAGAGGAGCCAACACACCACATCCTGTAGTGGCAGCTCTGCCCCAAAAAGACAGTGGCAATTACAGCTTCTTCCCACAGCGGGAAAGATAAGTGACCAGCCTGCTTGCACCAGGCACAAAGTTTGACACACATCACTTCTGTGCTGGTGTATTTACACTCAGCTTCCTAGATCAAGGCCAGATGCAAGCTCACAGGAAGGATATGGTGAGAACAAGAGAGGAGGAAGATGGAGGAAGCCCAAGTCTCCAAAAGAATAAGACAACAACAGCCACCACCACATCAAAAGGCAGGTGGAAGAAGCTAAAGGAAGTGATTAGCAGGTGTTGCAAATATATCAAAGCTGCAATAATAAAGGGCTGAAAAACTTCAAAAAAAGTTATCAATTACCAGGAGACAAGTGACTTGATTACAATATACATGTACTTTTGTAAGATACTGGTTATTAAATTAATCTTTAATCTAACTGAGAAAGGTTGAGAACCAGCATGTGGATGTTGAAGCCAAATTCAAAGTGAAACAACATACTTTAAAACAACTTTAGTAATTTGCCAACAAGGGTGGAAAAACACTGTCCAAGGAACTTGTATATTCTCCACATATATTTGTGTTTTCAAATCAAATCTCAACCTTTTCAATACGCTTTCATCAAATACCCTTCCCTGAGGCTCAGAGCCAACAGCACATAGGTTAAATGCAATGACTTGTGTTAACACAACAGAATGAACGGGATAAACTAAAAGCTCCCCCAGTAGAAGCACTGATCAGTTCCTGAAAAATATTGCAATGAATTGTCATTTTACTCGTCTCCTGGTGACATGCTTCATAACCCTGCAGCACAGAAACGCTCCCAAAGCACATCCTGGCAGCTCAGCCATCTCATTCTTCCTGGGTCTTATCTGTGCCATTTCAGCTCTGGTGGCACTTCTGCTGAGCTAACTACTAACCATTGAAGAAAACAAGCTGAAACAGGCAAGCTTCATGTCTTGAGATAAAAAAAAAAAAGAAAATAATATACTGCTTAGTTGAAACACAGTGCTAAGCTCAGCATGTTGAATTTTACAAGGATTTTCAATTGGCATTTTACATTGCTTTAATATTGAGCCCCTTCTTTCATACGGATCACAAAGCCGTTAGTGTTCGGCAGGAATCTGTACTTCCAAAGAAATCACACTGCCTCTCAATTGTTTTAACAAGCAGTCATAAAAGCTAGCAAAATGAGAATAAGCATTACCAAAGGTTTGCTGACATGACACCATGACACACAGCAGCCTTCTTGCACTGAGATGCATAGACCCCATTCGGTGCAACATCTTTTCAGCAACAGCCTCTCAATATATCACATATACAATGTCAAAATGGCTGTCCCGATCACTACTACCCCTTTACAGACTATTTAATTTTTCTGTCAGTCATCATCTTCGTTAGGAGGTATGGCTGCATGCTCCTCAGTACACAGAGCTCCCCAATATATTGAGCAGAGGCTACAAGAGACATAATCACAGCAAGCCAGAGCTCCAGCAACATGTCCAGCTTGACCACGGGACAATAAAACAAAACACTACACAAAAATGAAGCACTGTTTTTTCCAGAGATTTGGGTTCATGAGCGCTTCTTGTACAGCAGAGTCTTGCATGCATGCAGGAACATGTGTGCATACATCCACATACAACAGGATGCATGCTCCACATGCAAAAGGCATCAGCATAACAAGGATGGACTTTTCGGGCTCATCCACCAAAGGGCTATCAGGGAAGTGAGAAGCCTGCAAATGGGCGTTTTCACTAAGCAACAAAAAGGCCTTCAGCTGCTGTAACCTACTTAATACCATCACAACAGCCATTTTCCACCCAAAATTATTTGGTCAATTCAGCCATAATTTACATATTGAGGTAAGCAACAGTATGGATGGGCATATTAAGTTGTCATATATACGCACATAGCATTTTGGATTGTCTGTGTGCCTCTGAAAGGCTGTGCAAGTGGAAACATGGAGAATCAGGGAAGAGAGAGAGGCTGGGAATCCTCATGCACTTACACACGGAGCAGAGAAAGCCCAGGGGGGACAACCCCCTGACACTTGGCATCCGAGACCCCCTTCTACAGTCACTGCAGGAAGGAGATAGGAGTGGGACTCCCTGCTGTCCCCACCTGCCACAGCACACAAATACCCTTTTAAAATAACCTTCATGAAAATACAGTTGCTGAAGACAAAAATCCATCAAGCTGTAGTATCTAACAGTACTCCAGCCCCAAGTTCCACCTTTTGGCATTCCAGCAAGAGAAATAGTTTCTAACACCAGCTCTGCTCTAAGAGCAGGATCCTAAATTTATGAGACGATTAGGTGTCAGCAGGTCCTACAAGACACTGTCCTACAAGAGAAACCTCTCAGTCTTAATACCTTAGCATCACATATTTAGTCCTCAACGTTAGATTATACATCTTTAAGTGAGAAAAAGTAATCAATCATTCCTGTTCCAGCCTCCGTAACACATTTGGCTCTTGAATCCCTTTTCTGTTTTTTTAACCCATTAGGTAAATTACTGAATTTATGAGAGTTAGGCTAAGCAAAAGCTAGTGATTGGTGAAACTAAGCGCAACCA
Organism: Numenius arquata; assembly: GCF_964106895.1. NCBI lineage: Eukaryota > Metazoa > Chordata > Aves > Charadriiformes > Scolopacidae > Numenius > Numenius arquata. The sequence continues at coordinate 19,838,428 of NC_133585.1, read as the reverse complement.
GGTATAGGCTTTGCAGTGTAGAGAAGTCTAGCAAAAGGCAGCATCGCTCAAAGATTACAGAAATCTGCTGTGGTAACATGCCATATGTCATGAACTTAGATGCATCAAGGGCAAGGGTACAGGCCTTTAGGAAAAGAGTGAGATTTCTATGATACAGAGCAAAGCAGCACACAAAAAGCCCCGATGCGTTTATCAGGTAGTTTAGGGCCTTTTTAAAAGGCTCATCTATAGAGCCATCTCTGCTTTAAAGATCTGATCCCAAAGGCACTTTATGGCATTTTATTTTGTTACAATAAACGTTGCTAAATATTGCCCACTGTTTTAATATTCTTACAGTTTCACATTGTTTACATACACATGGCACTGCAGAAATATGAAATCTGAATCTGGGTAGCTCAATACTGATTGGCATCTAGATATTCACATCTAGTTTGAGGGGCATTTTCTTTACCCTGCTCCGCGTGGTAGGAGGGATGTTTTTGTTTGCTTGTTTTAAAGCAGATATGAATCTCACTGGCTCCTGCTTAAGTAGGCTGTGTATACTTCAAGTAAGGTATAGTAAGGACTTAAGTGTGCATGGCACATCCATTTGTAGCTTCTGAGCAGCAAGAAGCCAACACAAACCTGTGGCTCAGTAATGGCCCTTCCAGGGTGTATTTCAAATATACAAACACACAGAGTGCTCCATTAGCTGCTTGCACCAAACCACTGCACTGGAGAAGAGAAAGGCACACATGCTCCCCTGGCAAAGACCACAGCATACATCAGGGAGGAGGGCACCCCTCAAAAGGCTCTTAGAAGCACCAAAGCCAAACATGAGTCTGCAGGAATGCCGAAGCTCCACTGCAATGAGCAGAAGTGTCCAGCTCTCTTCTTGCAACAGCCATGCATGCAGTACGATCCTTATGCCACCTTAAAACAGGAAATTGTACAATATGTGTAAGGGCCACAACTTTCTGACAGTGACCCTGGGTTAGCTCACATAATAGCCTACTTGGTACTCTACCCAGGCAGCTCTCCTACTTGCATGCGCTGTAACAAGTCCTTCCAATCTACTTTCAGCTTTGGCCAGTTTTAAAGCAGGTCTGAATCCTCAGGGAGCATGCAGCTGCATAGGACTCTCACTTCCTCTTTTCAGAAGGGGAAGCGAGCCAACATAGCTACTCAAAAAGTGAGTAACAAAATATGAACTTCAGAAAGCAAGAAGAAAAAGCCCACAGTTACTAGCCTTGCAACCTTAGGAAATCATGCTTTGTGTTGCAGCCTGGATTGGATGAGAACCGCTGAAGGATTTTCAGCACTCTGGAAATAAAAAGTTCAGGTGTTAGTGCAATTCTAACATAACAAGGAAATTGCAGACCCCAGACAAAATGCCTGTAACCACCTGGTAAAGTTTCTAACACATGCACAAAAGCTATCTTGTATCAGTTTTTCACTTACTAATTAGTATGTGGAGCACTTTGATCTCCTCACATTAAAATAGAATACTTGAGCATAGCAGTACGCCTGATATAGCCTACAGCACAACCATGAGAGGGTAAAGTCTTCCATTTCAAAGTATCATTATTTTAAAATACATTCTTTGGCACAAACACTAAGTGCCAGCCACAGTCCCACCAGAATATCTGAAAATGTGATCGTGCCAAAAATAGTAGAAGTCTACACTTCCAACAGGTTCACACTGGGTGAACCTTTGCAGTGTTAACAGGCAATTCACTCTAACTGCTTCAAAGCACGCTTTATCATCACGATTTGTTGTGCTGTGACAACATGCAGCACTTGGATTCTAGAGTTTCCTGTGATTTTTTGAGGGTAGACACATAAAGAAGAAATAACCAATGCTCTACCCTGAAAGCACATATAAGCAAAGACTGAGCTAAAAGACACAGAAGCATGCATGAGGAGATGAGGACACTCCAGAATTCATGTTATTTGAGGGACAGAAATACTGAGCCTCCTGCTAGGAAGTACTTTTCTGACATTCCTGGCTCAGAGATTAGAGATCTTTCCTGAAACATGATATGAAAAGCATTTTCTTTGAGATCGCTTCCACAGGCAGATGCCTCACATAAGATTCGTGCCAACTTTGGGCTCTAAGCTGCTCCTTCGGTGCCATTGCAGTGGCTTGCCCAGCTGCAAGGCACAGCTGTGAATACAAGCCTCCCCATCCCAGGGAGGCTGCTGTAGGTCCCTTTCAGGGGGATGAAAGCCAGTTCCCAGGAGGTGACATGGCAGCAGCACGTTGGCTACCAACACATTCAGCCTTAGTCCTCAACTGAAAAAGCAGAGAGCTGGCACATGGCTCTCGTGTGTACTGCACTATAGCACAGTCCAAGGAAATGTTAATGAAGATCATTTTGTTTCTCCCTTGGGATTTCCACAGGGAGGCAAGGCTTAGCTGACAGATGAGCACTTAAGATAGATACTTTTTACAGCATACTATCAGCATAAATACCAGCATCTCCAAGTAACTAAACTGGACTTGCACCTTTCAGAATGGTTTGGGTTGAGGGTTTTTGTGGGTTTTGTTTCTGGGTTTTTTTTTTCCCTAATAAAAAGTACAACCATAAAAGGCATAAAGTTCCACTTAATCTTTATAGCAGGGTAATCAATGCCTGCTCGTTATTACAGGGCAAGAGAGAAAAAGGGAAATAAACACATTGTCTGCAGAGTCCTACCATTGACATTTAATTGATTTCTTTGAAAAAAAAGTCTCAGTGGTCAGTCTGCACAGATAGCCATTTACAGTAATGCATTTCAACCTAGGCATGTCTTAGCTTCCTAGCAACAAACTGACTTAAAATACTCATAGTGGAAAAGGTCTTCAACAGGTTGGGTTTTCTGAGCATCTTGATTTTTCTGTGGTTCTTTGCGAGGCAGAGAACAATTCAAGCAATATTCTGCTGAAGTTATTCTGAGGCTGCCTACATCTGCACGGAACCACAAATCGTATTATTAGTATAGAAGTTATGATTTCTGGTACAAAGTACATCTCCTGCTGCATGCAGTGACAGTTTCTTCACGTACTTCCAGCCCAAACACATTGGAGGGAGACTCCCCAATTTCCACCCAAACTCAACGAGACTTTAGGACACTAATGCAAATAAAAGTGCTTAGATATAGCCATAGTATAGGGAATAAAACCCACTCAAGCTCTAAATAAGCAACAGACATGTTGCTTATGGAACCGCTTTTACAAATCTTACTATCGAAAGTTGAACTTTCAGAACAATATCAATGTAATTAGGAATAACATTCTCATAGTCTTTTTTTCCTAATAGTTCTTTGACCTCCCTAACAGGTTGTTAAAGGAATTGTACCCAAGATCATCTTATTCAAGATATTACAGCAGTAATCTTCCTTACAAAGTTAATTAGCTTCTTATATCTATCTAAATATGGGACTGATACCTACCTTTAAATACCCCATTATAGTTACTCGTCTTTCAGCAAGAAGTTCTGTGAAAGCAACAAACACAGTTTCTCTGCCATCATTCTTTCCTTTAGCTAACCCATGAGATGCACTAAGGTACAGACAGCAGTAGCACACATACCCAGAAGTATTACTATAGAAGCATGTATCCAAATTTTAAGGAACAATATAAGATTGCTTGTTGGGAGAAAAAGAATTACAAGTCAGTACCTTGCAGGCAATCTTCCTTTAAACACCTAAAGCCGCAGCAGCCGTAACAGCAGCCACTTCACATCCATTACTGCCCACCTTAAGAACCAAATGACACCAAAGACCCACACTGCAACACTCCTGGGATACTAAATCTTCAAATCCAGCAGGTTCCCTGAGGCAGGCAAGCAGCACACCAGGCTGTAGACACTGCTTTTTCCTCAGCATAAGGGGAAGCTTGGAGTTGTTATTCACAGATCACAGGGAGCTCAAGAGTTGTCCAATGCGCCTCATACTAATTAGATTCCTGGGTATGCTTATGCAAAGTACAGAAGTGGCCAAGAAAAATCTCATCTGGCCTGTAGTATCCAGAGAAGGAAAAACTCTCTATTATAACATCCTCCCTTTACAGGTAAGGGCATAGGGCGAGTCTGCACCTAGTCATCCTTTTTACCTGGTAAGAGTAGCAGATGATGCAGCCCTGAAATGCTACTCCTCTGAAACACATATTCACTATTCCAACAGTGTTTTTCACCATTAATTTCGCTGGGTCAGTTTGTGGAACAGATATTCCAATAGTTTACGTATCCAGGAGCTGCAACACTAAAAATCACTAGGATTTACCTGTGGGATTTAGTGATTTTCAGTACCTAAATAACTTCTATGGCAATACAAATCCTGGTAAAACACAAAAGCATCTGGAGTATACATGCACCTTCAGAGGAAATAGTTTCAGTGAGGTATAGTTACTCATTTGACAAACTAACTCGGCACAAAAAAAAAAAAAACCTCTGACTTAATGCTATCATCTTCACTAGTAGGCACAGACTTGTGTCAAAGGGAAGACTATTCTGTTTGTAGTTTTGGAAGGAGATAGATTCATTCAGGCAATTGCATGAACTGGATAACTATCCCAAGCGTTGGGACTCAGATGTGATATAGCATCTTCCATCAAGACATACATCTAACACAGTGCTGTTCAGGAAGCACTTTCAGTACTTGCTACTGCTGTGGAGAGACTCAGATTTATAATAAACACCAGTTAGAGGGAACACCAATTTTGCTTCTCTCCAAAGGGCCACTCCATAACTTTGGAGTGAATCATCTCATTGCACTTTATGTGCAGACAGGATCCCACATTACTACCAAGAGCTGCAGTGAACGTCTGTAATGGCTCACTCAGAAAGAGTCAGAATACCAATTTAACTGGTTTTGTTAACCAAGGGAAATAGAGATCTAGCCTACTAGCACAACAGCTTGGAAAACTGAAATAAGGCAGGAACTTCTGATAATCATATTCTGGACTGTCAGTCTGATTAATACCTTTCAGTTTGTATTTAACTCTAACTGGGAAGCTACTTGGTGAACGGTTGGTGTAAATATGCCTTTGAGGTCACTATTTGTGAGCAATGGAGAAATCTTCAGTTATACCACTGAAATCTCATTACTTTTTCACAACATCCTGTGTTCAGTATGTGCCTGTTTGGGATTTCATTTTCTTTGCACTAAAAGTCTCCTAGGGAGTCCTTCAAAGACTTAAGAGATTATTTTTCGTCATTTTATTGATAACAAGCAAGCATTCAGTCTTCAAAAAAAAAAATTCCTGTTAGCAATGCTGCAATAAATGGATATGGGGTAGAGCTACAGTGGGCATTGCAAGGGCACACTCTCCTGTGCCAGCTAGAGTCACCTCCAGGGCCACTTGGCTTTGGCTGCAGCTCCTTAACCATGCACAGCAGGTACATATGGAAACAGCCTGCACTAAAAAAACATAGCCCAGCTCATCCCAAACACTTCTTCCTCCAGACAGAGGAAGACCCAGAAGGCCAGCAGAATAGTCTCAAAAGCAGCGTTTTTACAGCAAGTAAAGGAAAGTACCTATCTTCCTACCACGGCAAAAGAGTTTCACTGAGTTTGGAGGATCTCAGAAGATCACAATGGCTCCCACCAACTCAACAGAACCATGGTGTATGTGAGTGCACATCCTTTAGAAATAGTCAACTCGTTACAAACATCAAGGCACAAGCACTTCTGAATATATGCAAAGTACCCTTTCAGAGCACTTGCTACAATTCTCCACAGGTCTGTAGAACAATACAAATTACTTCTATACTTGCACTAATGGCTTAAAAGCCAAGAGCCCACCACTAAAATGAAAGCCAGCTTGATTCAGGCAGTGAAGATATAACTTTGCCAAGAAGTTCAAGATACAAGTCTTAAAATAGTTTCATTGCTTCAGGTTATGTGGGTTTTTTTTTTATGGATTGCTGCCCACATTTCCATGTGGATTAAAAAAAGGCAGAAGGACAACAGGAAAAAAAGCAAGCTCACAAAACGACACTGCACATGGCCTTTCCTTAACACACTCTGCCACGCAGACTGACTCAAAATCAGTAAGTGAAGTCCGCAAGGGCAGACAGAGCTGCACTTTTGTACTAATCAGCCCCAGGTGCCCTGACAGCTCCAGCACAGTCCCTTCACATCTGTCAGGCCACTCAGGGAAATTTAGAAATGAAAGAATTTGCACAAGAAGCAATTGTAAAAGTTCAGGGGAGGGGGGGGAAGGGGGAGGCTGGTCTTCCCTCCTGCTCATGGAGCTCCAAAAGCTTTTTAGTCCTTCCTTCCAGGTAGGGTGACACTTCCACCCATCAACACCCCCTACATATCCTTCATCAGGGATTTCACAGTGGGATTTCCTTACTGCCATCCTCAGCAGCTTCACTGCTGATGCTTATTTTTTAGCTCTTCCTTGCTTCCCAGCCTGACCACCTCAGCTTGATAACAGCAGGCAGCTCTACCACCTCATCACTAACTCTGTGCACTGTTTCACCTTTTTTCAGTCTTCTCAGGTTTTCCCTGCTGACCCTTCTTATCCCCTCTTATTCAATAGCACACTTTTCAAGGCATAAAATCTGCCTAATGAATATGAGCAGAGCCAAGAGCCAAAATTAGTAGCTTTATTCTGGAAATAATACTGCTACAAAAAACTCCCAGAGCACTCAGACCCTCAGGCTACATCTCCTAGTGATATTTCCTACAGTAGCTGTCAGAAAGGCTGCTCTGTGCTTTATGGAGAGCCTGTTCCGTGGTACAGAAAGACCCCAGCAGTAAAATGGCTTTTAAATCTCAGGCTCCCACAGCAGGAAAGGGCTGGTAACAAACAGTAGATGATAGCTAGCTCCTGAGTGGGCATCTTCTGTCTTAATACAAGAAACTGCATTAGTTTTTCCAGGGAACGTTTTCTCTCCTCCAAACTGGAGGCGACAATATCACTTCCATCTTGGTATAATATGAATTTCATAGAGGCTGGGGAACGACCAACATGCCCAAGTCACACAGCCCTTCCTAAAGCCACATCGCCTGCATTATGCTGGTCCCACGTAATAAAGCTCCATCTGGCCCAACTCACCACCAGAACATGGATTTATGTCTGCTGGCAGCAGATGCCAACACCAGGCTGGTCCAGTTCCCCCCTGCCCTGTTCCAAATAAAGCATTCTTTTCAAGTTAAAAATCTCCGCTTCAAGAAACTCAGATTCCAATTTTATTTTCACAACAGCACATAAGCTTGCTTAGTTCCTTACCCACAGTTATTTATTTGCTTTTTAAGTCACAACAAACCAGCTTTTAAAATTTATTTTTTTCAAAACCCACTTCTGATGAGGTATCTAGCTTTCTCTTGTCAATAACACAAAAGTGTCCAGATTTAGTTGTGCCAGTACGCAGTACATCATTATGGAGAGGTAGGCTTGAGTCTAACAGAGTCCCATCTTCTTCACTCATATCTAGCAATTAGCAAATCTAAAACTGTTAAAAACACCATCTTTTGTGAGTGAGCCTTTCCACACCTGCATTCATCCACAGGATGCTGCAGCACAGCTGAGTTTAACTATTAAACTTCTCTATTAGTACAGCCCCATAGCTCTCCTGGCTAATACCTGGTTAGTCCTGGCTGCAAGAACACTCAAGTTGGTTCCAAATGCTCTTTTGCAGGACACCACACCACCAAGCCTCTTCCAAATCTCTGCTGCTGCCCTTGACTCCCCCACTGCATAGCAGGCTGCTTTTCAAAAAATAATTCTTTATATGAAGAACACTACTGCCAGCTTATCAAAAATGGCACCAAAGAGTGTCACCTCCATCTTATCCTCTACAGCTTCCCTGTGCATTTTAAAGATTATTTATTTCTATGACAAAAGCGTCTGCAGTTCCCGGCCAACATCTTGAATGAATGCACACTCTCCAGCAGGCTGGCCCCAATACAAAGAAACACAGTCTAAATACACAAGGCACAGGATGAAAGGAGAAAGAAACACAGAGGTGTGAGGTCAACAGCAAAACCAGGGACAAAGCCATCTCTCTCGAGTCATGCACGAGTGCCCTTATCAGCATAGCACTCCTTTGCTTCGTGAATCAAAGGCCTCTCTGGACTGCATGTGTCCTGCTCAGGGAATTTAGTTATTTGTTTCTATATTCCATCCTGCCACAATTTGTATATCACTGACCTCTTCCTACCCTTCACTTCAAAACAAACACAATTTTCACGGTACCAAAATCTCCTCCTCCCACACTCACCTGATATCTTCCTACAAGGACAGTGACCTCTTGTCTCTGTTGTCTCTGTCAGTACTGTTAGATCATCCTCCTTCAGGAGGACTTGCATCTACTTTGTATTCCAGCAATTTTACTTTAACATTGCAGTTTATTTAATTCATATAGAATACTGGAATATTTTATGAAAAAAAGTTAATAAAAATAAATGTTCACAAAAACAATTGGAAATACTATTTGAAGGCTAATGAAAGGTTTCAGTTACTCTATGGTTTTCTACAGATTTGCCAACCAGCATTTAGAAACAGTCCTACCCGAGACCAGTCACAGGAGAAGGTCCCTGAAACTCTCAGCCCATTACCAACAAAACTCCTCCAGGTTTGGGAAGGAACACACACCATAGCACGTGTTGACACTGTGCTTAATCTTTCATCAGCATTAAGTTTGGACAACTACTAAATACTTCACGCTAACCTACCCCCCACCTTTTGCAGCAGACTGTGGGTGCTGATGGGCTATTTCTGGGACACCACTGGAAATTCATCTCTGAAACTACATGCAGGAAGTCACTGGCAAATTCACCATCTCCAGTGAAAGACGCACTCCGCCAGGGACAGAGATCCCACAACCTTTTGCGTAAGCAGAAGTGACAATGGAACTTTTTTGTGGCCCTTCTTGAAAACAGTCCCAAGCAGAGCTATGGGAAGGTCCCATTACTTGAGTACCTGCTCTTACTTCTGACATGGCTATAAGGAAAGCCCATCAGAAACAGGGAGGGACAAGGTGATGTGTAACAAAGCAGGAGGAATGGGGTACAGACAAGGGACCTGTGCCCAGAAGTGCCAGGGGCCCTAGGAATGACCTTGGAAATCACTGCCTACAGCGCCAGAGCAAGCTCACACACAGCCAGGTAACATTTAACTTCACCAGCCCTGTCTTCTTATAAATCGTACATAAAGCTGGATTCAGACTCATTTGCAGTTCCAGCACCCACACGAGGGTTTCTCAACAAGCTTTCTCCTATTTCATTCATGACCACTATTCATCACCACAGCACATCTCATTTCCCCAACGTGACAAAAAAAAAAAAGCACCAATTAGCAGTGGTAAGTAATCCACCACGGCAACAGGTGAGACAGGATCTCAAAAGTATATCACCATCAGGGAGACCTCGGTACTGGTACTAAGTAGGTACTGACTGCACCTGCCTAGACCATGAGTCCACAGTAGCCAGACCTGCCCATTGCAGGGTCAAGTTTTACCATCACAAATCTGAAAAGGTTCTTACCTTTGCAGTTATTTATTTTTCAAAAAAACAGAAATTGAGAAAAAAAAAACCACACCAACCAAACACAAAACTAACCACAATTCATTAAGAGATTTGAAATGAGAGAATTTAATCCTTTAAAATTCATAATCCTACTTTGGAGAACAGGATGAATCTCAGCTTTCAGAGAACAATTAAAAAAAAAAATTGTACAGGATCTTTACTTTCATTTTCTGTTAAAAAAAAAAAAATTGAACACTCTGGCTGCTTTAACTCCGGTTTGCCATTTAATATTTTTTCCTCTCAATGTATCCCTATATAAGTGAGAAGAATAAGCAAATAATTTCACTGAAATCACTTTCAGGTACATTAAATTCTTACTTACATAGCTACATTTATAGAATCTACTTTGTTAGCATCAAGCAAGCAGATTCTCAAGCCAGCAACCCATACAGCTAACAGTATCTTATTGTAAAACATAATTTTGCACGATTCAATTACAAAGCTGTTGGTATAGATTAATTCGAGTATATGATATCTCCTTCATTTCTGCAATGCTTGTCTGTCTTCATAAGCTTTTAACATCAATGTTATCCACATTATCATTAATATTATCCACATTATCATTTCACAACACTTTCTACTGTTATTAACTAGAAGTGCTACTATTTATTTTTGTGGACGATAGAGCCAGTCACTTTTATCTGTCTTTATTTCCTTAAAAGGAAAGCCAAAACTGGGAAGCCTTAGCTTAGCAGTAACACCCGACCCAATTCCCAGTGCTGGAAATAATCACACAGAAAAAGCAAATTGTACTTGTTTTAGATAAAGTCTCTGTACATAGAGTAACTACAGAGTTTTTATAGTTTTTTAAGAAATTACTTTCCTGTCCTTCAGCTGTAAAACTCAGTTCAGCTGATGCCACCAAGCAGAGCCACAGAATACACTCAGGTTTTCATGACAGCACCTTAAACGGAGCAACACCACATTATATTAAAAACAGTGGGATCCCAAAGCAGGCACTCCCTTGCAAAGGTTCACATTTGGACAGGCTTTTCTAACCTTTTTCTTTAGTTTTGGTTCGGCTTTGACAGAGGTTTGCAGGGGCTGGACAGCAACATTCATTGATAGGCAAAAGATAATATTGCACAAGTGTTTCCATCAACCAGATATAGCTGTCTTTCAAAGCAACAACACATCTCCTCACACTGTGACTAAGAGTACCCACCTTTGCTGCTGGGCAATAGCAGAGTACATCACTCCAGCTACTGCTCCCCCCGTGTCAACCTGAACCTTTTTGCAGGATGATGGTCACAGTTGTTCTCAGGTTGGGACAGGACAGCGACTCTGGGTAACAGCTGCCTCTCCTACATACACCTACTTGAATTGCAATGGATTGTGCATACAACATATAGAAACATACGTATGCATGCTGCATGTCACATGCATCCGTGTTACATACACCTGTCTGTAATGGACAACAGGCCTCATATTTCATTTAAGGTCATTTGATGAGTAGCTTATTCCAGCTACCTTACACAATTTATACTTTGTACTTTGCTTTTTCTTTCTCAGCTCTTCTCCACTACAAAAAAAAAAAATACTTCTCGTATTGTCTGCACAATCAGTATGTCTATAGGTAGACTCCTATAAACACAAGAAGTGTCCAGGTTCATAAGAACTGCACCAAGGAACATCACAAATTGCCTTCTCTGTCCCCCAGGAGACAGACTGCCTTTGTATCAGGTTTCAGCACAGAGAATGAAGCTAAAAGCTTCTCTTCTAGATCACAGAGTTTGTTGGTCTTAAAAGCAACAGCGGCTAGAAACAGCCCACTCGGCTGCCTTTGCCAAGAGACACAGACCTTGGCCCACAATTTAGACTGGGCAGAGTCACCCTTTTGTTACTGGCTAGCATAAAGGCCAGCAGAGCTGCTATACAACTGCAGTGCAAGCAGGCAGCAGCAAGATTTTGAAGTTTTAAAACATAATTTTGTGTAAGCCCTTGTAAGTCCCCCAGCAGTGACACAGCTCTGACGGGAAGCTGCAGATTTGAGCCCCCATACCACTTTCCCTTTGGGGAAAGAGGAGAGAAAAAAGGAAAAGAAAAGGAAAAAAGGGAAGTTACAGCTCCAGACATACTGTGTTTGCTCCACACCTGCCAGCTAACTATTTAATTGTTACATTCCCAGTTCTTGTATTAGAAGAAATGAGGAATGTCCTTCCATCTCATTAAATCCAATGCATGCATGAGGAGCATGGATTACTGGAAAGATTGCTGCTCTTGGTATTAGCAATTTTCAAAGTTTCATTCTGTGACTGAGATTCCTCTGGCATGTTTGATGAGTTTAGCAAACTCGCTCTATACAAAGCTTCCTTTTTTTCTGAGCTTACACAGTTTGTGAAGGAGAGATGCAAGTGCTGTGTCCAAGAGGCGCAGCCGAGATCTGAAGCCCATGCATTGCCCAGCACGTAACCACACAAGGACAGCACCTGCCCTAAGAGGCTACAGTGACTTCAAAGGAAGACAGCAAGAGTCAACATAAGACATATTTACTTTAACTTCATCCTGAAGCCAAACAGCACAACTATTTGATACAGGTTAAATTTTTACAACAGCTTACGCTCGAGAAATAACAATAGCCTCCAGGAACTCCTCCAATAACAGAAATTTGGTTTCAGAAATTTCACGTTAACGTATTAAATATTTCTTCAGAAGGAGAAGCAAGAAGTGACTGTACCATCTGGCTTCTGTCACAACACTAACTGTAGTATTTTTTATTACATATTATGAACCAGGAAACAGTCTGGGATCAACATGAAAATATGTCTTCTGCTTTATAGCAGTTTAAGAAGAGAAATCCAAGTCCTTTGGCCAATTATGCTACCTCCTTTTTATGTTTGCTTTCCTGAAGAGTGATAAAGGACACTTCATTAAACCATCTGGCTGATTGTGGTCCAGTTTAAGTTTAATAAAGGCATGCAGCTAAACCAGAACTTGTACACCTAGGGCATCTTTTTACTGATAAAAACATTATTTAGTAATGTTCAAACTGCTTTTGAAACTTTCACACCTGAATTTTAATGAGCAACTGCAACGAGAATGATATTTGCCAAGTTACAACTTTTATAGATTGACCACTAAGAACAAAAAAAGCCTATTTTTCTGACTAAAATGTCAGAAAACATGTAATTTTTGGAAGTCAGTGACCTAGGATGGTTATTCACCAAGGACAGCAAAGTAAAAGAAAATCTATTTTTGAAGGACAGCATATTTGTATGTGTTTATTCTGGGAAATACGGAATAAGGAGAGGGCATCCATGTGCTAAAAGCCAGCAGCAAATAAAGCCTGTAAGGTCTGACACAGAAACTGGTGAAGCACTACTGACATCTAGTGCTACACCACTGTTTGTTGTCATTGAACTGATACACTTCAGAAGTACCTATTTTTTTCTCATCCAAAAAACAACTCAAAACTAGCTTTGAGACAATCCTAAAATAAAATTTTATTATTTTTAATAGCAACAGGTAAGGGCTTTTCTTTTTCCGTCTTGGTACAGACCCGAAGAACCATTTCATAGTCATGCACTTACAAAGGAGTTGCAGTACCCACTAATATTTGGAAATCTTTCCTTCTGCAAGATGGTGTCACACCTGACATTTTTTCAGCTTGAAAGGTCACGAGGACAGCAGGTAGCAGCTTGCCCATGGTCCTGAACCCTAATTTTACTTGTGCTTGACCTGCCTCAGTCTCGAGCAACAGATGATAACCAGGAAGGTGGTGACAAAGTGCAGGCAAAGCCTGCCAGATCAACACCATGCACCAGTACAAATTAGGGGCTGACCTGCTGGAAAGCAGCTCTGCAGAGAGGAACCTGGAAGTCCTGGAGGACAACAAGTTGCCCATGAGCCAGCAATGTGCCCTTGTGGCCAAGAAGGCCGATGGTCTCCTGGGGTGCATTAAAAAGAGCATGGTTGAGGGAGGTCATCTTCCCCCTCTATTCTGCCCTTGTGGGGCAGCATCTGGAGTACTGTGTCCAGTTCTGAGCTCCCCAGTTCAAGAAAGACAAGGTACTACCAGAGAGAGTCCAGCGGAGGGCTATAAAGATGATACAGGGAATGGAGCATCCCTCTTATGAGGAAGGGCTAAGAGACCTGGAAAAGACTGAGGGGAGATCTCATCAATAATTATCAGTATCTAAGAAGTGGGTGTCAAAATGATGGGGTCAGACTCTTCTCAGTGGTGCCCAGCAACAGGCCAAGGGGCAACAGGCACAAACTGAAACACAGGGCATTCTGTCTCAACATGAGGAAAAACTTCTTTACTTGGAAAGTGACTGAGCACTGGAAGAGGCTGCTCAGAGAGGGTGTGGAGTCTCCTTCTCTGGAGATATTCAAAAGCCACCTGGATGCGTTCCTGTCAAGCCTGCTCTGGGTGACTCTGCTTTGGCTGGGGGACTAGATGACCTCTGAAGGTCCCTTCCAACCCCTACCATTCTGTGATCAGGTATCCCAAAGGTTACATATTTAACGGTGCATGTTCACTTCCCCTTCATTTCCAGCTGTGGAACAGATTTCTGCCACATTGGCCAAGATGAGCTGTACATACAGCATGCAATACACAATTTAATACAGCATATTACCCCTGCTGCTGCTCCCAGAGTGGGGTTCCTCAGGATCCCAAGGGCACTTTTCCCCCCAAATCCCTGCATGGCCAACCCTGCTGACTAGAGACAGTCATTCCCTATTGTCCTTCAGCTCAGCCCACAGCTCCCCTTCGCCAGGGGGAAAACAAACTCCCTGTGAACCAGCCTCAAAGACTGTGGTGAAGACACAGGCCTGAGCCTTGAGGAGCTTCAAATTTACCTCAGAGTAAAAGAGGGTGGCAGAGGCCTGTCCTGAGGAAAGCCTCACAGCTGCTCACCTCAGGTTTGCCTCAGGTACTGCCACTAAAGAACGGTGTGTTCTTCTCTCTCCCCACCCCCCCCCCCAATCGTCTTCCTCACACACCTCACAGGCAGAAAGTGGGTTTAAAACAGTAAGGTTTGGCTTACCTGCAGGGTCAGCTCCGTCCACACAGGGAACGCTGCGACCACCAGGGGCACCCCCCGCGTCCTCTCAGGCGGGCACCTCTGCAAGGAGGGGCCTAGCCACCGGGCGGGAGCCTGCCGGGCCCGGCCCGACCTCTGCGAAAACCTTCCTCAAAACCATTTTCTTCCCCAAAAAAAACAGCCGGAAGTTTTACCTAAAAGGTTTTTGGTGAGAAGTAGCACTACTTCACCAGAAGAAGTAGCAAATTTCTTAACCATGACGCATTTCTGATGGGAAATGGGGAGTCCAAAGCCCAGCTCCTCACAGGCAGGCCCATGCGTGACAGACAACCTGAACCATTCCCTCGCTCATGAGGAAAGAAGAGTCTTTCTGAGCAGACAGCGCACCCTGGAAGAAAGAGATGCCCCAAAATAGGCTCTCCTCAACTATACCAAAAACGCCAGCAGAGAGCAGGACGAGCTGCGGCCTCCCCACCTGCACGGAGAACCACCCAAACACCAGGTCAGCCTCTGACAAGGCCTTTTTTTCCATGTTTCTCACCCCACATTTGAGATTGTATAGCTTCTCAGCAGTTATTTGCCAAACAAAAAAATCCTCCCGGTAGTTTGTAAACATTGCACAGCTAAGAGCTGTCTTTTGTCAGCTTTGTTTTTAACCACGCATACATCTCGGGGGTTTGTGTCTAAGTTTACCCATCCCCTTCTGTAATCACCATCTCAAAAACAGCAGTAACATTCAAAAGCCATGAAAACCCTTTAACAAAAAACAAAACAAAAACAACAACAAAAAAATAAAAACCCCAAACCTGCTGTATACCCTTTTGATTCTCTATTCCAGAAGTTGTTGATATCTAGCACAGAAGACGGAACTGGCTTCATACACTCATGAAAATCACTTAAAGTTGACCAGCAAAGGCACAGGTGAATTCGTCTTGCAAAAACTGCATTTGCAGCTTATAGAAGCACAGGTGAGTAAAACAATTTATTACAGTATCACTCAAAACTACATCCACATTTAAATACCCAACACACAACCTCTTCAAAGCTCAATTTTGGCTGAGGGGAGAAAAAAAAACCCAAACAGAAAGCTATGCTGAAACATTGTACTGACAGCTCCTCCCAGAGTCTCTGTTGCTGGAGCCAACTTCGAAATCCTGCTGCAAGCACCAGCAGAGCTGTAAGTAGCTCTCTTAACTTTTCACCAGGAAGTAGAGGCTTTTCCCAGCTTTACTGATCCCTTACGTACTTTATTCACATATTTAATCCCCAAGACTAACGTTAGCTCCTTCAACCTCCCTCATACAAGAAGCAGAGCAAAAAGGTGTATTTTGCAAGGGAGGACCCACATCAGCTTTTCACCTGTGCGCTATCCAATCCCCACAGACTTCCTCTGGGTGGATTTTAAAGAGAAACCCCCATGCTAAATGCTTAAAGAAAATAAAAACACCTTGTAAGCATTAATCACCCTGCTGTTTCCAACTCCATCAGGAAAGCCAACAGAAAATTGTATTTATCACAAGATGAAAACTAAGTAACGTGAAATAGAAAAGGAAATATTTTGCTTTAAAGTTTTTCTTTTGTGTTTTGCTGTTCCCCCCTCCCCCCCCAAAAAAAAAGCCTAAACACAGGGAAGGCTTTGATGAGGCAGCTGGAGTGTGAAAGGGAGATGGGGAGGATGTAGGAAGATCTCACCTCTGCCAGACAGCACACATCTGTGCCAGGGCACTTTCTTACTTTAGCATTTTGTGCATCGTGGAGCTGCTTTCCTGATGAACTCAGACACTCCACTGCAACATGTCCTCTACAAAATACTTGGTCAGAGAGGATGGCTGACAAGCGACAGGGCATCTTCAGGGCCTCTGTAACCAGTGTAGGGAACCAAAGCAAAGAGAGGAAGTTATTTCATATTTTCCACAGACTTCCAGCAACTTCTTCCCAATAGATTAATAAACACTAAAGAACCAAACTGTAATACCTGCCTGGCTGAGGGCTCTGGAGATTTTAAAGGAGGGGGTTTCTGCTGGTTACTGGATGGGCCATTTGCAGCTGGATCTGAAGCAGCTGTAACCAATATTTGTGCCACTGAATCACCCTAATACAATTCCCTCAACTCAAAAAGAGCTGCCTCCCCCTCCTAGCTGGGAGAGCAGCCTGCCCTGCATGCTCAATGAAGGCAGTTATTGCCAAACAGGTTATTCAACTGCTTCCAGAATAATCCCAGGCATCAGTGCATTTGTGCGCAAAGAGTGGGAACAGGCTCTTCTGTCATTGGAAGCTGTATGTGTCCTGGTACTGACGTAGAAGGGTGCTCTGGAGAGTCTTTGCCTCTCCTCTATTTAATACAAAATAGGTGCTATGGCTATTTCAAGAACAACCGGGAAGGAGTGGTGGGAGGGAAAATAAGAGAGGATCAGAGAAGGAAAGAAAAACAGAAGGACTTTCCAAAGCTGCTTTCAAAAGTGGCCATAACCCAGCCAGGGCTGCTGTAAAGAAAGAAAATAATCAATCCTGTTATTTCAACTTCCACTATTATGCTACTAAATAAATAGAGGGATTTTGAAAAAACAGCATTTTCCTTCTTTTTCCAGAAGTCATCAGGTTAACGTGATGCTCTCAGGCACTTCAGTGAGGTTTCTAGTTGAAGTTGTTATGCACGGCAGGGCTGCTGTGCTTGCAAAGATCATTGCCACTGTCCTCGGAGGCAAGGGAACGTCGCAGGGAACAGCTGGGGCCTTCTTGCTCAAGACCCTCTCTCTCTTGACCCTGGCGGGGCTGCTGGCTATAAGCTTATCTCTAACCTACTTTTAAGGCCCAATGTGTTGAGAAAACTGTGATTAAGAAGCTTTAACAGGAGGGGTGAGAGGATGAAGGCTCAACCTTCATAACTGATGAAGGCTTAGCGATGTTATTTTGCAAAGTACAATAAGCCTCACAGGTTTTAATTTAAAAATACGTGTCTATTACAGCCATGCAGCTGAGGGAATCATGGACTGGTGTCCTTAAAACCACATTTTTTAAGAAAACGCATCGAGATTTGTCAGTAACACATTACACGAAGCCTGTGCAACAGCTTCCCTTGGGAAAGTGCTCCTGCATATTATCAGTAATTAATAATTAGTCCTAAGACTATTTACCACAGCTCCACTGATGGGAACTCTATTCCTTCTCTGCATCTTGTGAAATAATCCCATTAATGCATAGAATGGTTTCTCTAATACACATTTATAAAGCCAAGAGATACGCAGTAGTAAACCTGTCTGGGTCAGGTTTAATGCACTGTCTCTAGCATTTTATTGAGGCAGAGCAGCTCCCTTTATTGTCGGCAGTATCTCAGCTGCTACTGCCAAAGAAAATAGTTGTAGATCTCCAAGCAGGAGAGAGAAATTCAGGGAAGCTTTCGGCAGAGCCCCCATCCCTCCGGCACGAGACAGAGAGCACCTCTAGCACAATGCGAGCTCTGGTTCTCCACAAAATGCTCTCACAATTGACAGTCCAAAATTTTAGCCTTATTTAACCAAATCTCCACTTTAACCCAAATGCCGTGCATGGGACTGACAGCTGTTGTCACTGCCTCCCCAGGTAACCAGAACACTGTTGAAAGTTCCCACTGACATCCCTGAGATAAGCGGATCCAAACCATCTTTAGTAATACCAAACAAAATGCAACAGCTCAAGTTTTCTCTTTTAAAGACGGCTTTAAGGCCAAAGTGGCAGTTTTCCACTTTATCAGGAGTCACATGGAATACATGCAGTGATCCCTGCAGGGAGAGCCAGCATTGGGATTTAAGAACACAGATGAGGTTAAGGGAGCCCTTCTGCAATTCCCAGGCTCTGTTTTAGTGTGAATAAACCTATGATTTCTGTTACTAGCCCATTACGCTGGTATGCTTCACAAGCAACAAACCCTTACTTTTGTTAAACTTCTTTTATCACGATGCACTTTTCTTGAAGGGAAAACTCCCAGTTCCCTGCAAATGCATTCCTCCTCTTCTGCCTGGTTCCCTGCCTCCTTTCTTAAGTTGATTATCCGTTCTGTCTTGATTTCTGTCCCCTGGGAGCTACTTTCATTTAGACAAAGCTAACGTCATTGAGGACCAAGTGGCACCTTCCTTTCCTGCTGACAAAAACAAGTTTTGCATTCTGAAGACCTTCTGATTCACTTCTCAGCCTTCCCACAGCGACTGTCCCGCCAACCACTCTGACACACGGTGCAGGTGCTTTTCTATTGGCAAGTACCCGGTGAGATGGAAGCTTTGAAAATGAAAAAGGGTCAATAAAGAAAGGTAAATCAAGGGCGTACTAAGGACTTCTATGTCTTTGCTGTTCTCCTAGAGGCACGCCGACTTTTACAGCTCACGTGATTAATCGTTTTACTTCTCCAGACAGAGTTTTAATAGTGGTAAAACACTACTGCTTCTAGTCTTGCCCCGAGCAGATGTGAAAGCTGAGCTGTGACAGCCTGGCTGGTTATCAGCCCCCTCCAAGGTACCACCATGGCAGGGGAGAGACCTGGAGCCCTCTTGCTCTAAATGTTGGGTACCAATGTTGAAAATGGACCCAAAAAGCTGTCACGGAGGGGAAGAACTCCTCAATTCTAGCTGATTAAATGCCAACCCATGGTTACAGTCAGTGGGCTGAGGTCTGTAAAAGCCCTGACTAAGGAGGGATGCAGGGGCAGCGTAGCACCAGAGACTTGCTGCCTTCTTCCATTCTTCTCCTTTTTTACAATCATATTTCCCTCTGCAATTGTCCCTCTGCACAAAAGAAAAAGGCCACTGAACAAAAAGTTGACAGCCCTGGAAAGGAGCACGTTTTACATCCCCCAAGGATACCTCTCCCTCAGTGGCTGCACAAAGGTCTAATGCAAATAAAGGCTTCACAGTTAGATTACACTCAGCGGTGAGTAAGCAAATGCTCAATTTAGGTCAAACTTAGGAATTGCCATCAGCTCTAAAATCACTTACGTCAGATCCAAAATTTCAGAGAGCTCTCTAACCTGCTGAAAACCTTCAGGTTGTTTCAGAAGCACCTCCCACAAACTGTGTGAGCTGCTGGGCTTTAATTAGACCAAAAAATCCAGTTACATGCATTTTGATTAGCTTTAAGCATAACTAACGTAATGAAAAGCATGTGTATAGGCCATGATTCTGGTTTAACACACAAAAGCAAAGAGAAGTGCTTGTGCAAACTGCCCAGCTCTTAAGTTTCCTTATAATGCAGTCCATTTTACTAATTTGCAATGATAATTACAAACTCATAAAAATACATCTGTTCACTCAGACTGATTGTAACTCTTGCTTTGATACCTGGATTGCTCTTTTTCCATTTTATTGCTTCCATTTTTTCTCATACAGACCACAAAAACAGTTTAACTTATAAAAGCAATTATTATATGCCTCTTTATTAATTTTAAAACTATGGGTTTAATATTCAAGTTTATTAAAAATCAGATTTAAAAGAGAAGCTGAGGGCCATGCTGTCTATTCACAAGAACATTATTTTTCTTTACTAAGAAGGTTGTACAACACAGTATTAATAATTACTACTTTAGTCTGTGGCAACAACTGTAGTTGAATGGGTTATTCTGGACTTTTGCTACGTGCTGAGGAGGGCAGTGTACTGCTGGAAGAGAGCGTACAGCTGCCTACAATCCAGAGCATCGCGTGGCACTTTACAGGTTAAAAATACTGCTTTTTTTTTTTTTTTCCCCCGGATGGATTTTTGCAGAAAAAACTAAAGAAACAGTGAAGAACTTGAACTAAAACCTTGAAAGACAATAGGGAGTCCTTGAGCTCACCACTTAAAGGGTGGGTGTCAGGAGGATGGGGCCAGTCTTTTTTCAGTGGTGCCCAGGGACAGGACAAGAGGAAATGGGCACAAACTGGAACATAAGAAGTTCCATCTAAACATGAGGAGGAACTTCTTTCCTGTGAGGGTGGCAGAGCCCTGGAAGAGGCTGCCCAGAGAGGTGGTGGAGTCTCCTTCTCTGGAGACATTCCCAACCCGCCTGGACACGTTCCTGTGCAACCTGCTCTGGGTGGACCTGCTTTGGCAGGGGGTTGGACTAGATGATCTCCAGAGGTCCCTTCCAACCATTCTGTGATCTCATGGCATAGGCAGAGGAGAAAGGTGGAAGATGCTCTGACTGCCGGAGCTGGAAAGGAGACATGACCTGGGCGATCTGAGCAGGGTCCCGGGAGATGCATCATCACCAATGTTAAGGTAAAACCATAGTGACTTTAAATGGAGTAAGACCTAACAAAAGGCCGTGTGATTCTGCATGAGGGCCCATCCAGCTCCACTTTCCATCAATATTTTGAAAACCACATGGAGTATTCAAGCTACAGGAGAGCCATTGCTTTTATGGACTTACCTAGTAGCAAACACTCTTTTCTGCTTGGGTCGAATAGAGATCCAGTACAAATTCCCAATGGTTATTGAGTGCTACTGAACAGGATAGTTTTTCTACAGTTACCTCTCCTACCCACAAACTTACGTGAACTGGGATGGCTTTTTGTGTGCAAAAAGGATGCCACTACATCCTAGAGGAGATGCTACTCTAGTTGCAGTCTCTCAGCGTTTGAGAACAAATGGTTTGTGTTGACCAAAGTCCAAGAAGTCCATATTTTCTCTGTAGCTGTTCCTGGTTTGTTTCTGGCTTTTCTTTTAAAAAGCAATTTTGCAAAATTGGTACTTTGGCACAGTCTCCATTTGATAGCTTCCCATCTGCTCGCCCAATTTATATCCACTGAATTTGCTAACAAAATCAAGTTTTTATTGCTAGCCACATTGCAAAGCTGATACAGCTGTGGGAAAATGGGCTGCACTCAATTTCTCCTTACGCTTCATCAACCAAAGCGTGTGCCGATGCTGACTCTTTGCTGGCAGCAGTGGGGACAGACATTGCAGCAGGCGACAGGTTCCCCTCCAAACGCACTGCACAATTCATGGGTATATTTATTTGCTCTGCTGAGGGCCAGAGTAAAGCCTAGAGGTGACGCCAGGAAAATGTGTACTGACTGCAGATATTTTACAGTTTGCGTTCTAGATTACATTTATCCTCAAATCTTGTGGTGACTTAGTCCACAAACTAATATGTTACATTTAGTGGAAGTATACATTTGGGGATGGCAAGAGGGAAGAAAAGTACAAGCAAAGATAGCAGAGCAGCAACAGGAGATGAAGAGAAATGTCTGATATTAAAGGTAAGCCTCCTTAATGGCTCTCTAGCAATCCCATTCCCCTTCCGCAGCCACAATCTTTCACTGCTTCCACTGCGCCCAGAAGAGGCACTTGTCTCTCCCAAAATGAACCAAATCGAGGAAGTCAGGACAGCAGAAAATTAGTAATTTATGTGTCAGATTGGCTTCCAGTGAAGCCCACTTGCTGCAGAAAGCCTCGGCTGAGCTGGAGAGGGCACAGGAACAGATTGCCCAGGGCAAGGCGAGAGCAGAACCATAACGTTTAGCATCCGTTAGCCATTAGTCACGCTTTGTGCGACAGAGAGGGGAAAAAACAAACCTAAGTAGCCGTGGTAGCAAAGCCCCGGAAATAGGCTTTATGGTAAAAGAGCAGTAGGTTCGATCTTCACACAGGGCTGTATCCAAACAGCCGGAACTCCTGCATGGGATTTCCTTCCGGGGGTCTGTGCGGTTCCCCAGCTCCGCCCTGCACCACCCCACATGTAAGTTTTCAGCCAGGTCCACTCCCAGTTACACCAGTTTCCAGCCACATCAGCTCCCGGCCAGGCTTCACCGTGCAGCCGTTCAAACCCTCACCTCGGCACAAGGAAGGAGACAGCAAAGAGACGGGGTGACCCCCGGCTGGGCGATACCCCACTGACAAGTGACTGAGCAGGCAAGAAAGGAGCACGGTTCCGCCTTCACTCTAAACCAACAAGGAAATGGGGGTTTCTTTAGAGAATTCTTTCGTGCACAGCCACCGTTCAGATTTTTTTAAGTGTAAAACCCCCAAGCCCCTAGATCCTCACAAAACTATGCTTCTTGCCTCATTTAACCCATCAGTTGGTTAATTTAATTTAGGTTTTGCATCTGCAAAGCAGTAACTCTGTTGCCCACCTTAACATAGGCAGGAGATTCTTTCATACGCAGCTCAGATTGTGTCCTCTTTGAGGACAACTCACAGGATCCTGCTTTCCAACCCACAGCACAAAGGAAAAGCGTAGCTTTTCCACATTTTCAGGGCTGCCTTCCTTTTCCTGCCCAACTACTCACCCTTTTCTGAAAGGACAAACAGAAAAATCGAATCAGCTTCAACACCCTTAAGCTGTGATTTTCACAGCTTTCCATCAAACAAAATTTTCCTTTACCGTTAAAGGTAATCTTGAGGTTCGATTACTCTGGAGTAGAACCGCCATTTCTTAATTGTTCATCAAGGCCCAAACTGTCCCAAAATTTATGAACATCCCCCCTTTATTATTTTGTGTGTGTGTGTGTCTCAATGAGGAGGGATGGCTTTGTCTTTTCCAATCCCCCTTCCGTTCATAGAAGCGCTTCTTAGCAAGGAAGAAGGTTTTAGGAATAATCCTGGTGGACTGCTATGGAAATCAAATACACTGCTGACCAACAATTCCCATGCAACACACAAAGCATGGACGTGTGTTCAAAAAGCACATTCTGTTTGGGGTTTTGCGTGTGTGGATTTTTTATATTTTTTTTTTCATTTTATAGAGGCGACTCTTGTAGACTAAGTGTTATGGTTTGACAAAACCCATAACAATTTATTGTTGTTTAAACAATTATTCTATCACCCAAGAACCCCTCCCCACCCGGAAAGGGGAATTGGGGAACACAGAGAACCACGAGGGTTGAAATATAAATAGATTTAATAGAATAGGACTAAATAATTAATACTGAAGAACCAGTATTAATCCCGATACTGATATAAGATATACAGGAATTATACTCGGCCAATTCTCTCAGCAGGAAGCTGTGCACTCCCAGCAGGGACAGCAAATGGCCTGGACAACGGACACTGAGCACAACAGCTTCAGGAGGAAGGGAAGGGCTCAGGGCTCCGGCACCGGGGCAAGGAATTGTCTGGACCCGCCGCCATCAAGGGAGAGAGAGCTACGCAGCAAACTTTTCTAATTTATATTGAACGTGACGTTCCTGGTATGAAATAATCGTGTTGGCCAGCCTGGGTCAAGTGCCCAGGCCTCGCTCCTCCTTGTCCCTGCACCTGGCAAGGCTCGAAAACACCGAGACCTTGAATCCCACAGAGCCTGGCTGGCTATAAAGTAAATATTTTCATTAATTCAGACACTAGAGTCTTCTAAAAGTGCCTTTTCCCCCAGCATTAGAAGAAGAGTTAGTCCTGTGTCGTTCAACCCAGGACAACTACGGCAGGTATTCCCAACAAACAATGGCAATGGATGCCATGACAAAAATAAAGCAAAACTTGTAAATCCAAGGTCAACACCCAGTACAGAGCGCACAGAGAAGAAAGAAAGAGGGATTAATCAGTGCAGGGATATTCAAGAAAACTTTCTCAACAATCTTCTTGTATTAAAAAGAAAACAATTATACTTGCAAGTCACTTGCAGAAAATTTTAATAATTTGCCAAATATACAGCTATTAGAATTACCCTAAGTATCACTTATAATTACAAAAGTTGGTAGATAGCATAGTACAATGTTCTATAAAATAAACACATATAATATTAACAACACCCCCTGCAGTCCAATAATGGCAAAAAAATAGCAAATGAAACTACAGACACATACAAATTAGAGGAGATTGAGTGACAGCTTTAGACACTTGAATCAAAGAAAGTGAGACCAGACCAGACGAGATACAATCATCCATCAAGCATAAATCATGTAGAATTTTAGGTTTTAAAAACAATTTAACAACACAACAATCAGGTGCAATTTCACATGCTTTCATTTCGCTTCCAGTACAGTTCCCAGAGTATTAAAGTGCCTTTGTGCACTCTAGTTTCAGGTGCAACACACATCGTATTTGGAAGTTACTTCATAGGTCACTTTTTAAAAAAAAAAAAAAAAAAAAAAAGTATGATAGGTATTGGAACCAACGGACACGATCCAAACTAAGGTCTTTTTCAAGTACCTTTGTTCAGACTATTTGCTGTTTAATGTCATACAACGAACAAATTAAACTCCAATTACACAGGGCCCATCTCCACTAAAGAAAGGCTACAGTGAAAGATATTTCTTGAAGTGTGTTTTCTGCTGTACAACCCTCAGCTTTTCTCATTTTTTTCCCCCTTTCAGTTTCTCCTTTGGATGACGACCTTCTCTGCCGCTTTCATTTATCGACAGCCATGAGCATGGAAAACGGGCAGTATTTGGCCTGTTGCTATGCGGAGTCATGGACTTCACCGATAACATCCTACAACCCTCTGCTGTAACTCGATGAACGGGCACGGCATATTCTCCCTGTGAGGGAACTGAAAACTTGCAGCCTTCGGATCTTGTTCCCTAGCGATCACCTGCACTGCAGAACTGACCAGACCTCCTACTCGGGGCTCCTTAGGAACTTCCACCGCTCCCCGCTACGCTACCTCCTTAAACCCAAATATTCATTGCAGAAAGAAACAAGGAAAGCTTCACGCAGTTTGGCTGTCACTCACCTTTCCCCCAAAATGTCCTCTTCAAAACACAGATAAGGAAGATTTCATAAAACCTATGATCCAGTCTCCCATGGAAGTACGCTCTCCACTAACGTTCCATTCCTACTCTTTCACGGGAAAAAGCACAAGAGGGAAACGGCATTTCCCTCAGTAGTTGAGGCATTTTGCTGGTGTTTTTCAATATCTGCACTTCTAAGAGCAGTTATGGGGCATAAGTCTTTTCACTTTAAATCATTCCACAATGATGCTACAGGAGGTTACCAGCGGCCAGAGCTGAAGAGGGCACTCAGGAAGAAAGCTTACTTGGAGGGGGAAAAAAAAAAAATTAGAAGGGAGGATAAACAACTAGCGATGACTTCAAACAGCAGAAGTGGAAGAACAGAGATTCACATCCACCGTCCTCCTATACTTGATGACACTGCCCATTGTGAAGTGGGAAATTTCATTGGGAAATGGGAAAACAGTTACAGTGATCTGCAATCACTGTAAGCGCCCCCGCAGGTGACGCCTGCCTTTTGCCACTGCCGCTGCTGCCGCCGCACGGGAAAAGGCCCATTTTAAATGCTGCGTGATCCCGGCTCGGATCAGCAAGAGCTCTCTGCAGGTGAGGAAGTTTTACTGGGCCTCTAGATGTATATAATTCGCTCGAGTTACTTAAAATACCACGGGCACTGAAGTATTTCAGTATCAACTCTGCAATCAAACTAAAGGGAATCGGTGATTTCCTGATCTACCGAGTACTTTAGGAATTCTCCATGAAACTGTAGGGTTATAGAAAAGAACAATCGGAGTATGCATTACAGCAGGAAAAAAAAAACAGAAACCAGCACAAGTTTCATTTGAATCACAACTATATGTAAAGTCTCTGGTTTAGTTCATAAAATGATTTGATTAAAATATTTTAAACGTTTCATAATGGTATAATAATTTCCAACGTTACTTATGCAACAAGTTTCACCCATATCCAAAAATACCATATATGTAAATGCTTTTTTATAAAACTTTATACAATTCAAGCTCTCATTAGGTAAGCCTGTACACAATTCTCACAATCACCCAGGTAGAAAGTCTTCGGCAAAGTATATCCTCAGAGATACATGAACGACAACGCTTCCATCAATCTTCCCCTTTGACAATCCATTCTGCTAAATCAAACTCTTATTGCTTAAAATCGAAACAGACAGGTTTCATCAAGGACCGATACACCACACCCTTCTGGGGAAGGGACCCGCTTTCGGTTTTGTTTCACAAATACCTATTTCAGTTTGTTTCAGAAATACCTATAGGCCTTGTTACTGTAAAGATTTCCAGGTAACTGTCACCCGTCCTCTACACTTCATACAGAGAACGAGAGAGACCTCGCTGGGAGGCAGGAGATGGACAGCAAGACATGCCTTCAGTGACCAGCATCTCCCTCTTCATTTTCTAATTAATTCCCTCAGCTGTTTAATGATTTCCGTGAATGCATCTCCAGCTATCACTGAAAGCAATCTGATTAGATACAAGACACCAGAAACACCAATAAAAATGTGCAAGAACGATGTGAATGTAACGCCTTCGCAGGCAGAAATTCACAGTTGGTACTACGCCCAAACACCTCTACCGCAAGCTTTATTTACACAACTTCCAATTAAAAATATTGTTATCTCTCAAGCTACATTTTAAATTAACAGAAATACATCCATAATGACTACTGGTAAAAAAAAAAAAAAAAAAAACATGATAAAGTTATTTTATTTTTTTTTTATTCAAAATATTCTGACAGTTTAACAATATTCCAGGTGCGTTACAAACACTGCCGTAGTCAACACAACAATCAACACTCCAAGAGCATTCAAACACTGAAGACAAATATCTTAAAGCGGAGACAGGAGAATGCGTTTATACTAAGAGCAAACACATCATTTTCCAATAACTGACTTTGAGGCAGATGTCCGATTTCTCCGGCACAAAATGGATTAAAATCCAGAGGAGATGAATTACGGAGGACGAAAATTCAGACCTGTAAATGTTTTCTCCTATATTTTCTATAAAACATTGTGAATTTATCATACAAGGCCACTCCCAGCCTTGGGCTACTCTAGTGTTGACTATTCACGGGATAGAACAACAAAAATCATTAACAAAGAAACCGGCGTCCAAGCAAACAAAACCACAAACTCTTCCTAGAATATGGCTTAAATTAGTTCACAGAGCGTTGGGAATATATTAACTATACGGTGCAATGGAAATACCGGGGAGAAAAAAGAAACACTCTCTTCCTGGTATTTTCACGTCAGCCTTCACCACAATCTGCATAAAATTTTCAACCAAATGATACTGTCCCTCCTGGAAGCGTCTTTTCCCATGCTTCCAAAATACTACGTTACTAACAGATCGCTTTTCATTCTTGAACGTGTTGGCCAATATTAGCTCTAAAGTTTAAACAATATAGTTCTACGCATAATACCCTGTTTCTTTCAATTAACCCAGGTTCTCGAATAGAGCTAAAAATTCAGCTTTATTTAAAACGGGAATATTTGCTTGAAAAAGTATTTCTCTCTTCCCAATATAGAAACCAGATGCCGAATCGAGAACTTGCGAAGGTGTGTACCCAAAGGAGTGCGTAGTGCAGGACACCAGAGAGAGAGAGCAGCAAGGCCACGCCGTCACATTTAAGTCGTAAGTTCGTAAAAGAATTACGTTTCCAATTATCAAATCCATCCTAAAAAATTATACTTCTGGGGCTTGCTTAAAGCATTAAAATCTTGCTCCGTAGATGCCAAGAATCCTCCATCCCATCACTTTTCACAGGGCTGACCTTGCAGGCCTGGTAGGACAGCCGCGTACACGGTGTACAGAAGAGAAACATCAAAAAAACGCTTCGGATACATCATCCTGATCTCAAATATTCCATACGAAAGCTTAAATTTTGCCTGCGAGAAAGAAGGAAGTGGGACAACTTTCAAATTACACCGCTTGCCTGTGTGTCAGTAAAAAAAAATTAAATTTAAAAAAAAAAAAAAAAAAAGAGAGGTGGCTTTAGCCCCGGGTAGGAGAGCCCCAACTCCACTGCCACGAACGGAGGTACGTCTGGTCACTCCAGGGCTGAAGTAGATCTTCTCAGCAAAGGCTCCTTCACCTGTATTGCTCGTCCTTTCCAGTCGGTGCTCCCCAGCAGCGGAAACGTGGAACGCTTCTTGCGAAAACACAAGCGGCAGACAGCTAGAGGAGATCTCTGTAGGCTTACTCAAAATGCTTTGTTTCGATTAGTTTGCTTTTAAAAGCAATGTTTTTGGAGAAGGGCCATCAGAACAAAGGAGTGCGGCATTTCCCTCGGTCACAACATCAGACACTCCGTTAACAAATTGACTTAATCTCCTAAACCAAATTAGTTCCTGGAACATCTCGCGTTTGCATTCTTGCACTCTTTTCTTAGGAACAAACAGTTTCTCTAGTGGTTGTGCAGTTTAAGCCCGTTAACGGTATTTTACTCCAGCATTTTCTTAGCACCTCAACACAAATCACGTTGTAGCTTGTCCGTGGTGAACATCGGCTACAGACAACCACCACGAGGGGAAGTGCCCACAACCGGGGTTGAAAGAACAGCGACGTCATCCCGTGACGTTGAAAAGCACTTTTTCGATACACTGGCTTCCAGGTGAGACTACTGGCTCAGAGGGGGATTTCTCTCCAAGCAGGGTTAACTCCAGTTATTCAAATAAAGTCAACACAAGAGGGCAGTACTGAGGACATCAATCCCGCACCTCAGCGTTTTCAGTCCTTTTTCTAAAAACCTGTTAATGGAGATAACGGCTCAGTGTCAAGGCTAAGTGGGCGAGTGTTATCTACACTGAAGTCATGAGGGAAAACTAACATCACCCTTGCTTATAGTACAGCTGTCCTCCTTGGATTTAAGCCAACTATATACATTTCACCCTACTCATTCACCTCTCTGGCTTAATCTCCAGTATCCTCATCCTTTCACGCTCCCTATTATCAATTATCCCTAACTATCAATTATTTTCCTGAGTGAGATTATAAAAAGTTAAACCCTTCTACCAAAAGTACAAAGACAAATAAAATATAGAACAATACAAACCCAGTTATACAGCGTTACAAGTGCAGAAATTCGTCGGGTTGTTGCTCTTTTATCATTGGCCCCCAGTAAAAACCATAGCAAAGAATTTAGCTATCCAAAATATTTTGAAGTACTGTGATTAAATTCTTCAGCCCGTAAATGTAGCCCTCATCCTTTGTGTTGCTAGGAAACACATGAGCAAAATCAATCATTCGGACTTCCACATTCGCCTTTTCCTTCATCTCTGCTGGCATGTGACAGAAAACTTTTTCCAGTTGGGGTATAACGTTCCCGTTCAGATGCTCCTGCGTAATGCACGCGCTGCTTTTCCACACGTTGCCTTGCTCCAAGTTTTCGACTTTCAGCGAGAGTTGACTGTGGTGCCTCTTGGAATACGCCTTTTTGTGAAGTGCGTAAAATTTGGACAAGCCTTTACTCACAGAGGCCTCAATTTTTCCATTCTCGGTAGAATTTATTACATGAATATTATTATTATACTCCAGTATGTCTCCACCTGATAACAGTCCCTTGGGCACTCCTCTCTTCTCTGCCAAGGTGACGTCACTCAGCCGCACGGTTGTTGCCTGACATGAGCCTTCATAAACGAAGAGCAATGAGCTGGCATAAAAGTTGAGTTGCTTCTGGCCCTCAAACCACTCCAAAATTTTCTGAATCTTCTGAATGCTGGCAGCTATCGCATCTTTCCTCAAGCAGTACCCATTGTGGAAAAACTTGGAGATGCCTGCAAGAAATAGGCACGTTTGGGGATTATTTTCACCTCTGAAATCAAACATTTTTCATATTTCTTTTGGGATGACAACAGATCCCTTGAGATATTCAAGGTGAAGCTCGACGAGGCCCTGGGCAACCTGGTCTAGTTGGGGGTGTCCCTGCTGACTGCGGGGAGGTCGGACTAGATGACCTTTGGAGGTCCCTTCCGGCCTGGACCAATCTATGAATCTATGAATCTCGATTTGAAGAAATACACAGTATTCACACAGTTGCCTTTCAGGGAATTATTAACTAAATCAAAAGCGAATCAAGAAACTCTGATACCTTCAGTCGCCTCACCTGCGTAAGGCCTGCTGTGTAATACTACGCATTGGGCTTCCGATAGAAATGAACTAATCAAGGTATCAAACAGTAGACGAACACGGTTCGTCTGCTCTCCAGATCATTTTAGTAATTTTTGGGCGGGGACCCATTAAACGCTCCAAGGATAAACAAGCTCAAGCAGCTCTTTATCACCCGTGACGGAGCTGACATGTTAGTGCCAGCTCTGGAGAGGGGTGTGTTCGTGTCTGTGTACGTGTCCTTCTATCCCTTGGTGGGGAACAGATGAAGAGACGTCAATTAATGACTAATTTGAAATAGTTATCACCACCAAACAGCTGTATTTTTATTTGTTGTTCGTATCGATCACCGAATTCTGGCACACGAATTCCCTTACCGTCCTTTACTGTTTCCTTTGTCAAGCTCCTTCCGTAGTGCTGGTTTTGCGTCTCGTAGCTGTCAGAAGAGACGTGGTAAACCTGCAAGAAACAAAGAGGTCACTCCACTCATTTCGAACAACCAGTAGAGCTACCAGACACCTTACAGGGGGGCTACAAAATCTTTGGGACCCTTTAGCCCTCCCTTAGCTTTAAGTTCCTTGCCGCGGTCGGCGCTGCCCTCTAGTGCTCTGATCCGCAAAATCCTCCCCCTTCACGTCTTTGGGGCTAAGCTGCGGCTTTCCCGCGTTTCGGAAGACATCATTACGTTGGCAAAAATCAACATACCCATTAGAGGAAAACATTATTTTATTTTTTTTTTTACGGCACCTGAAACTATCGTGCTCCTGCTCGTGTTACTATGGATATTAAATCAGTACGACGTAACGAGCTAAAAAATTCAATGCAATTATTTGGAAGTTCTTAAAACTATAAAAATATTTAGCACGATGGCAAAACGATAAGAAATACTGTGATGTGGCCAGGAAGGCCCAGCTCCATGAGAGACACCTGAAACTATATTAAGATGTTTCAAACGAGGCTATACTCCATAAGTGACAACAGCCGGAGTGAAAGCTCTGTTCCAGCCTTGGTAACAGCACATCAGCTCTTGCCTGAAAGGGAGACAACTCCTACGGGTCCGGTTTTGTCCATAACAGGAATTGTTACCAGCTCAACAACTTAATTCAAAAATGTTTCACATAGAGAGAAAATGTGTCTCTAACTGAAATAATTTCCATAGCAGAAACATGCCAGCCTGCCAGGCCCGAGTCTAACTTGTTTATGAGAGCGCCGACAATTCTTATTTGCAGAAATAATGGTGTTACCAAGCAGGCAGTCGTCTCTGGCAGAAACTTTGTGCTTGGCACTCATTCAGACCACCCAACCCTGCGGCACCCACCCGGCTGCAGCGCCCTGCCCTCCCTTCACCACCCATAAAAAGAGAGGATCCCATGGAAAGCAGATCGGGGTGTGAGGCATCTGCCCCCCAATCCCTCCTTCGCGGTCTTTTTCTTGCTGGAACCCACAGAGACAGGTCCAGAACGGGGAAACATCAACACATAAAAAGGAGTGGTACATGAGCAATAATTAAAAAAAAAAAATCAGAATTCCCTGTTTCGATTACAGCCCCCCACCCTGAAACCTCTCTCTCACCCAAACCACGACGAGCACAATATGAAAACGTAGCTCCGTAACTCCTGCTTCCAAAGCAGCCGGGAAGTCACAGAAGCTTTATTTGAAAAACATAGAAGTCATTAATTTGCAGGTTCCGAAGGAACTTAGATCCTAGGTGTGCAATGAATTAGATGCCTTGCGTTGAAGAGGAGTTAATTCATCTCTGCGTTTAAGAGGCAGTAAATTATTCTGGTTATTCTAAGAAATAGTTGTAATCCTGAATGTTTCCACTCACTTGGTAGCGGAGACACTTCCCACTGTTACGTTACTTAAAGAAACTGATGCCCTGATGCCTGTTAAGTTGCAGAAGAGCACAGCAGAGGCGAGTTGTTCCAAACCAGCATCCAACAAGCGTGATTTCAGTTCCCACGAAGCCCATCGTTTCTCAACTTTTTAAATTTAAAGAGTCACAAGCCAAAGGTAATTAAATAAAGCAAGAATGAAATAAACACATTGCTTAGGAAGAGGATCAAAAGTCTGAGGATCACATCTCGGTTTTCACTGGCTGTGTCTTCCTTATAACAGTATCAAACCTCCTCGGTCGGTCAGTCGGTCCAGCGGCAGCTTCCTCCACGCACCAGCGCTGCGGGCACGCTCCTGAAAGAATCATCTTGTTTCCCAGAACCTTATCTCTTCCCCGTAGGAGCTAACAATTTTTGTGACACGGGCACTTGCACAAAAATACCGATGATTAAGATCTGCAAGCTCATTTTGTTTTCCAAAGAAAGGCTGGAGCAGCACGTAAGGTTCCTGTGCTTCTGAGCCGGGTTTCCCGGGAAGGCGCCCTACCTGTTAGGATTTGCCATCCCCTCCCAAATGGCTTTCGATATAGTCTGAAAATACCCAGGCAGATGGGCACGTTTTGCATTATCGGCGCCATTTTTAACGACACAAAACAGTTGGTGACAAACTACCAAGTCCCACACACGTACCTACGTGTAACGTATATATTTAACTATTTGTGAACAAGCGAGGACTCACAACAACCCGTGTTACCGCTGGGCTTGGCTGCAGACAACAGCGTTAAAAGGCAACACATACAGGTAATCATGAAAGTATTCTCCACGTTAGCCAAAGAGCTGTCTCTTAATACTGTTTCAAGCCTTTTCTCAACTGCGAGGAAGTGACTGTTTGAAACATTCCTGGAAAACCTCAACCAAATACAAACACCTTAAGCCCCATACCGAAAGCGGAAGAACAGAAAACCCGAGGTCAGAGATGATCTCTCATCAGTTCTTGCTTCACCCTCGCCTCTCCCTGCGAAACACGGGGATGGCTGTGCTGTAACACCGGAACACTAAATTTGCCTTGTCTGCAGACTTCTTGCTTCACCGCGCTTTTGTTCACACCGTCACCGCTACCGATTTGCTACTAACCCTTCCCAAAAGGGTATTTGCCTTGGAAGCAACCCTTTTCTGCATCCCCGTTGCTGCAGCCGTCTGTACTAGCCCATTTCTAGCAAAACGACGACAAGTCAAATCTGTAACCTTAAGAGCGGCCAAGAAACAGATAATACAGGAAAATCTCACTCCTTCTCCCCCTGCCACAGCTCGCTACGCGTTTGCTCTGGATTCACAAGGAATTCCACTGTATAGAAACCTCCTTCGATGATGTGCAAAACACCGCTTGCAGGAAAACTCCTGCTTCATCAGTGATTTTCACGTGTTCTTACTACCCCAGACCCGAGCTGTCGCAGCTGACTATGGGGAGGCTCCTCCTCGCGCCTACCAGCAGCCCCCATTCGGTGAGGTTTTTGCATCAGCAGAACTGGGATTCCGCACGCCAAAAAACCCAGCTCATTAACTGCCGAGGGAAATTATCTTCGGACTTTCTCAGCCTGCATTTGGCCTTTGTTTCCCCACCAGGTGTGAAGTTACTGCTGCTCACACACACACAGATTTCTGTACCCTTTTTGCGGTTACTGACAGTTCACCTGACGTCCTTGAAGACAGGGAAACCTCGAGCTAAAATAAAAACGTTGTTCCAGTGTGCTCTTTAAAAAATATAAAAAAAAAATAATAAAAAATCACAACCCTCGCAAGGTCTCCGTGGTGAGATACAGAGTTTGGAAGCCTCGCGACTGCAGCTCTGGGAGGTTAAGCTGAAGACTGGATTCAGAAAAACAAACCTCAAACCTTATGTAAGGTTATTTAGGGGGAATTCAGTCCTGACTTCCATGGTGAGGCAGAAAAATACACACGCTGTTCAAACACTTATCTGGGGCAACTCCCTAACTTCCAGCAAGTATAATTTAAATAGGTATTAATTAAGACCAGCCTGTTCGGGGGAGATACGGCTATCACAAAAATCTCTATTAAATAACTTGCAGACCTCCTTCACATCTGCAAAAAATATTATTAACTAATCCACGTGGATGAAACTGGAAAGAAAGTATTTTGAGGCAGGTCGTACAGCGGGGTACCTGCAGAGCGGAGGCTCACTCCATTGCACGCTCCGAGCTTCCCGAGCACCAGCCAGCGCCTGGGAAGCAGCTTCCCACGGAGCTCCCCGCACATCCCGCCAGGGCGGCCCCAGACCCGCTCTTCTAACAAGGACACGGAGATCAGAGATACACGCTCTGATGCTGAGACATCCAGACTTCATAGATTCATAGATTGGTCCAGGCCAGAAAGGACCTCCAAAGGTCATCTAGTCCGACCTCCCCGCAGTCAGCAGGGACACCCCCAACTAGACCAGGGTGCCCAGGGCCTCGTCGAGCTTCACCTTGACTATCTCAAGGGAAGGGGCCTCAACCACCTCCCTGGGCAACCTGTTCCAGTGTTCCACCACCCTCAGAGTAAAGAACTTGTTCCTAATATCCAATCTAAATCTCCCCTTCTCCAACTTAAAGCCATTGCCCCTCGTCCTGTCACTGCAGGCCTTTGTAAACAGACCCTCCCCAGCCTTCCTGTAGCCCCCCTCAGGTACTGGAAGGCCGCTATGAGGTCTCCCCGGAGCCTCCTTTTCTCCAAGCTGAACAACCCCAGCTCCCTCAGTCTGTCCTCATAGGAGAGGTGCTCCAACCCCCTGGTCATTTTGGTGGCCCTCCTCCGGACCCGCTCCATCAGGTCCATGTCCTTTCTATATTGAGGGCTCCAGACCTGCACACAGTACTCCAGGTGAGGTCTCACCAGAGCAGAGCAAAGTGGCAGAATCACCTCTCTGGATCTGCTGGCAACACTCCTTTGATGCAGCCCAGGATGCGATTGGCCTTATGGGCTGCGAGAGCACATTGCCTGCTCATGTCCAGCTTCTCCTCCATCAACACCCCCAAGTCCCTTCCCTCAGGGCTGCTTTCTGGTACCTCATCCCCCAGGCTGTATTTATACTGAGGATTGTTTCGGCCCAGGTGCAGAACCCTGCACTTGCTTTTGTTGAACCTCATGAGGTTCACCTGGGCCCACCTCTCCAGCCTGTCCAGGTCCCTCTGAATGACATCCCATCCCTCTGGTGTACTGACAACACCACACAGCTTGGTGTCATCTGCAAACTTGCTGATGGTGCTCTCAATCCCTCTGTCTATGTCTTTGATAAAAACCAACTTCAAAGGGCAAAGGGCCGAGCTGTCCGCCTCTCCTAATTTTTCCGTAAATAGACGTAACAGTGTGTTTTACGCTTACGCAGGTGAGAGCAAGCAAGTGTTTAAATATTACACGGAGTTTTCTGTTTACAGCGAGGCACCTCTGCGCTGGTAACTGGCGTCTGAAGGTCAGCACCCACCTGCAGCCGATGGGAGAACCCAGCTGAAAGGGGGGGGGGGGTAAGCAGGCAGCACCCCAGCTAACCCAAGGACACCCACCATCAGGCCACCACCTCGGCAGGGGACAACTCCAGCACCAGACCGAGACTCGCAACTGGGTACCTGTTGCCCAGACCTCATGATTGCCTCTATAGAAATAGATACAGGTTTCCTTCAGGTCTGAAGAACCCAGGTTTCTCTGTGGTCTTGTGATCGCTCCGGGAGCGATCCGCCACAGCAGAAGACTTAAACACTAAGTTTTAACAAGCCTTATTTTTTATTTTTCCAAAAGGAAGCACAACAAGGATTTGAAGAAAAAAAATAACAAAGGGAGAACTTAAATATATTCTCTTATTTGATACTGCTGCTTTACAGCAATGCTCTAATGCTATTACTGCTGCTGAGAGCATGCCCATTTATCTAAATCCATTTCTCTAAACACCCCCCCCCCCTTTTTTTTTTCTTCTGGTTAAAAAAACCCCACAAAAACCTTATGTTGTTGTTGCTAGACTGCGAGTGATAGAAGTACACACGTCCCTGCTTCTGCTGGCTAGGAAATTCAGCACAGGGTGGATGCATCCCTGCTCCCCTGTTTTTAAGACTATACTTATATATTATTCTATCTGTTGTTTCCGCCTCTTTCGCTTCTTTCTTTGTTCTTCTGCTAGTTGACAGAGTGCTTCGTATGATTAAGTATAGGTCCTTACATAAATAAGTTACAGAATGGAATCGTTTTGAAACTAATTCAGTGAAAAGACAGAAAAATAATCTCCTAAATAAAAGAAACGACACTGCACTTCAACGATGAACCATTTAAAAAAAATAGCTAAATACGTGATTTTTGGACTCCCAGAAGTTCCACAGAGCACCTCATTAGAACAGATTTCTTTTATGCCTCTTTTTATGTAATGGGGGGGAGGAGGGGGGGGGGGGCGGGGAAGGGCCACCTCTCATCTCATCCATCACCAGCTTTTTCCTAACATACAGGAAATCTTATCAGCCGTGAGGACACAAGCGGACCAGCTGTCGTACACACGACGAGTGTTTCGTGTAAGGAAAAACTGCTGGGAAAAAAAACCTGCCAGGGGAACCCATCTGCTAGAACTGCCCTAAGAGGATGCCACGAATCTCCTGAACTCTACAAAACAAAGCGCTTCCGAAACACACCCTTCAATCCACTGGTGGATACCGGACTCTGAGGAATTGCTGCCTTCAGTTCCGTCAGAGAGAGGAACAGATGAGCCCAACACGACGGCAAGAACACAAACCAGGGAGCCAAAGCGGGGAGAGAGGAAAGCTGAGGAGGCAGAAGAGCGGAGAGGTAACAGAAGCCAACGCAGAGAAACCAACCAGCGCCACGGTTTACTGCTCTTTTCAACCACTGCAGACATCGTTTCCAGACTTTTTTTTGGGGGTGGGTGTTCCTTATTTGGAGGTGGGGTTTTTTTTTCAGGGCTTTTGGTTGGTTTCTTTCATTCGCTGTAGGTTGTTTTGTTGGTGGTTTGTTTTTTGTTTTTTTTTAGTGTCCTGAGGATTTTCTTTTAGGTTTTGGTTTGTTTTGTCTTTCCTGTTTTCTTAGACATCAAAGCTTGAATTAGATTTACAACTGTAAAAAAAAAAACCCCAAACAGTTCTGGACATTTTTTACCATGGAAGAATATAAACACTAGATGCAGGATTTAATAGTTCGAATATTCCTCCTCTCCTAAATCTTATTAACGTATCAGAGCTTATGAAAATTACCACAATACTAAAAAGCGTTCATAAAGAACCCATAAAATGGACTCAGCTACACTCAATTTTAAAATATCTTGCAGGAACACGTGCTGTAGGTCAGGAAATTCACAGCTTTCACGAGGTACCTGCGTTACTGCATGCAATAGTTCAGAGGCACAAACAATGTATAGTAAACAATGGATTATACTGGTAAAGTTACATAACCACCAATTTGGGCTTTAAAACCACGTTTCGGAAATAATAGGGACTACGTGATATTCCAATCAAGATGTTCTGGAAGGAAAAAGAAAAAAAAAAAAAAAAACACACACACCTGCAGATATCAGGAATTGTGGATTCTGAGCAGATTGCAAATCCGAAAGGAGACCCCAACCCACACATCCTGCTTGTATTCAACAGCACACAAAATACTCTCACACCGCAAAGATATTTCTTATATATTTATACGTCTACTACTGAAACCACGTTGCAACTTACATTTTTGCTAGTGGAACCACACCTTAGTTTTCCAACTTACATCGAAGCTCTCGCTGCTTCCACACCAAATCTATGTCCTCACATCTGTTAAAGAAAGGAACCTCTCCACTAAATACGAAATTAGGGTTTTAACCAATGTTCTTGCAATGACTGTATTTGCTAAATGCATTTCCATGCCCTTTTTCTGTCTGTTCAGTGCATTAAGATGAATATAGTTTAGCACATGCCAAATGCCAGAACCACGTACATCAATCAAAGCTTTGCCAGATAGGAGGCTGGCTTCTTTTAAGGACAAATCATACACATTTTATTTATAAATAGATGACTGCTTATTTACAGCTTTTTTTTATGCACTGGTATCGATGGCTTTTGAGGTAAAAACCGACTATAAATAAATTCTGGGTTAAAAAAATAACCACCTATAACATTTTTGCTTGTGTCTCTTCATGACAGCTTATATGATGTGTGCTTTACAAAAAATAACATAGATAACTACGTTTTCTATTTTTCCTGGCCCTCTCTTGCTCTTCTAAAATAGAAACTTAATAAGCAAGCCCACCTCTGTATTAAAAATAACATTGAACGGGAAGATTAAAACCCAAATCCTCTACTTTCTGATTTGTGTCATCCCATGTTTTGTTCACCAAACACTAGCAAGCTTTATCCAGCAACTCTAACAGTTTAATACCCACCCAGGAGAGTGTTTTTCATCACAACCAGAACCTTGCAAAAATAAAGCAAGCAGACAGGCAGAGAGCACCCCATAATCAAGAGGCAGCAAGCTGAGCAGAGGAAATGCCTGGTGAAATTAAGCGTTTCTAAGTGTGAGAAAATGCCTGGTGAATTTAAGCTTTTCTAAGTGTTGCATGAGAGGAGGAGGAACCTTTTGAATTCTTTTTGGAAAATAAGTTCAACGTGCAATTTGGTACCGAAGGCACAAAACGAATCTCATCTAGTTTTAAACGCCAGCTGGGAAACAGCAATGCTGGGGGGAACCAGCATTATACATACAGTTGGAATTAGGGAATTGAAAGAATTTCTGCAACAGGATAAAGAAACCATTAAATGACAATGCCAGGAACAAGAGTCCCAAGCAAAAATACAGTGGAAGCAAGCACTCAGTCCTTTTGCGCTGTCATGAAACAAAAGAGATGAAGTACATTGTTTTACGCGAGATAAGAAAGGTTACGTGACGACATAAACCAAATCCAGAGCTATAATCTCCAGCCTTCCTTCTCCATCTAAACTGTTGGACTGGTTTTTGACTCGACTCCCACGTTCTCTCTCATAGGCTTACGTAATTACTGCTCATGACCACTATAATTTATAGCTGTAAAAGCTTATCTCAAGACAGAGTTAAGGCTGAGAGCCTAGACAATTAAGTACAAAACATTACAGAGATATTAGAATTATTTCAAACAATGGTGCAATCTGCGTGCCGTCGCTATCTAACGGCAGAGGGGAAGCTTATCAATGTCTTCAGCCATTTATGCTTGTTGATGCAGAGCTTAAGCAGCCCTGGCTTCGTGTGCGCGAGAAGGAAAACAAAAACCTCCTATCAAAAAGAAAATTATTCCTGCGCCAACCATAGCAGAAAAAAGTCCTTTAAATGCATTGCATCAGGAATTCATTACTGCCATCAACAAGTTTGTGTTACTGATCCACAAACATTCCGTGCGGCTTTTCTTTACGTGGAAGTTTAAGTAGCCAATAAACCAATATTGAATCTTCACCTAAGCCCAGGAAATGCAAGGATAGTACGGATGTCTGCAGGGCCTTATCCATCTCCAACTAAGCTTCCAATGGCAGCTGTTCCTCGAGCACGGAAGCATCGATGATGTTTTCTTCTGGTGGAAAGCTTTTTTACATGCAGAACGTAAGCATTTATAACTACACGCATCACCTCTAGGAGCTAACTTACTCTTCCCTAAATAGAAAAATTACATAAAAATTATTTTTATTTTTTAAAAAAAAAATCAAGATGAAAAATTTGGAGAGGATCCAGCTCGTTATTAAATCCTTGCAAAGCCTGGTTCAGCGAGGAAATCTCTGATACAAGCCTAAAGGTCAAAAAAATACTTTGATAATTTGCCATGTGAGAAGAATTAATTGCGGCTACATTCAGTGTTAAATAACTATGATCTGTCCTAACCCCCTTCTTGAACACATATACAGAACCCAGGTGGCAAATAAAATTCCCAGAAGGGACACAGAGAGAAGTTAAATGCTTGTTGTGAACGAGGGCAGTGTTTTGGAACATATTTCACACAATAGTAGATACCAGTACTACCAGCATATGCGGGCAACGCTTTATTTACATAAAACTTAAGAGGATTGTCATTTGCTAGAAAAAACAGACACTGTATCTGGTGGGGGAGAACAGGGCCAGAGAATGAATTGAATTTAAAAACAAAACAAGTCCTTACCCTCATGCCAAGTACCAAAAAGCCAATCTCTTCCATCAGCGGGTACTTGCTGACCTGCTGCTGTATCTTCTCAGCTGAAGCATACGGATCGTAACTTTTCTGACCTATTTTTACATCCATTATGCAAGGCTTATTAAACTTACGGGTCACATCTTCCAGTTTTAGATAGGTATCTGTTAAAAAGACAAAACTTTTATAAACAGTGGATCAAAGCAAAACAATCCTAGAGTTTCTGCTGAGCTTCTGTGGACGAAGGAGAATAATTTAAGGCTTAACATCACATGAGCTCTTTAAGGGTCAAATTTGTCTCTGAACACAGACTAAATCACCGTCACTGACACCCACAAATTCTGTTGGCATTAAATTCTAAATGCTTTATTGTTTAGAAAATTGTACACAATTAAAGTGTGTTAACATTGCACTTGAATTCAAATTATTGCCCAGATGAAATTAATGAGGAGCTTTTATTGAGCCATTAACATATTTCAAATAACATTAATAAGCACATACAAATGCAGGTTATTACGTAGCTGCTTTTGCAATGGAGACGGTGCTTTCTTTCGCTGTGTGAAAGGGCTAGAATTAAAACGGCAATTTTTCTTTGTGTCATTTTAAAAATCAAATTAACATTTCAGAGTCCTACCCTACCGGGGCCGAAACGCATCTCATTTTTCTTCTTTTTATCCCACTCCCCTCTGTACTCATTTCTCACGGCACACCTCTTGGTGAAGACACTCCTCAAATCCTAGGCTGCCTTTCATCCGTTTCCAAAAGTACCTTTGGGAGGGTGGGTGGACCAAAAAAAAACCCCCAAGCTCTTGGAGCGCCTGAAGATTTAAAGCAGTATCTAAAACCTGGTCAAACTGGTTTATGCGTTTCTCCAGTGCAGGCAAGAGACTATTACCAACATGATCTACGGCATTGATTGTCAGAACACAACAAAAAAACCCAAAAAACTTCAGTAACTGCTTGACTTGCAGACAACTCTGCTTGGAGGAAGCTCACACAGATCTCCAGCCCTTGCCAGGACATGGTACGCACCAAGACAACGCATGCCTCCTGCACACCCGCTTCTGCAAATCCACCCCTTCGTAGTCACAAACTTTCATGTAAAGTCTTTACATTAAAAGTTTAAAAACTTTACATTAAAAGTTAGTGACTTCACATTAAAGTTTGGTTTTCTTTTCTTTCAAGTACGGCCTATTCCATGAGTGTATTTCTTTGGCTTTAATATAATCTGAACAAACGAAAACACTGTGTTATTCCCCTGCTACTGCAGCATAATCTAAAACAGGATTGCCAAAGAAAGCAAAACCAGTTCAAGTTTAAAGAGAGAAGAGGGACAAAGCGCCTTGTTTTGATAGCTGCAGACAGGTAACAAAACCAGTTAGAGCCAAGAGAAAGGGAACAAGCAACGTCCCATTTCTACTTAACAAGTAGAAACACTATCTTAAGGATAAGAAATGAACTGAATTTTATTACTTTAGGAAGTCCTACTTAGAGCTTCAGTTTTTACACCATGATGATCGAATGTCCCAATTCCCCAAAGTACGTATGTGTCGGTCTGAAATAGGTTTGGTTTAATCCTTAGATGCCTGCTTTATGTATAAATGGGACTGAACGTGTTGTTAATGTAAAGTCGTTCTCAGGAGAGCATGTCAAACTAATACACTATTGAAAAAATACCCAGTCTTCCTTTAACTCACTGTATCAGCTTGCATTACTTTTCAGTGTCCTTTGGGCTACAGAATCAATCCAGCTACAGCGAAAAGAATTTTTATTATAGAGTAGCTCACCTATAAAACAGGTTCATTAACTACAACTGCAGGGATATCCAAGCTAAAATAACTCATGCTTAACTTTGAGAAGCTCAGAAAATGGCTGCAGTCCTTCACTACCAATTCCAAAATGCTTTGGGTTATGTTACAAGCACCTCCGGACTCAAACTGTTACAAAAACAAAATTATACAAATCGCAAGTTACAACAAACTGTTTAGATGCAATGTTTTTATCAACTGTATAGAGATGTATACAAAGTAGCGTAAAACATCTATTTCCAGAATACAACAAAGAGCAAACTCATAAAACCAACCAGCTTAAAAAGGAGAACTTTTCCCCAAACCCAGCATACTTCCCTTCAGACAACACGCAGGCAAGATCGTCATGCTCTTCCCACGTGAAGCATTTGTAGAGCACCCGTGGTTATCCCCTGTCCTCTGCTCCACTCCTCCAAATCTCTCTTTTTAAGCATACAGCACCAACATTCAGCACCTCCAAAATATTTCATGG
This sequence comes from Numenius arquata, assembly GCF_964106895.1. Classification (NCBI taxonomy): domain Eukaryota; kingdom Metazoa; phylum Chordata; class Aves; order Charadriiformes; family Scolopacidae; genus Numenius; species Numenius arquata. The sequence continues at coordinate 19,795,930 of NC_133585.1, read as the reverse complement.
TTCTAAATGACTGTCACTTTTTAGTTCACCATCCATTTCAGATCGGTTAAGCTAGAATATCTCCCTTACTGACCTCCTAAAAATGTAACAATTGCTATTTTTAAAAAATTAAGCATTAAAATAACTCAGGAGCTAATGCTAACCCTGGGAAATACTAATTACTTGGCAAAGTCTGAGAATTATCCAGAAATTACTCATCTCGTACTTTTTGGAATTATTATTTAAGCCTTCATGATTAGCTAACTACTAGATCAGAATTAAGACTACGTTGCATCTGTTCAATGCCCACCCCCACTCTCTGAAAGCTTTTTGTCCTTGCAGGGAAAGCAACACCACCATAAATAAAGCCTTACACCAAGTTTTTTTTTCTCATTACAGCTTCAGAAAAAATGCATCAAGCGCTTACACTTCGTTTTTCCTGGCAGTTTGGTTCTTATTTGAATTGGGCTCAAGATCTACGGTCTACTGAAACAGATCCCAAACCTGCAGTACCAGAAGCTATCACAACTTTCAACACTTAACCCCTACAATATCTCAAAGCATTAAGATTAAGGCAAACAAAGCAAGCTTCAGACTCAGGTGCTCTCAGTCTTTGAGGATCTGACCCCCGAGGTCATCAACAAGTCTGCAGCTGAGCCCAAAGAACTAGAGAGCCCTCCTTCCTCATTTTGTTGAGCACAGAAAAAAAAAAGGGGAAAAAAAAGGAAAAAAAAGGAAAAAAAAAACGAAAAAAAAGGAAAAAAAAGAAAAGAGAAAAGAGAAAAGAGAAAAGAGAAAAGAGAAAAGAGAAAAGAGAAAAGAGAAAAGAGAAAAGAGAAAAGAGAAAAGAGAAAAGAGAAAAGAGAAAAGAGAAAAGAGAAAAGAGAAAAGAGAAAAGAGAAAAGAGAAAAGAGAAAAGAGAAAAAAAAAAGAAAAAAAGAGCAGATTTTTCCAGCAGTTCAGATTTTCTAAATTATCATGGAGTACACTGCTAACCCAGCGTGCTTCTAAAAATCATGCCTTAAAATCCCCCGCAGAGAAAAGAATTCGTAAGGATTTTTCCATCTTAGCTTTGGGAGATAATCCTGACTATGTATTTCAAGGATTTAAACAAATCATTCCTCAGAGGCTTGCCCTCCCCTTCTTTATTTTTCAGTAGGAGGGAAGGAGGCTGAAGATGTGGCTGGACGTGTTATTTACATGTTTTATTACAGTCCTGAAGGAGACAAACCAAAAAGACCACCAAAATTTAGCAAGTATGCACGGCATGGACCACTTCAGACTCGGGCACGTACATTCAGTCCTCACTGGAATCAGAAGTGACAAAATAACTTGAGGCATCTGACTACTTCTCACGACGTACAAGACACCCCTCAAAACATACAAATAAGCGGGGAAAAGCCTCAGTTGCTGACCTAAGCCTCCAATTCTCTTCATGTCTACGTGAACCTACTCAAACTCTCAACCCTCTACCCAAGGTAATAAGTATGATGCCGCACATACAAGACACCACTTACCAAGGAGCTGCTCTTCTTCCTTATCTCCTAAATAAAAGAACTTTATATGAAACAAGGATACCAATGGCCATCTTCTCTCTGCCCTGGCAAACCAGGCAAGCTGATGTTCCTCCATACCAACGCTCTAAATATATATATATATAGTTCAGAACGTGCAGCAAGCATAGTCTGGTAACTGATAGATTCTTTAATTTAACTTTTGGTTTTTTAGAAGTCACCTACGTCCAATTTAACAACAATAAGGGATTACTGGGTTCACCACTCAGAGGCTGTCTGAAGCTGTGTCCCCAGAGTCTGTAGAGCAGTGACTGCCAAAGGAAAGATCGGGCTTCTGATGTCAAGACTGCAAAAACCCACAAATAGATCCTCCATCATAAACTTATGTCCTGGGTTGAGAGACACAGGACTAACTTTTCTTCTAATGCTGGGGAAAAGTGCACTTGTAGAAGACTCTAGTGTCTGAATTTGTGAAAATATTTACTTTATAGCCAGCCAGGCTCTCTGGGATTCAAGGTTTTAGTGTTTTCGAGCCTTGCCAGGTGCAGGGACGAGGAGGAGCAAGACCTGGGCATTTGACCCAGGCTGGCCAACAGGGTTATTTCATACCAGGAACGTCACATCCAATATAAATTAGAAAAGTTTGCTGCGGAGCTGGCTCTCTCCCTGATGGTGGCGGGTCCAGACAATTCCTTGCCCCGGTGCCAGAGCCCTGGGCCCTTCCCTTCCTCCTGAAGTCATTGCGCTCCCAGTGTCTGATACTTGCTATCCACTGCTGGAGCGCACGGCTTCCTGCTGATAGAGATGGCTGAGTGTAATTTCTGAATATCTTATATCAGTATCGGGATTAATACTGGTTCTTTAGTATTATTGTTAATTATTTAGTCTTAGTCTATTAAATCTATTTATACTTCAACCCTTGTGTTCCTTTGTGTTCCCCGATTCCCCTTTCCGGGTGGGGAGGGGTCATCAGGCGATAGAATAATTGTCTAACAGCAATAGATTGTTATGGGTTCTCTCAAACCATAACACTTAATAACTAGACACCTTTCTAGCAGCTGGACTCCTTCCTCTAATGTCACTGGAACACACCACAGCAGCTAAGCATATTGTTCCATCTTTTCACCTAGAGCTTAGTCCACAGCTAATCTGGGGACCCATCCCTGATTTCCCCAAAACAGCCTCCCCTTGATCTCCCCTCCTCTGTGCAGTTACTTCCCCTCTTCCTATTTTTCAAAACTTGATCCTCCGCTTTTTACGCGGTCTTAAATGCGGCACTGGTGATTCTTTTCACCTCCGGGGTCCTCTGGAGCCATGTACGGACGAACAAACACAGAGGTTTTCCCCCTCACACCTGGCATTAGCAAAACTGCATCTGGAAAAATACCCGCTAAACAACAGATGACTTCCAAGGTGACCGGCTGCCTCCTTAGCTTTGGATGGACCCAGCGTCCACACGTTCTGCTAAGCTCCGTTATCTCCGACGCACTTCGTTCCTATCCTACACAAAACTCATTAAACTGCAGGTAACAAGAGTTGGCCATGGAGCGTTTTGTTTGAACCCCCGCCACAGCTCTCCGTGAAGAGGGCTCGCAATAGCACGTAGTCGTGCCAAAAAGGAAAACAAAACTAAAAGTTACTCTTCCTTTTAAACAGTTATTCCTACTGGCTACGCCTGGACTACAGGTGGAGACCTGCCAAAATTCAGCCCCGTGGTGCACAGCGCTAGCTAGTGAATTCCCAAGGTAAAGGAGGGGGTGTGTTGAATTACAGTATCTTGGGTTGACCAGGTGTTTTTACATCTTAAGACCCTACTGTGAATAGAAAAAAAAAATAGCTTTGCAGTTTGGAGGGGACATTAAGTGAGGTCCATGACACATAAAATTATGAGGGAAGGAAGAAGACAGCTCCAATAGAGCTATTTGAGTTAGTGCCAAGTACGAAAGCGTGGAGGCAGATCTGAGCCAAGAAAGTGCTGGGTACTACCGCAATCCTGCCTGCATTTCTTTTCCCAGAGTGTAGACAGTATCTTTGGACACCGTCTTAGTCCTCTCTTTGGAAAACAAGTCTATCGAGTGGCAGCATAAGCAAAAGACAGCAGAGGTATATTAAAGGAGCACAGCATCTAGTTTTGGTGCATTTAAATAGATTGGACAGCATCCTTTTATTTCTGTATGTTCCCAAAACTCCATTTCCCCAACATGAGTAAGAAAGAGCAGAAGAAAAACTAGTTTCTGTTTTAAATACATCAATAATACCTGTTTTCTCTTGAAGAGAAAAATCTTCCAATTGTCCTCTAAAACCACCTTTTTCTTCCTGACTCCTAACACATTATACAAACACAAAGTTAAGATACCAGAGCTTTGTTCCATTCCAACCAGTAACAGAGGATGGCAAGCAGAGAGCTCCCCAGCAAGGTACCTGCTGAAAGAACTGCTTTCTCTAATGAAGCATGGCAATGGGATCCAACCTCTGGAGATCCAGCAGCAGATTGAACACCTTAGACCCCGACCTACCCATTTTTCATGGATTATGATGGAATTGTCGGAGTTGGAAGGGACCTCTAGAGATCATCCAGTCCAACTCCCCTGCCAAAGCAGGGTTGCCCAGAGCACATCACTCAGGACGGCATCCAGGCGGGTCTTGAAGATCTCCAGAGAAGGGGAATCCACACCCTCCCTGGGCAGCCTCTTCCAGGGCTCTGGCACCCTCACCGGAAAGAAGTTCTTCCTCATGTTTGAGTGGAACTTCCCATGTTCCAGCTTGTGCCCGTTGCCCCTCGTCCTGTCACTGGGAACCACTGAAAGGAGTCCGGCTCCATCATCCTTCAACCCACCCTTTAGATACTTGTAAGCATTAATTAGGTCTCCCCTCAGCCTTCTCTTCTCCAGGCTAAAGAGCCCCAGCTCTCTCAGCCTTTCCTCATCAGGAAGATGCTCCAATCCCTCCATCATCGCAACTCATACAAATGACTATGCTCCATCTGCCCTGGGAGGAAGAACCCAAGAATCTAATCCAGCCAGAGGACTGCAAACCAGTTGTTACAGGGAACATTATTGGGTTACAAAACAAAACAAAAAAAACCACCCCTATGGAGCTCACAACTGCCAAAAACCAGTCTCCAGAAGATTTTTCCAGGAGGTTTGGATTAACAGATAAAATTAGAACAGTACCATTTGGTGCAGTAGGTGGTGACCAGACACCGAAGTATTTTGGCAGATATTCCCGCAGTTCCAGAAGAATGCTGTCGCAACAGTCGGAGTCATAAACCTGAAATAAATTAGGGAGGGGTGGAGAGATCATCAGTTTAAAACATTCATTTTATACTTCTGATTGTCCCATATTTGTCATTTCTTACAGTCTTTGTTTTCATGTGTTTTAAGATTTCTACTTTACATTTGAAAAACATACAAGATGAAGATGATAATTATCACAGTCCGACAGGAGTGAATGGTATCCTTCCTTTCAAATTTTAAAGTGGAAAAGATGAATCAACTCTAACTAAGAATAATGTATGGCTTAACTTAAATCTAAACTGTAACTGTTAGCATTGAAGCCTATTTAGCAAAACGGGTGTTCTCCCATCCTGGATCCAAGACGGTATAGGATTACTACACTTCATGGTATAGCTTTTAAGTTACATCAGGTAAAGTATACAAGCTCAGACTGGCTAGTGTTTCCTCATTTCCTCCAAAGCTACTCGTCCTGTAACTACACCACACAGACAACATACAAGTCAAATCTATTTCTTTTCATTCTCTTCAATGCTTTCAACATTTTTTTCAACTTCCCTAAGAAAACCAAGAACATTTTGGGAACAGCAGCCGGCTTGTATTCCTGAAGGAGTAATTCTTTGCAGAGTTAAAACCCAGCCTTGGATACTATCTGCTACGGAATCGCATGACTGTCACCAGTCTGCCGCAATGTTGTTAAAAAGGGTTTCAAAACCATTCCCTCGACCAGATTCCCCCCATCCCGCCCCAAGATCTAGCTACAAACATCGGAGATCCGGCGTAGCTGAGCGTGCTCTGGCAGACTGAAAGATCTCCATCCACACAAGCAGAGGTCACGACGATTATTATTGCCTTTAGGAACCATCTCATCCCAATCCCCTTGCAGCTCTCCTGGTTCTGATGCTCTCAGACCCGTGTCCTGTCCCTCAGCCCCGCAGCAATACCCACGGAGGCTGCGTAGGAGTGACCAGGACAAGGGACCGGTGCTGCTTTCGTGTCAGCGGGCAGAGCACGGGACCGCTCTCGCAGCCCGCTGCAAAGTCGGAAGCGATGCAAAAAATTATTGAAGGTGTTAAGAGAGCTCTGCAGAGTTGGCTCAGCCCATTGCTTCACATTGAACCACCGTGGGGTCATATCTTGCGATAGAAACTACAAATACATGCCTTTAGCATTGTAATATTAACACGTTTAGGGAGGAAAAGAATCCCAGACCTGAAGCCCAGCTACTATTCTAGAGCATCAAGGCGAGCCTCGGCTACGATCACCGATGCCGTGTAACTCTAGACAGAGCCTCGTGCAGCAGCAGAATGTTAAAATTAGTCAGTGTGGGTTTGTGCTAAATTTAGGTTTCATCGCAGAAACCTCAAACTGGGCAAACTCAAATCACCAGTGTGCTTCAAACACACGGCGCTGCTCCACAGCCCTTCAGGCACATCCGTGCCGGGGCTCTCCCGGGCTCATACCGGCCGCTATTCCGACACCGTCACTGGGCAGTGACCCAAAAGGCGATACAACCAAATCCACACTGACTTTATGCTAGAGCATTTAATTTGGCCCATTCCTTTAACCAGCCCATAGCATTAACCCCATTTTAAAGATCCTAAGGAGGGGGGCTAAATCCCCAGAGCTCAAACCACACAAGCATGTGCACAGCACGAGGCACAACACAGAGGTACGCCTACCGCCGCACCCTCTACCACCGCTGTTGCTATCTTAAGCACACAAGAGTTGCTGGGTGTGTGTCTTACGAGTCACGCTGTCACATCACAGGGCACTGATCTCTTCCCACACGTCCTGCTTTTGACAAGCTGGCACCCCCTCCGAGGGCTACAGGTAATCATACGCCTAGATGTATTTTTCCTCCACGTTAACACAAGCCGGGACGCCGATATCCTCCTGCTCTAAGACAGAAAACCTTGCTTGTCCCTGGGATCAGCGGCCATCGTGTATTTTTACCTACGCAACGCTTCTTTGCTGAGCCTCAGATGTTGCCAGCAGAAGACACTGGTTTCCTTAGAAGCCTGCAGTGTAGTTTGACCTCGCTAGCTTAAGGAAAGAAATAAAAAAAAAAAAAAAAAAAAATTACAGGTGGGAGAGAAGAGAGAGTGAAAAATTAGCCCCATGCAGGTGCTGAGGCACAGATCCATCCCCTGCTGCCTTTTTAAGAGCTGGCTGTTCCCCACCGTACAGACGGCTGCTTCTGGGTCAGGACTCCAAGCACGGACCGGTGGAATCGCTTCACGCTGTGGGTACTTTCAGACAAGCAGCACAAACCCCAATTTTTGCTTGCTGTGGTAGTTTATTATCACAGCACCTCATAGCCAAGGCGGGGAATAGCATCACAACCAGCACAAATTCTCAACCAGCACAAATTCTCTTTTCCAAGGTGAATTTCAGCAGATCTGAGAGGTAGGGATCATCATACGCGGTATCACAGCCTTTCCATGGCAGCGAGTATATGTATTTAGGGCAAGACAAAGAGGAGAGAGATGGAAGCAAAAAGCGCAGCAGACAAGAAATAGAAACACTGAACGCAACTGAAAAGACAGGCAAACATAATAAGAACTTGTTTGCTTAATTTATTGGCAAAAAAAAAAGTACTCCGAGAAAGTGGCATGTCAGGAGACCACTTCCATTTTTTAAAACAAGACAGTACTCTTGCTTTAACTTGCTTTTTAATTATCAACGTTAGGGTCCAGTACTAAACACTTAACAAGTAACTTTGAGTATGCTCCCGTGTATTTCAAATGGTAGGATACAATAAAGATGTTCAGATAATTTATAATGGGGTATAATAGCCCAAAGTCCAGGGCAAACGGAGAAAAGAGCTCCAGGAGTCTTATCTTCCAAGTAGTCTATCCTTTAATACACTGATATAAGACATTTTAAATGGAGACAAAACTCACAGTAATGCATTGTTCAGTATCATTACCTCAGCCTAACAGAACTAAGTGCATTATTTCTGTCCCTCAAGAGTTATCTTGCTCCCAGAAACAGTAATAAACTCCCCTCCTAAGTTTGACGTAATATATACAAAGCACTTTATTTGACCTTAATACAGACCTCAATCTCAGCCTGTAATGTATTTGCATGTCAAACAAGAATAAGCACTCAGTTAATAAAGATCAGAGGAAGTCATTTGTTGTGGGCAAAGCAACAGAATCGGACATTTCAGGCATTATGCTCGTTAGAGAGGGGCCTCGTAAACAGCACCCACGCCATGGACACTTCTCCTTTCATACAACCTGGTAGCCAGCTACACATTTAAATGTCATTCAGAACGCCGAATATAAACACATATATGACAATACCATCCCTAAAATTACACAGGAAGTAATGCCCCAGAAGGTACTGCTACCGATATTGCTGGAAAACGCAAGGAAGAGACAGGTTATCCCTTACCCCAGAGCAACCTTCAGAAAGAAACCATTCTATTTTTACTTATATCAGCAATATTTCAATTTCATTTCAAGCAGCTGCGCTTTTTTGTTTTGTTTTGTTTTAATGCAAGAACCGGTCCATTTCTCCAGCATCCACTGACAAATTTAAGTTATTTCTGCTTTACTGGTAACTGTCCATAACGTTTTCATCCAACAAATCAAGAACTGCAAAACAATTCAGTGCCAGCTCAGCCAGGAGAGGTATCCATTCTACGTATCACAGGCTACGTTCTTCCAATAGCACAAACTGGAGACAGAAAATGTAATAACTGTTGGGCTTAAAAGCAAGTAAACAGGATGCTGACATTTGGAGGGCTCACAACAAGACCATTACAAATTACAGCAACTAAGTCATAGGAAGAATATGCCCCAGATACGGCCTGTGGAAGCTCAGATAGTCTAATAGACACCATGAAGTCATAATTTCCAGCTACTCAGGACTTTTTTAATACCGAGGCAAATTTACCATCCCTTAGTTTTTAATCCAAAGTACACTCTGTTTGTTTTGGTAAGTCTGATCCAAACAGATTCATCTGTTTTTTAATGCAAACAGGGGCTGCTTGGGAGAACGGGAAAGTTTTTTTCCTCGTTTAAAGCAGCGTGACATTCGGATATTTTTTTTTTGTTGTTGTTTTCTTAAGACTAGCTAATCACATAAACGAGAGAGGGAGGGCAAAACAAATGTTCAGATTTCAACAGGAATCTAGTTCTGGCAGTACAGACTCATCTTCAATTGTCCCGATGAAAAAATACCGCTTTGAGAGAAACGTGGTCTGAAGAGAACCTTCTAAAGCACACAAGAGTTGATTTAAAAGAACATACATTTTAAATTTGCATTTATTTTAAAGCCATTTGAGTAGGAAACTTTAAATGCCAGGGTAGGCACATCAGTCTGACGCAAGCCTAAAGGGACAGTGGCACTATGGCTTGCAGAGCCTCAGGATATACAGCCAGCTGCCAGTATCAGGCAGAGAATTTCCAACGTGGATTTTGGGGGGTTCTTGAGGGGTGCAGAGCAGTTAATAAATCATGTGCTCAAATTAGCAAATGCAAGATTTACAGATGATAGTGCAACCTTAATTCTGCCTGCTAATGTCTGTGCATTATATTACAGACTTTAATTACCCGAGCGCACACAGCCTTTCCCTCCGGACTCCTGCATCACCCAGTTACACCAGGCAATCACAAAGGCCAACAAAAATTGAGGTTGAAACAGCAGCTGTGAATTTAGCAACTAAGAACTTAGATAGCCCTTGCTTCTTTCTCAAAGTAGTACCATCCTGTTTTGACTTTTGAGCGTCTGCAGTATTTGTTTCCACAAGCACGACTGGAATTGAGCCAGCCCTGTTTATATTCCAAATGTCTGATATGAGAGTAATTCCAGAAGTTAAATATTTGTGAATGCTGTTATGCTACATGCTATTACGCTGCGTTGCTTATTTTACTATCCAACACATAGCAGTACTATACATGAGATCGTCATCGTTACTCTCACAGAAGATACCTACTGAAAGACCCAAAAAAGCTTAAAACAAATCAGGATATACTCCCACAACGTGATCACATAAATGGATTTTCAAATAAGAATGGTGCACACTTGTGACGATCGTATCCTTCTTCCAGGAGCCAGGGAAAAGAACAACATCACAGCAAGGAGTTAGGCATCTTGCCTTCTAAAAAATGAAGGCTGTGGAAATAACCTTCAAAAAATGTCCCAAAGAGATATTTATTTGGTGATGTTTATCAAACCAATCATTCTCCAACAACCCAAAAAAACCAGCAGGCCTTATTTTATCCACTTCCACAAGTTTTATATAGTCAAATTTAGGCTCACCCTAGCAAGATTCACAGCCTCAGGCACGGAATCATCTTTACAAGAGGCAAAGCGAATCCTGGGCAACTACAGATTAACAGCAAAGCAAGTTTAAATTATTTACGTTACCCACACACCCCTCTGTACAATTGCTGCAAGCCACCCGGCTGAGCACGGAGCAGGGCACTGGGCATCGGGGCCTTCTTGGTCAAAATTGCAAAATGAGAGACCACGTTTCGTCACAAATCTCTTGCCACAGAACTGAGCTTCCTCTTGCCCTTCAGCCTCTCCTCGGTTCACAACTTGCTAGCAGCACCGTCAGATGTTAACAGCTTTAACTGCTGAAGAGTTGAAGTCTGATGAACTTGAGAGCACTTTGAAGTCAAAAATAATTCTCTTTTCAGGATGTGCAACAAAGCCTGATCCCTCAGGCACCACAATCCCATTCATCTCTTTTTTTTTTTTTCCCCCAAAACCCCAACAAGCTCTTAAAGAAGATCCCCAGGAAAAAATGTAGGTGATTATATTTCATTAACAGCTCAGACACCTGTTAAGCAGCCTCCTAAAGTAGGTTATGAGACTCTTTGGTGAATATAGTCCTAAAGTACATGGTGAATTGCACATCAAGGTCTCTACTTCAGAACCTACATTCCTTTGGTCCAAGTTATATCAATTTGCACGTACGACAGACTGGAGCGGAGTTCACACTAGGTACCCTCCACTAGAGGCCAAAATAAAGAGAACATAGCCTAAAAAGAGTGGTTAAGACATATTACCATTGGTCATCTGGTAAAGAAGTTTCAGTTTTAACACACCGAATACTTCTTCCCCCGTTCTTACTTACTCTTCCTCCTCAGTTTGACGCCACTCACCATTCACCCAACAGAGCTGTAGCAACCCTGTCCTGACATTACCCGCTTGCAAAACACTCAAGCTACCAGCGGACGGAGAAATCCAGCAAATTTCAAGGCAAAAAGTCAAGTCGCTTTGCCAATTCACACCTCCCTTGAAGAAGGACGGTACAACCGGTTTTGTCATCTACCTGGACAGCTCTTGTGCCAAAAGACAGCTCTGCAGTGCTGCGACATGAAACTGTTTAGCATTTTAAGGCAAGACACAGACCTGGTCAGAAACCACCACCTTGACACATCCAAACCCTCACGGGCACAAAAGCAGGTTGAACAAAGACAGCAACTGAAGTATTTTCATACAAGCTTTCTGCTCCAAGACTTTTTTTTTTTTTTTTTTTTTTTTAAGCAACTCCAACTATTTAAGAGTTCAAGCTTAAGGTATCACTGGAATTACTGAAAGAAAAGTAAAATGGTAGACCAGCAGGACAAAAGGGGAAAATAAGCCAATATTGCTGTCCCACTTTGGGAGAACTTTAATAAGCGTTACCCTTTGTTTCTGGAAAGCTATCTGATCACAGCTGAAGATTCAAGCTAGGGACTGAGAGAGACCAAGGGGTGGGAGGAACCCTGAAGCAGTTATACTCAGATAGGTAACATTTAATTTTACATTTCTAAGTGGAGGCAAGTCCCGACAGACAGAAGTTAGGTTTGGTTTTCTCCCAATACTGCAAGAGACAGCCCTCACACAGAATTTCCTGCAGCGTTACCCTAAAGATGCAGTTTCATGGTAGTTTAAGTCAATCCAAGCCAGGGCTACCACAGTCCCACACACGTTTTCATCCCATCCCCTGCAGCAACGTCAGCATCCAGCTGGTCCTACAGCCTGCTGAGCACCTTGAGCTGGCTCACCACCCAAGTGACTGGCCAAGGCCCTCTGCTTAAACTGCTCTTTCAGTACATCTATCATCAATACCTCTGAAATGCTTAAAACAACGTTTTTTACCATCCTTTAAAAAAACTGTTTGTGTTCCCCTTAATTTTGACAATTTCATTCATCTAAATTATTTGCATTTTACCAGCAACTATGTATTTTACCACCTCCTAGTACACCTTACCCCTTCTTCCACAATATTCAGCCCCCACCTGCAGCCACTTGTCAAAACTGATCATTTCACGGGCTAGCCTGCAAGCATTACATCAGATTTATAGTCTCCTTTTCCACACCAAAAGCTCCTCTGCCAGCAACAGGCTCTACTTTGCGATGAGAACACTCGCCAAGGAGGAGGGAGCTAGTAATACTCTTTTTATTTTATTATTTTTACTATTTTTTTTGTAACGGACAGCGAAGAATGGCACCTACTAACAGGAATTTTAGTTGATGGCTTACGATTCTGGGAAAGTATGCAACAGCTC